>NW_006435764.1:3179083-3179697 GCF_000325575.1 Pteropus alecto
ACTTTATAATAAACCATATTCCTATATCATAGTCATGCAGGATGAAAACATTAGCAGTAGACTGAAACTGGGTGAGAGGTATATGAAACTCGGTGCTAACTTGACATGTTTTCTGTAAATCTAAGATTATTCTGAAATAAAACATTTCGCTTTTTAAAGCTAGAGGAAAGATGGCACATGTGAAGTAGAAATACATAAGACTCAAAAAGACCCAACTTGAATGTCTAGAGATAAAAACTATAATTTCTCAGACGAAATGCACGCTGGATGAGATTATGGGCGGATCAGACATCACGAAAGGAAGGATTTGTGAATGTGAAGACAGAGAGATAGAAATTATCCAAAACGAAACACAGGGGAAAAAATAAGACCAACAGAGAAATGAACAGTGACAGCGAACTATGAAAAAATGTCAGGTCCCAATGTATACAGCAAAGGACTCTCCGAAAAAGAGGAGGAGAGCAGGAAAATAATCGAAGAAATCATGGCCAAAAGTTTTCTTAATTGGATGGAAACTGTCAATTCACAGATCCAAGAAGCTCAGTGAAACTCAAACCCAAGAAACACGAAGAAAAATCCACCAAAGCACATCGTAATCACATTGCTTCAAACCA
>NW_006435764.1:3179754-3185261 GCF_000325575.1 Pteropus alecto
TGCTTATGGGGAGGAGGCCCCAGCCGCTCCCTGTAGGAACTACAGGCCATCTTGGAGGCTGCTGCCACAAAGACAGACTCTTGAAAGCATCCAAGATGACGTTACATTCTTGGCCCAGCGATAGACAAAGAGATCAATAGAATGGTACAGAGTGTAGAAATAGACCCATACACATATGGGTCATTGTTTTTTGCCAAAAGCATAAAGGCCAATTAGTAAAAAAAAAAGATAGTGTTTTCAACTAATACCTCTGAAACCACTAAATATTCATATGTGGAAAAAAAGAACTTTGATTGACACGTTATGCCATATGTAACAATGAACTCGAAATGGATCACAAATCTAGAAGCAAAATTTCTAGAAGAAAACAAAGGAGAAAAATCTTTGCGACCTTGGATTAGGCCAAGATTTTTAAGATACAACCCCACCCCCAAAATGGATAAATTAGATTTCATCAAAAGTAAGAATCTCTGTTCTTTGAAATACACGATTGAGAGAATAAAAAGTCAAGTCACAAACTGGGAGAAAATATTTGCAAATCGTATATCTGAGGAAAGACTTGCATCCAGAATATACAAATATACTTGTATCCAAACCACACAAAGGCAGTAATAAAAAGGTAAACAACCCAATAAAAACGAACGAAAGGTTTGAACAGAGAAGATAGAGGGCTGGCGAACAAGCCCACGAAATGATGCTCGATGTCGTTTGTGGTTAGGAAAATGCAAATTGAAACCACGAGACGATATCGTGCTGTACCTCGTAGGATGTCTACAATTTCAGAGTCGCAATGCCAAGCGTTGGCAAGGGTGTGGAGGGACTGGAGCTCTCACGCTCGGCTGGTGGGAACGTTAAACAACCGTTTCTTCAAAAGCTAAACATTTACCTCCCATACAACTCAGTCACCTCACCCCTAGGCATTTACCTAAGAGAAATAAAAGTGTATGTTCATACAAAAACCTGTGCACAAACGTTCACAGCAGTTTTATTTGTAGTGGCCCAAACCTTGAAACTACCCAAACATCCATCGATAGGTGAATGGTTAGAAACCAACCATATACATCCACACGGAGGAATATTATTCAGCAATAAAAGGGAGCAACTTTTGATCCATGTGACAATATATATGAACCTCAAAATGATTGTACAGACCAAAAGAATCTGGGCAGAATGAGAGTACGTATTATGTGATGCTATTTATATAAAATTCTAGAAAACGCGAACACTCTAGAGTGGCAGACAGCAGAGTGGCATTTTCTCAATGCAGTGCACCATGCGCGTGGGGCCAGGGCTAAAGAAGGGACCCGTTTGGAGTAAGGACACCTGGATTCCAGTGGCCCCTCTGGCCACTCAGAGCTAATGACTTTTGCCGAGTCACTTCCCTTCTCTGCGCCTGGGTCCCCTCCTCTGTGTGTCGCGGGGGGATGGGAAGAGGGGACAGCCCGTGAGCTTCTGGCGTTAGTACCTTTACCAGCCGGACTGCTGCAAGGCACCTGCTGCGTGGGAACAGGCACAGCGCCCCGGGCTCCTGATTCAGAGGACCTGGGCCCAGTCTGCGCTGCCAGCCTCCGCTAGCCGGGGGCCAAGCCTGCCCGGGCAGTTGGCCTGGCCACTTCTCAGCACCCGCCTTCCCAGAAGCCAGTTAGGAGGCACCAGCGGGACCTGCTCTCCCAGGGACAGGGACAGAGTGTCCCAGCAGTACTTCTGGGGCTCAGGAGGCCAGCCCCAGAAGGTGGACGTAGGTGATCAACTATCCGGGTCTGCTCAGGTGGAGGGGGCTTCCTGGGATGCGGGATTTTCCGTGATAAAACCAACCTGGAATGTCTAACAGAGCCACCGCCCATGATGCCACCTCCTCCTTCCCCTCTGGCCACCTCTTCTTCCCAAAGAGGACAGTAGCCTGTACCGAGCACCAAAAAAGCCACTGCTCCTACAAGTGGGACCTGCTCACTGACTTCTCTGCCCCCGTCTCTGGGGTGAATAAAACCCAGCGTTGCCATCAGTGGGGAGCTCGGCACCTCCCTCCACACGGACCCTCAACCCCGCTGGGAACCCATGAGCAGAATGCATCAAAAGTCCTTAAAATAGTCACCTTCTCTGACTCAGCAGCTCTCTTTCTAGGAAACACCCCCACCGAAATGATCGGACACGTGGGAAATCTGCACATATGCTAAAGAGATTTGTAAAACAGTCAAAACTTGGCAACAGCCTAAATACGCATCATTGGGGATTAAACAAAGACGCCCGTGTGACGTTGCCGAGCAGCTCTGCTCAGGGTGCGGAGGTGCGTTCAGTGTCCAGAAGGTTCCATGATACGTTAGTGCCTGGACAAAGTTCCCAAATAGCAAGTAGTCATTCTACCAACAGGAAACAAAATATTTACACCTGGGAGACTTGGAGAAAGGACCGTAGGTGCCCCGCGCTTACCTCTGGAGGCGGGGGCGGCTATCGGCTGGTTTGGACATTTTTCTCATGCATTCCTATATTGTTCAAACAGTTTAGGTGAGACTTTGTTTGCATAGCCAGAGAAATCAGTCACGGTAGTTTCCGGTTTATAATGTTTTCCTATAAAGGTGTTCCCTGGGGACATGGTGGCCGCAGCAGATCTAGAACTCCGTCCCTGGATATTCGGGAGCTGGGTCAGTCCCAACTTGTTCCCTGGAAACGGCGGGGGGGTGGGGTGGGCAAAGGAGCTAGATTTGGGTCTGATGAGACAAGAGTCTTTTGTCCTCAAACTTGGAAGTCAGCCCTGCTATAAATTTTGCTTTCTTGGAAAGGTCTAGGAGGCTGAGGACGTTAGAGATGTCGGGAAGGACGCTTCGGTTTGAAAAATGCAGGCACCCGCCTCGAACTCCCCGCGGTTGCCATCGGGCCTGTGTAACCCGGAGGTCTGGGAGGTGATCAGCCGTCTTCAGGTACAGCTGGATCCAGGTGCTCAAACAAAGTCCCTCCGCCATCTTTCTCTTCCTCTTTCTTGCTGTCTTCTTTCAGTTACGCTCGCCTCTGCTTCTCTTCCATGTTATCCTTAGGCCCTGCGTTGCATCTCGTACCCTTCATGGGGTACGAGAAATGCCTGCTGGAAACCCCAGGCAGCTTTGTGAGTCTTGAGCCAAATGACAGCGCCCTCTGCTGGGAAAACTCCCAGGAATGCTCTGCTTGCCCCACCCAGCCTGGGCCACATGGCCGCCCCTGGACCAGGGGACGTGGGGTTCTAGGATTGCCAGGCTCCTCCAAACCACATTGAGGGGGACAGAGAGTATTAGAATTTTTCAAAGGAAAGGGGAATCCTGATCCACCAGAAAAACAATCACGGAACCCACGATCCACTACGGCCTCACTCCATAGGTGCTGGCATTTGTTTGCACAGCTGGCATGTGCTCAGAGCTTTATAGCTTTACAACTTCCAAGACTGCCACTTAAGCATGGACATTTACAGACCTTGGCCACTCTGATGCCCAAACATCCCAGAAAGGGAGACGGAATCATTCTTCTTTTATTAATGAGGAACCTGAGCTTCAGAGGGACTGAGTAAATCGCTCCAACTCACCAGGGAGTAGCAGAATAGGGACTAGCAGGCGGGCCCTCTGCGTTTAAATCTTCTTGTACTACTCAGGCTGTGAGGCGTCAACACCATCTTCATCACCACCGCCATCAATGTGAACATCCTACCGCCACCACCATCAACGACGACCCACCCTCACCGCTGGGATCCCCGACACCACCATCAACAACGGCATCGCCGTCACCATTAGCAACAGCCCATCACCGCCACCATCACCGTCATCAACTCTGCCACCACTACCATTAAAAAAAAAAACAACCCATCACCACCATCACCAACAACACCGTCACCATAACAACGAAAACCTGACCATCGCCATCCGCTGGGCAACTCATCCCGGAGCCCTAGGTCTTAGCTGTAGACACAGCCAGGGAACTGTGAACCTAAACCAGAAAGGAGAAGCTGGTTGAATCAGATTTTCCTAGCGGGACCTCTTTCTGGGCCTGGGCCCAGCTCTTTTGTGGCCGGAACCCAGCGTTCCACTCACAGCTTTGCGATGCCTCTCGGAGGTGGCTGAGCTGATCCCAAAGGCCTGTGATCGTTTTAGGGGGAGAAATACACGTGAGTCACTGGGGCTGACATTCTTTGGGATCTGACAAGGTTTCTACTTTGGGAACTTACTAAGTTTGGCTCAGCAGCGATTCACCCAGCATGCAGGCCAGGGAAGCTGGGGACATTGCCCTCCTAAGAAGCGTTGCTGAGGCTGCTGGAGGCTGCGGGAGGCGCTTGGGGCTACGCACTGTCTTTTGTTGACTCCTTTGTGCAACTTGGAAAGGAACTGAGTTTCAGAGATGGAGTGGGGGCCCCCAAGATTACACAGTGAATAGCAGGAAGAGGTAGACCTCAAACCCAAGCTTCTGTGACTCCAGAGCCCACAGACGTCAGCGCCCCACGCTGTCGCCACGCTTCACTAGGCTGGCCTTCTGTCCCTGCCACTCACCCATGGGCCTGGGAGCCCCATCTGAATGAGATCTCTCTGGCTTTCAACCAGCTTTCTGGGAGAATGGCTCAGTGGTCCTGAGGGGTGCCGAGGGTGTCCTCCATCAAAGTCTGCTATGGGAGCAGCGGCATGGCAGGAGGCCTCTCTGGGGTACCGAGTGCCCCCTTGGGCTGCCACAGGGTAGGGTTCTGTGTCAGTCAGGGTTCCACCAGGAAAGAGATGACTCGAGTTGGGAAAACCGCCGAGGGCAGGAAAACTGTGAAGGGTGGGCAGCGCGCCACACCTCAGGGCTACCGCCACCCTTATTTAGGCTAAAGGGATCAGGGAAGTCACCACTATCCGAACCTGGAAGGAGAGACTCTCACAGAGGGCTGCCCGAAGGGAAGATGTGACCTTCAATCCAGGGACACAGCCTGCCCGAGGTGACCCCAAAGGAGAGATGTCGTGACGTGAGCATTGTGATCCAGACCCGAACTGTGATGGTGTTGGAGGAGAGAGACCAGACCGAAATGACCCCAAAAGACTTTTGGGGAGGCAGGACAGGGGCACCCTGTGCAGCAGTTCCTCGGAGACCTGGCCCCAGGAAAGGAGGGCACCCCTGGGCCCAGGGTCCCCGCCAACCGGGACGTGACGTCCCCGGGTGAGGGTCTGGCCCTGGAATGTGGAGGCAGGAGGTGCATGATGAGAGAGAGAAAATGTCCTTGGTTTGGGGAATCCTGGAATGTGGCTGAGGCCAGAGGCTGAAATGTCACAGGAACAGAGGTGTCTGGTGGCGTTTCCTACCGTGAATGGGGGTACCTCGGGAAGGGGAGGCAGGTGGCTAAAGGAGGGAGGAGCAGGACACTCATCCAATCGCAGGTCTTCCAGCGGGTCCAGGGTCCTCAAGAGGCTACAGGTGGCCCCGGATACAGCATCTGAAGACCAACGTGCACACAACCCTGTCTGCGGCACCCCCATCCTTGGGGGTGGCTCACTATTCCTGCAAGGAGCTCTCACTGCCTCTTT
>NW_006435764.1:3190288-3204236 GCF_000325575.1 Pteropus alecto
CGGAGCCCGACCCCTCGACGGAAGCCGCTCCGCAGCTCCTAATTGCACGTTTCCTTCCTCCGACCACCTTCCTCCGCCAGCCCCGCTTTGAAAACGTCCACCACCTAATTCTCCCCGGGCGGGAAGCAGGGGAAGCGGGGGCCACTGAAATGGGAGGCCACTCTGCCCGGAGGAGCTCTCACCTCTCTGGGAACCTCCAGCGGGGACTCTGGTGTCCCGGGCACCCCCACACCTCCCGTCCCCGACCAGGTCACCTGCAGCAAGCAGGCTCTGCCTCCTCGAGCCTCACTTCCTCGTCCACAAAACGCAGGTAAGAGTGTTCGCCTTGCAAAGTAACGGTGTGAGATGGGCTGGCACGTAGTAGGTGCTTGGCAAACGCGAGGCGCTTGCCTCTCAGCTTCGCGGGAGGGATGCAGACCCGAGGACAGGATTCTCCCGGCTCCGGTCGTCTCTTCGCAGGGAGCGTAGGGAGAGGTGACAGCGGGCCCCCCGCCCGGCTCTACCTGCCGCTCGGACTCTCGCTGGCTGAGCCGGGAGGCCCTGGCGGGGCGACGCCTTCTCTGCGCCTCGATTTCCAGGTCCATAATCGGGGAGCGACAGTGGTACCGACATCACTAGGTCATCCGAGGATGATGGGATTGACCCCAGTAACGGGCGTGCAACAGGGCGCAGCACAGAGCTGGCGGGGACCCCGGTCGGTCGCCCCGGGGGTGGCTGGTGGGCTGGGGTTCCAGTCCTGGATGCACACGGACGTGGGACAGTTGCCAACCTTCACGGACGCCCCGCAGCCCCACTGTGATAATACTCGGCTGTTGCAAGGCGTGGGGCGGATGATGGGCGTGAAGGCCCAGCAGAGAGCCACCACATTCCTGCCCCAAAGCTGGGGTGCGAGGGGACCCCAGCCCTGGGGCTGATGAAGAGAAGAAGCTGCAGGGTCTGGAGAGACGCTCTCTGGGCCGCGGCCACGTGAGCGCCTGGGACCTCGTGGCCCACCCTAAGCAAGACGGCCGCCCCCAGGCGCACCCGGGGCCTGTAGCCAAGAGGCCTGGTTACGCTCTGTGTGTGGCCTTGAGCAAGTCCCAGAGCCTCCCTGAGCCCCTGCTCCTCCATCCCTACGTCTGTGAAGTTCATGCACGTCAAGTGTCGCCACGGCCTGGCACACAGTAAATGCTGGCGTGACATCTGTGAGTGTCATTCATTTATTCCCAAACTTGGTACCAGCTCTGGATTGTCCCGGAGCCGAAGGACACACAGCCACCTCCCCAAGTGTCACCCCAGGTAGAGGAACGGCCTGCAGTTCCTCTCCAGTCCTCATGGCCTGGCCTCCCATGTCCCAAAGGCCAGCTCTGACATCACCCTTGTTTCGGAGGCTCTCCCCAGGCTGTGGTCCCCGGGGCTGGACCCCGCACCTCCCCCGACCCTGCCGGGCGTGTTACGGCTGCTGTCCCGCTGGCCTTGCACTCCTGAGGCACAAGCTTATCTCTGCTTGCCTCCTGCTGGTCTCTGGAGTGTCACCAAGGCTGGGCTTCGAAGGCGCACGTGGGGAGAGAGGGCAGAAGCTGCTGGGGAGGCCGTGGTGGCCGGCAGACGACAGAGCCGGCGGTGGCCGCCGTCCAGGGAGCAAGATGGGGCTGCGGTCCTCGGAGGGAGGCTGGGACGCCGGCATGAGGTAGAACTTGATCGCGGGGTCCAAGAGAGGCCGAGGACGGGACTCCCTGAGCAGGGCTTGGAAGGATGTGTCGGGGTGACGGCCACACGGGGGCCTGGGCACAGTTCCCTAAGATGGGGAGCACCCCGGAGGACCAGGCTGGGCCTGGCGAGGGGATCGCCAGTTCGGTTTGGGGTGTGTTGGGTCGAGGGTACCTTTGGGCACCCGAGGGTGACATTGAGTCGATGATTGGAAGATAAACCTGGGGGTGCTTCGAGCTCCCACCCAGTGGTGACGTAGAGAGGCCGGTCTGGCACTCAGAGGCCAGGCGGCAGCTGTGCGATCTCTGGCGGTTACGGTCCCAGGTCACACAGAGAGCTGCGAGCGGGGCGGGGATGAGGAGCCGGGTGGACGAGGAGCCGGGTGGACGCTCGCTACCCCTCGCTGCCGCCGGGAGACGCTCTCCGGCCCTCCCTGTGGATTTGCGGGAAGCGCAGGGGACGCCGGGCGGGCGCAGCCCGAGGCGGGGTGTGCGCTTGAAATCGCAGGGTGTGCGCTTGAAATCGCGGGGTGTGCGCTTGAAATTGCGGGGTGTGCGCTTGAAAATGCGAGTCCTCTCAGCTTCTGTCCCCTTGAAGCGTTGGCAAGAGCCCAAAAATCTATACTTTTTTTTTTTTCTGCTGCTAAATAATGGCCAATCTGCCTCAGTCACACTGACCCTGTGAAACCAGAGGCAGCAGACAGAGGACTCTCAGGATGCTCTGAGCCCCGGCTGGCCTCGTGGGTCAGAACGGGCCGGAGCGGGCCGGCGCCAGCAGCTCTGCTGGACAGCAGGTGCCGTGGCTGGAGTAGGGGGTGGCGCGGCCGGTGCCAGCCGCTGGTCTGGCCTGGAGCTGAGGCGACTGCCCTCAGTCCTCCGGACGCCCCCTTCTGGAGGGGCCGCATCCCCTCCAGGCTGAAGTGACCTCCACACGTGAGCACTGGGACCCTCGCATCTTTTCCTCTGGCCCAGACACCCCCCTGGGCCCAGAGCCGCTCCTCCAGCAGCCCGGGTCTCTCCTCGCCCCCGAGAGACCCAGACGCAGCAAAACCTCCGCACACGCCAGGCTGGACCCACGTCGTCACCTCCCTTCTGCCCAGTCGCCCAGCCAGAAACCCGGGGGCTCGCCAACCCCTCTGGGGAGCCCCGGGGCGCCCTCCTCTCCTCTCGCGTCTGCTCACACACCTCAGCCCTCACTGGCGTTGCCCCCAGGTTGCTGCCTCGCCCACCTCGCCTTCCGATGCGCCCTGCACCTGTCACTGGAGAGGTCTTTCCAGTGAGACCTGCGGATGTCACCTCCTGTCCCACTGGCTCCCGGACGGACTTTAGCCTGCTCCCGACGGCCCAGGAGGCCCTGTGCCGTGTAGCTTGCCGCCCCCGACTGTCCTCGCCACTGCCCACCTCCATGTGACCCCCCATCAGGCCCCATGGGGCAGTGGCATCGCCTGCCCAGATCTTCCCGTTGGCTGTCTTTGCACGTGGTGTTCCCCTCCCAGAATGCTCTTCTCACCCCCCGCACCGCCAGCTGAGCCAGATCCCCCTCCCGGTCACCTCTTCACGGCTCAGCCCAGGTGCCTCTGCTCTGGGGTGCAGCCCCTGCCGCCTCCACGGGCGCTCCCGGAGCAGCTCACAGCCTGGGGGCCGGGCTCCAGCTCCCTCGCCAGGTGGGGCACGTGTGTGCAGGAGGCAGTGGGGGTCTGGGGCGAAAGCTGGATCTCAGAGTCAGACAGAGCCAGGTCCAAACCCACACAAGGACAGGGCGACCTCAGGCAGGTCACCCGTCTCCACGACCCGCAGCTTCTCCGGTTCTAACATGGAGACAACAACATGACGTGTCCATTGGGATTGTCCCTCGCCCACTTAACGAATACTTACGAGCACCGATTATGTGCCAAGCGTGGTCGTCAGCGCGGGGGCGAAGCAGTGAGCAGAGCAGCCGAGTCCCCCACTGACCTCTCAGTGGAGAGACGTAGAACACGGACCCCACGCACGCCAGACGCCACTGAGCGGTGCGGGGCGCCGGGCCTGGCAGGGCGGGTGAGCAGGCCCCCGTTTGAGCACAGACGAGAGGAGGCAAACCACGTGGGTGTCCGGGAAGTGACCAAGTGACCTGTCCAGGAACCGGGGGACAAAGTCCAGGAAAGGACAGGAAAGGCTGGGGCAGGGACACGTGTGGGCCGTGGGCCTGGAGGAGACTTTGCCGTGTCCCCGAGATGGAGCCACTGGGGTCGAGCAGAGACGACCGTGACCGGGCTCAGATTTTAACAAGGTCACTGCCTCAGGGGCCAAGGCGGGGACTGAACAGCCATGGAGCGCGGCCTGGGCCACAGGGGAGGGGGTTGGCACGCAGCGGTCAGGTGCCGGGTGTCACGTGGACGGGACGGCCAGTGCTTCGGGCGTGCCAGGCACAAGTGACACAGTCGGGGTGCGAGAGACACTTGTTTGGCCAGTAATTGATTGAAATAACAATAATATTATTTTACTAGGGACAATGACAGTTACTAGGGCCATGGCGCAGGGGTTGTGGGAGCCCAATGGAGGCGAAGGGGCCTCTCCTGACCAGGACAGTGGTGTCCTCTGCTGGTGTGGACAACACGGGCCAAGGCGGGGCTGGGATCCCCCGACCCGTTGGGAGAAACCGGGGGGCACTGCCTACTCCCGCCGCTCCTGGCCCAGTCCCACTGCCTGCTGGCCGGGCGGGGCAGGACCTGGCGTCCCCTGCCTCTCGGAAGGAGAGGAACATCCAAGACCCAACACTGTCTGGGAGGCGCAGCTCTTTGCAGAGGGGTCCAGCTCCAGGGGCGCTGGGGGCTCGCTGGCTTGTGAACCAGCGCATTCTAACCCCACCGGCCACTGCTGTGACCTTTGCACCCTGCGGCAACTTCCTGGCAGCAAAGGGAAGTGGCATCCTGCAAGGCTGCAGATGCTCCTTGACGGTGAAGGAAGAACATTCTGGAGACAAGCACACGGGTGGTTTACGAGAGGGGTTCACAAACCGCCAATCAGCAGTTTTCATTTTGGCCTGTTTCTTCGTTTGAGAAGTCGTGGGGTGACCCCAGTCCCGAGCCACCATGTGGCGGGAGCAGAGGGGAACTGAGCTCCTGGCAGTCCTCCCAGGACCTGCACCTGTGCCCCCAGGTGAGTCCCCTGCCCTTTCGGGCCTCCGTGTCCCCTGCTTGTGAACGCAGAGCTGCCACACTAACGTCTGCAGGGTGCCTGCCGCTCGCGACTCCAGACTGCCTACCCTGCCCTGTGGCTCCCCGCATGGCCCGGGCTGAGTCTGGCGCAGGTACCTCCATCCTCCCTGGCCCTGCGTCTCCCCAGCTCCGTGCTGGGTGAGCTCCAAGCGTGGCAGAGGACCCCCAGAAGCCCTGCCCACAGCAGGAGAGCCCGCGATGACCCAGCTACAGACAGCCATGTCCACAAACTGCATAGATACGCCTCATAAACCCGAATCGAATGTGTCCCCAGCTCACTTCCTCCTTAACTGGATCCCAGACATGTCGATGGCCATTCTGGTGCCACCCAACTCAGAGGAGGGGTGACAGAGGGAATGAGAACAGAGACAGTGGTTGCCACCAATCACAGTGAAACGTCTTACGCAGATCCGAGTGACCTACCTGGGGCCAGGCCGGCCCGCTAGCAGGGGGCGCGGGGCCCACCATCACCAGCATCACTGGACATCGCCCTCTGGCTGCATGGGGTCCGCCTAAGCCTAAACGAGTTGGGAGGTGCTCCCAGCTCCCCCGCCCCAAGATTCTCTTGAGGTGCCATCAGGGTCCCCGATCACTGGCCACTCCAGAGGCAAGACGGCCTTGGAAATGGCATCTGCTGCCACGTGCTGGCATTCACCCAGCCGGTGCCACCTTGGAGATCGTGCACCCCCGAGTGGGTTCCCCATGCCAGGGAGGTGAGCGTTCGGGTCTCTCGCAGGCCCCCCGCTTCCTCCGTGCCTGTGGACAGGCCGCAGCCCTGGGTGACGTGGGACCCCTCCTCGGGTCCCTTCTCTGTAGGGAGCTGTCGGCATCGCCATAACTTCCACCCCTTACACCTGGGGACTTTCAAATGAAAACAGCTCTCGTTCCTTGCCAGCTGTCTTGCACCGATTATCCAGCTTAGATCAGCTTGCTTACATCATTTAATTCCTAAAACAACCTTGTGGGGGCGTTATTATCATCAGTATCTCCACTTTACGGCTGAAGAAACGGAGGCTCAAAGAGGTTGCCCAAGGACACACAGCTGGAAACGGGCAGCCTGAGCCCGAGCCTGTTCCCACCCAAAGCACCACAGTGCCTTCTCCCCAAAGAAGCGCAGTGGGCCCAGAGACGCAAGGACCCACCGAAGGCCACACAGCACGTCGCCGGCTGCACACTAACCCGGGGTTCCTAACTCTCGGGCCTCTGTTCTTGCTTCTCTCTCCCCGTAATCCGGGCCCTCCACGACTTCTGGGCGTAACAGGTTCTCCTGGGGGAGGGACGCAAAAGAAATTTCTCTGACAAAGAGGTACGGCATAGATTCCTACGAGAGTCAGAAAGTCTTAGCACAGAGCATGACAAGTCGTGCCAATCCGCCCAACCGGGAACCGTTGGGACTGTAATTTCTATCAGACTGTCATGAGCTGAATGTCCTTGTGGAATGTAGGGAGTCTGCACAGAGCGCAGCCTACACAGCCCCTCTCGTTCAAAAACGGTCAGGAGTAAAAATGTCCCTTTGGTGTGTAAAGAGGAATCACTAATACAAAGACACAAATTCCTGGGAGAGGGACGCAAAAGAAATTTCTCCAACAAAGAGGTACGGCATAGATTCCTGCGAGAGTCAGAAAGTCTCGTACAAAAACGGTCAGGAGTAAAAATGTCCCTTTGATGTGTAAAGAGGAATCACTAATACAAAGACACAAAAGAGAATTAGTGGAATTTTGGAAACAAAACAAATGTAGCCGCACTGGGGTACAGAGGTTCGTGGAGGGAGGGGCGTTCGCAGGCTGGCGTTGGGGCGGCGGGGGCCAGGCCTGTCGACGGCAGGCGAGGTCTTCGCCAGGGCCGGCGGCGTTGGGCAGACTGCGGCGTATGAGAAATACGTAGGGAGATGAATGAATAAGCGAGCGAAGGAGCAGAGAGGGGGGACAGGTGAGGCTGGCAGGTGGGCCCCTTGCTCTCGCCGGCTCAGTGAACTCCAGCGTGCTGCGGGGAGGACCTGTGTTCCCAGGTGCCCGAGTCTCCAGGGGACAGATCCGGGGCCTCGCAGCAGCAGGGACCTGCCCCGCTCATCCGGGGGCGCCTGGCCCGCGAGAGTCAGAGACCTTCTGGGCCAGAGCATGGCTCAGGGGCTGTCCATTCCTTCCTGGGACACCGCCCTGCCCAGCCCCCTCTCCTTGCCAGGGCTCCCGGGGCCGAGGCCTTGGCCCGTCCGGCTGGGGCAGGCAGAGTGCCCCTCACACTTGGCAACTGCCTAGAGATTCCAGGGAGGTGGCCTTAAGGATGAGACACTGTGTGAATGAAGGAATGTGTGGTAGGAAGTGACTGTGGTGACTCAGGGTGACTCAGCCTGGAGCCTGCCAGGGGCCAGCTGAGCAGCCGTCTGCGGCCGCAGCAGCCCTCACCGGCCCACCTCGGGGCAGGGGCCAGTTCCTCTTTCCCCAGAGCACGTCTCGCAGCCTGGCTTCCTGCCCAGACACTCGGGAATGATGGCGAAGAGGGCACATGGCAGGTACCTACGCAGGAGTGAAGAGGAGAGAAACTGTGAGCAGGAGGAGAGAGAGGCCGGGCTGCTGCCCATCACCCCCGCGTCCCTGGGAGCCTCCCGCCTTCCTTGGGAGCCCATCTTCCCCAGCAAGTCCTCGCGTTACAGACGGGGAGACCAAGGCCTGGAGGGGAGGTGATCGACCAAGGCCAAGGGGCTGATGAAGCTGAATCGAGAAGAGGCTTCAAGTCTCCCAGTCCTAGCTTAGGTCACCGATTCCCCAGGCTGCAGCCCAGTTGGTGGAGGACGCGGACATCATGCGACACAAGCCAAGGCTCTGTCCAGGGGGCCTGCTAGCCCCTTTGAGGTCTCTGCCAGCATCATCTCCCATTGCCTGCATTCCCCCTAGAGATGCACTCAGATGCTCATTTTATTGTCTTTCAACCCATCACTTCATCTGCCCTTCTGTCCATCTGTCCACCTGTCCATTCAATGTGACCTCTTCCTTGCAGGCTAGCCATGATCTCAATATCTGGAACATACACAGTCATCCTGTATTCATTCATGGCCCATTCTCCACATCTGTCCATCCATTCATTTACCTATTCATCCATACATCCACTTGTTCACCCACTCATGCATCATCCATCTATCCATCCAGTCATCTATCATCCATCTATCCATCCATCCATCCACCCTCTCTCATCCATCCATCCATCCATCCATCCATCCATCCATCCATCCATCCACCCATCCACATTGTCATCCATTCATCCACCCATCCAACCATCCATCCATCCATCCATCCATCCATCCATCCATCCATCCATCCATCCATCCATCTATTTATCCATCCATCCACACTGTCATCTGTTCATTCATCCATCCATGCATTTATCCTTCCTTAGAACATTCACACATTTGCCGATCCATTTATCCTTCAATATACCAATCTGGTCATCCACCCATCCATCCATTATTTATTCACCGAGCAAACTGGGTAAGCCTTACCGAGGTAGCGGGTCCTGTGGCTTTCCCTTTCTCTACAATCTTCCACGCCCCCCTCCCTCCTCTCAGCCATTCAACCTCGTCCATCCCCATCACCCCCGTGACTCAGGTCATGGCCTATGTCCTATGTCCTATGTCACAAGGGACAGACAAGATCTGGACCTGGAAAACTCTAGACCAGACACAACTGCCCCGTCCCTCTTCCCTCCCTCCCACCCAGTTGCCTGTAGAACCCTCGGCCTCATTCCCACTACTGCCGACCCTTATCCCTGACCCAGGTGGGGAGGGAGAAGCCCTCAAGCTCCCCCCCATTCTCCAGCCAGCTGGCTCCAGGAGAATGGGCTTGATGCTCCCAGGAAAAGGCCTGGGGATCCGGACTCCGGGGCAGCAGGGAGTGTGAGTGACGCCCGTCGCTCTCTCCCAGAGCTTCTAGGTGCAGTCTGTGGCCCTCGGCTGCTGGGCCTCATACATTTTGGACTGCCCGGCACTTTGAGATTGCTGGATAAGAGGGAATTCCAGATGGGCAGCTCAGCCTCGTAAAACCGTAATTGGCTGTGTTTTTATGATCATTATACTTTACAGCTTTTGCATTTCAAAGTGCTTTACTTTCATGAGTGCATGTAGGTGCCTGCAGCAGCCATGGCCGGAGGGTCAGGAGGGCAGTGAAGAGACCACGGGACCGCTCGACCGCGCAGGGGAGGCGATGCCCACCTGGCTGTTTGAAACGTGACCGTCTGTTGGAGAAGCCAGCGCAGTGCCCTGGGGTGCATGACACAGGAGGCCGTGGTCAGCCGGGCGAGGGTGGCAGAGCCAACAGACTGTCCCACCCGCCTCAGAGAAACCACCTGTCCTCAGTGGTCCAGAATGTGCCACAGACTTGAGGTTCCATGACGGCATCCAGCATCTTCCTCCTCCACCCACGCCCCGCAGGCGACTCCTGAGCAGCACTGAGCAGCAATCACCATTGTTCTTTTCTCTGCTAAATTGTCGTTCTTATTACTGACTGCAAACCAGCTAATTGAAATAGTCCCCACAGGTAGCAGATGGCCATGGATGACAGATGGGACCGGCGAATGCAGTCAGAACCAAGGTGGCCGAGCCGAGGCAAGGACCCGGCACCAACGGCGGCA
This sequence comes from Pteropus alecto, assembly GCF_000325575.1. Classification (NCBI taxonomy): domain Eukaryota; kingdom Metazoa; phylum Chordata; class Mammalia; order Chiroptera; family Pteropodidae; genus Pteropus; species Pteropus alecto. Next base: position 3,199,794 of record NW_006435764.1, read on the forward strand.
AAGGAGGCCCTGGTGGCTGCTCGGGGTCCCCTCTGCACCCCGGCCCTCCGGGTTCCCGAGCCACTGGAGCCTGCAGACAGGGAGCTACTGGGATGTCTCTAGGGAGAGTCCGAGGCTACTGCTCCACCCCAGAGAGGGGCCCCGGGTGGCAGGGCAGGGCCGGCTGTGGCTTGTCACCCAACGGTCCTTTCTCTCTGGTTCAAGCTCAGGGCCGTGGTCCACCATGTTCCCACCCTGCCCTAGCCCTTCCCAGACTGACCAAGGTGCGGGGTCTAAGATTTCCCTCTGCCAATAGTGTCAGCCGCCCTGCCCGCTGGGCCCGGGGGTGTCCCTTCCACACGCCCCAGGGCCACCCACCCATCCCAGGGCCTCGGGGTGGGGGATGAAGGCTCGCCTCCTCCCACCAGGCCCCCTGCTCAGGCCCCGGCTGACCGAAACCCCCAGAAGCCAGGCTTGGCTCTTGGCTCAGCTGGGCCCTGTTCCCTCCCAACCTCTCCCGTGCGGGGGCCCCTCCCAGCACACACCCTCCTCCCCGGCACCCTGATGACCCTCGACCCTAGGCTCTTCCAACCCGCCAGTCCCCTCTGGCTTCTGAGCCCCTGAGCAGACAGGCCCTCTGCGGGGCCCCGCCCCCACCTGCTTCCCTTTGGCCCCTCCCCCTGGCTGATGCCTCCTTACCCTTCAGGGGTCTGCCCGGGTGCCGAGGTCACTAGCACTGAGGGGCTCCAGGACCGGCAACGAGTGAAGACAAGGTGACACTGGCCAGCCTGCCGGGGCTCCCTGCAGACAGTGAGACATCGGCCTGGGAGGGGACGCGTGGCCGGGTTTAGCAGCTGGTGTCCTGCTGGACATCGATTTCTTCTCTTCCTTCCTCCTTGGATCCATGCCAGCCTGGGCGGTGGGGACCACAGCGAGAAATGGGCCCATCTAGTAGGAAGCCGGCTGCCCCGCCTGGGCCCTGGCCTCCTGGCTCCCTGGGACAAACACCAGACGGTCCCCTGAGAAGGACAATGTCCTCTGTGGCCAGTCCCAGGCTCCCGTCCATGCCCCAGTCCCCCGGGAGGGTGAGCTAGGAGGCCGGAGGGAGAGAGGTGATTGCCAGCCATGCAGACATAACACTTGGCTCTGTTCCCCACCCCCCAGCAGCCCTGCCTCCCCACCCCGCACACCTGCCAGCGCAGCGGGCTGGCCACGGGGCTGGGGGCCTGAGAAGCCAGGCAGGACGTGGACCTAGGCGGGTCCTGGTTTTGTGAATGAAACATGGCCCAGCTTCCTGCCTGCTGGCCTCGCATGACCACCCCGTAACCTCAGGAGAAGCGCTGACCACAAGGGGAACTTCGACATCTCAGTGTGAGTCACACAGAAAGAAAAGAGGGAGAAATTCTTCCTGGTTTCACTAAGGCCTCAAACTGAGATTCATCCCAGAGCTGGGATGACACACCTGGCCCCTGCGGGAGCCCCCGGACTCAAGTAACCTTGGCCTCTCTGCCACACTAGGGGTCCTCTGTCCCCTTGCACCCCACTTGTCTGGGGCTCTTGACGGGGGACGGCTGTGGAGGAACCCGTCGCTTCGTCACCGGTTCGGCTCCTACTATGTGCCAGACCTTGTGCTGTGACCGAGACACGGGGTCTCCGCTCTCAAGGCGCTGCCAGTCTTTGGTGGGAGGGGGGACGAGTTGACACACAGGCATATGGAATAAAGCAATGGGCTCTTATCCGTGTCACAAAGGACAGGGCAAACTGCCTTGACAGGGACAGGTGGGGAGAACCTCGGAGCAGGCGACAGGTTTCGAGCCCTACCAGAACCCCTCGAAAATCAGGGGACGCGCATTCTGGATGGCGGGAGGGGCTGCCCGGGAAGGCAGCTGGGGGTGCTCTAGGAAGTGCACGAGACAGGACACACAGGGTGGCTTGCCAAGTGCTGTTGACCTCTGGGCCAGAGCTCGGTTGAGGTGGCCAAGCAAAAAGCAAGGTCGCCCAATGCCTGGGGATTCCGGTCCTGCAGACGCCAGCTTTGGGGAATCACAGTCCCCTCTCCCTGGGAGCAGGCAGGAAACCCCCTCTCTCCCAGGGGAGGAGGGATGGCCTGCCCACGCAACTCCGGAGCTACTGCCAGAGGTACCCCAAGCTTCTCCTGACCTCTGCCCCCTCCCCAGGAAGAGTCTCCCTCTGCTTCTCTCTCCTCGTCCAGACAAATCAACTCTGCTGTCCCTTTAAAGGGGTCTGAGTCAGAGTTAAGAATGAAACTGACTCTGGGTGGAAGGGGCGGTCCCGGCCTGGCTGGGTGCCAGGGCCGCAGGGGGGGGTGGGGGAAACGCAGAGGAAGCAGGTGACCGCAGCTGCTAGCGCTCTGCCTTGAAGGGCAGAAACCACAAAACGCCATTTGAATTCCGCTGTGCAGTGCGACTTGTGTAATGAGGTGCCCCTCATAATGGGGGCATTCAGGGCCCACGCAGGCCTGCGGATCTGGGGGCTGCCCCCCGGGGCCAGCTGATGGTGATGTCACCTTCCGTTAGGAGTCTCCCCTCCGCCCCAGCCCATTAAGGACTTGAGAAAAAATGCACCAGGAAATTGAAGCGGGAGCGGGAGTCTCGGTGTTATTTATAGTTGATAACTTATGTCCGGCCCGCGCCACGGGAGGCCCAGGGGGAAGATAAAGAACCCAAAGGAGGGGGTGACACAATGTCCCAAACCCCGGGATAACGTGGCGCCCTAGAGCAAGCCTAAAGCTTCGTTCTGAGCTCCCTAGCAGCCAAGGCAAGAAGGGACCGAGGTACGGCAGCATGACACCACGGGACACTGGGGGCCTCAGGGGCCGGGTCCAGGGTGCAGCCCTGCCACGGATGAGCTGTGAGACCTTAGACTCTGCTTTCTCATCTGAAAACGGAAAGAATGCTGAGGTGGTCGGGGCACCCAACACTGACACATGCGTCGTGGATGCTCAGCTGGTCTGGGGTCTACGGGCAGACAGCACGGTTACCCTGCCCCCTATACCCACGTGCATCCCCAAGCCAGACTCTGCCCCACAGGCCCACGCACAGTCTCCAGCGTGTCAGAGTCAGCCTGGGGACAGACCTGCTTGTCATCCGGGCCTGTAACTAGCTGAGGACAGGCCCAGGAGGGCTTCAGCCATCTCGGGGACCCCTACGCTGGCTCATGCCTGCACGCGGTGGGCATTCAATAAAAACTGTCTAGTAGAGGAGTGGGGGGAGGCGGTGAGAAGGGGGAGGGGAGGGGAGGAGGAAGACACAGGAGGGAGAAAACGGGGGCTCGGTTCCCTCATCCATTAAGCGGGGGTTTTAGTAACTGTCCCATGGAGTGGTCTTGATAGTTCAATGAGGCTGGGTGTGCACACAGGAAGTCCCCAGCGGGTGAGGACGAAGGTGACAGGGACGGGCATCATCGTCATCCCTAGGAAGACCTGACACGGGAAGTGGGGCATCACGGCCCCGGTCTGGCCAGCCCTCCTGACTCACGGGCGCCAGGTCCCCCAGGCCTGAGCAGGCCCCCAATGCCCCCAGCCCCCAGGACAGGGCCCGGAGGAGCAGGGCGGGTCGTGGGCGGGGTTTTCCAGGCCGCCGGCTCCCCTCACCAGTCAGGGCAGCTGGATTCAGCGATATTTCCCAGACTCCTGCTTGTCGACTTGACTGGGGCTCCTGGTGGCCTCATGGCCTCCCGTCCGGAGCTCAGGTCCTCTCTCCCTCTCTCCTCCCCTGCATGGCTCCGCAGCAGCCGTCACCCTACAAGGCGCTTTCGCCAGAGGAACCAACATCTCCTCGCAGGGTGGCCAGGCCGGGTGGGAGGGACGAGGCCACGGGGCCCGGCTTCCAATGCCCCCCGGAATGTCCGCCAGCCCACCAAGTGGTCAAGAGAAGCCAGTCTATATCCTCAGGGGGAACAGGTGATAAACAAGAGGACAGACAAGAATAAGCCCGAAGCGGCAAGTTGCGTCTGGGCCAAGTCGGCAAAGTGGCAGCAGCTGCTCCAGGGCTGGTCGGCAAGGCCAAGCCGCGAATGTGACCTTGAAACCGAGAACCAGAGCGGAGGAGATGCGAGGGGTGGGGGCGGCGCGTGCGAAGGCCCGGGTCCGGGAGAGCTCGGGGAGGCGGACCAGCAGGACCCAGAGGCCGGGACGGGGACCGTGCGTGAGCCGGACAGACCCAGGCGGGCCAGGCCTCCGGGACCTCGTGGTGCTGGACGTGTCATTGGCGTGACTTGAATTACCACTGAGAAGAACAGTTCTGCTTCTGAGTGAATCCTGACCTCCATAACCCAGGACGGAGGCCCCTCTCTTGGAGTGGTGGACAGCGCTCTGTGCCTGGGGGCGGGGAGGGGGGACAGCCACTCTGTGCCTGGTGTGGCGGGGACAGCCGCTCTGAGCCTGGGTTGCTCCATCCGCCTCTTCACCTACAGGCCCAGCACCTGGGTGGTAGAGAGCAACCT
>NW_006435764.1:3205599-3208000 GCF_000325575.1 Pteropus alecto
TCACTCCTTCCCACGTCCCAAGCTCTGCCCGGCCTGTTCCGCTCCCCGAAACCCTGTCACCCACGTCTTCCCGCCTGCTTCTTCGCCGCAGCCTCAGGTCACCTTCTCCGAGGCCACCGCTGTCCACCTGTGCTGGGAACGGTGCCCTGCTCACTCCCCACTGGTTCTTCCCCGGGAGCTGCCATCTCCGCTCGGGGGGCTGACAGTCTCCTCCACTGGGCGGTGGCTGTCATCCGGGGCCCTAGGACACGTCCTCAACGCTGCCCCGCCAAAGCCTACGGGCCGAGGGAGGCGCCGGTCCGTTCTTCCTGGGACACAGTCCCGCGGTCCCGGACCTCTTCAGGGAGTGAAGGGAACCTGCGGGTCCCCCCAGGGCCCGGGGCCCCAGACAACAAGCAGAACGTCCGAGAAGCGGACTGTGGCTCGGTGGCTGGCAGGGCTCCCTGGTTCAAGCTGCCCGGAAGCTGAACAGTCTGTCCCCGAGGTGGCGTGTGAAAGCCGAGACCCTCCCCCAGCAGTGCGGGGAGCGGGGTGACCCAGCTGGTGCAGGTGCCAGGTCCAGAAGTGACAACAGCCGCACTCTCCTCCCTCCGTCTCCCAGGCACTGAGATGATGGCCGACGGTCAGCATCAGGTGCGAGAGGCCCCTGGACACCTGGCTTCTAGCCCCGTCCCCTGCCCTCTCCCCGACTTCCTTTCTCCCTCCGTAAGAGAGTGGGTGGCTAGGTAGGGTGTTAACAGAAAGGGGACAGAAGCAAGACCTCAGAAGTGAGTGGCCGGGGCACCCGGTAGGCGGGACTGCCCTCCAACTAAGACCCAAGCTTAGCTGGGTCCCACCTGTGGGACACCTACACGGATCACCCCCTTAAGTGATCCTAGAGCCACCTAAGGAACCAGGGAACGTTGCATCTGGGGTACCATTCATTCATTCATTTACCTATTTGCTCATTCACGTCATTATCCCTCCCTGGGTAATAACGGTGGTAGGCATATGAATGCAGACTCCTGAAGGCTCTGTATATATGCCAGGCACCCGTGAGCAGCGCACGCAGTAACTCCTGTGACCCGCCGGCCTCCGTGTGGGGCGGGGAGGGTGCCGTGGTCCAGCGGGAGAGGACGTGGCCCGGCTCAGTCAGTTCGGTGCACTGGGACCCGGCAGCAAGCCAACCTGCCACCAGAGATGCGGCTGCAGCTGGGAGCCAGCCCCAGACTCCACTGGGCCTCGCGGATCTTGTCAGAGCCTTGCACTCTGTCCCCAGGGCTGGGGGACCTGCAAGCTATGGGGACAGGGCCATATTTGCCACTTTAGAAGCTCCGTCTACATGCTGGGTGGGGAGGGAGGGTTGGAGGGGCTACAACTGCCACACAGGTCCCAGACTGGAGGTGGTGAGGGCACGGAAGGTGACTCCGACAGGGCTCGGGGACAGTCGATATGCGGGTCAAAGAGGAGAGATGTCCAGATAAGTCCTGGGAGGACAGAGACAGCACTCAGTGACATGGGGACATGGGGCGGCACCGGAGGGGCCTTCCTCCTCCTTTGGTTCATGCTGAGCTGGAAACACCTCTGGACAGCTGCTCGGGTGCCCTAGGCAGGGTCTGCGGCCCCACCGAAGCGGGCAGCCTCTGACACAGGCCAGCTCTGTGCCCCTGGGAGTCACGGGAGCCCTGACAGTGCCCTGGGGCTGCTCCCATGAACCGCTGCCTCAGTGTCCCTGGCACACCTCCACCCCTACTGCCCCTCCACCTGCCCCAAGGTGGCCTTCATGACCATCGGCGCCACCTACTGGCTGCTCAGGTAGGTCCAGCAGTGTCCCCATTTTAGAGATGGGGGGATCAAGGCTGAGAGAGGCCTGTCTGGGGTCGCCCAGAGAGGAAGAGATGTGGCTGGCATGAGACCCCCGGAGACCTGCTTTGCAGCTCCTCTACCTTCTTGGGGAGCGGCTGGAAGGGCTGGGAACCAGGGTGCCTCCTCCCACCCTTATCTGCTCCAACACTGTTAACATTCCAACAATCCTAGACACTTCCGGCATCCCTCCACCGACCCAAGACCGTCCCGCGTGAGACTGGATCTGGTTAACCAAGGTCGTCCCTTTAGGCCAGTGTTGGCTTCTGTGACCACACTCTCACCCTCGACAGCCCAACTGGACCCTCCCAGGAGGAGGTGGACGCGGCAGAAAGTTGTTCCTGCTTCATTCTCTCCTTGTGCCTCTATCACTCAGGGTGCGATCCCATCTTTAAACCAATGAGGACATAACGACAGTGTCGGAGATGATAGTGATGACGATGGCGATGGTGTGTGATGAAGATGGTGGTGAAGATGGTGGTGAAGATGATGAAGATGGTGATGATGATGATAATGATGGTGGTGATGGTGATGATGATGGTGATGCTGATGATAGTGA
>NW_006435764.1:3208390-3222599 GCF_000325575.1 Pteropus alecto
TATTTAATTCAGGGTCATGTCACAATGAGTACAACTATGATATCGGTCCCTCTGTGTTTGTGGTTTGTGATTCGTCGTCAGCTTTAGTGTTCGTTTCCAAAAACCTTCTTCCCCTTGCCACCAATTTGCATCGTCTAGAGGGAGAACAGAAATTAAGGTTTTAAAGTCTGACTTTTGAAACCATCCCAAATGGAGCCATTGAGATCCATTAAGTACACAGGATTTTAAAAGCATTTCTAAATCGCTTATTTCCCAGTTGTCCAAAATTATGGCTCCATTGACCATGGTCCTCTGCTGAAGCCAAAAGCATTCAAACCCCACCCAAACCTATGTCGAAATGCACACTTTTCCACCTGAAATAGCTAAATAGTGGCTTCTTTCTCTTTTCCTAGCATCCTAAACACTGTTGACTGATTTGTAAGAAATGTTGTAGAAATTAAACACCCCAGGCTCCAAATGGAAATGAATTAGGCTGGAAAATCCCAGCAAGTCAGAAGCGGGTCCAGTTAGGGGGCCGCGTGCAGAAACCCCGCTGACGGTGGGCTTGGTCGCCCTGTTTCCCCCTGGCCGACGTGACCTGCCACCAAGATATTTCCTGACTTCTGAATCTTCGTGACTTTGGAATCTGGATGTTGTTTGTTTGTTTTTATTTTTATTTTTTAATTCACATTATTATTGCTCCCTCAGTGCTCATGGCCCTTAGCGATGCCATTTGGAACATTTCTTGGGCCATTCATTCTAATTTATTCTGAGAACCAGATTCAGCTTTATTTTTTTTTAAAAGCAGCCATGCTGCCAAGAGGGTGAAACAGCTCGTTTCTGCTTTTCAGTTGTGGATTTTCAACACGTTAACAGTCTAGCAAAGGAAGATTGGTGATGATGTGATGATGGTGATGATGGTGATGGTGATGAAGATGGTGATGGTGGTGATGATGGTGATGGTGATGGTGATGATGACGATGAGCAGGAGGGTAAGGATGATAATGGTGAGGATAACTTATTGATCATTTGCTACGTGCCAGTTGCTTTCCCACACTATTTCATTTAATCCTCGTGATGACCTTATGAGTTAGGTCTACTATTATCTCCATTTTACAGAGAGGAAAATGAGGCACAGAAAGATTCAGTCACATAACTAGTTAGCAGTGGAGCTGAGGGGCACACCCAGGTGGTGGCCCCAGAAGCTGCTCACTAACCATTACCCTGCCCTGCCTTTGCCTATGTAAGAGCCTGTCCCTGAGGCCCCTCGTCCGACACTCTTTGTCCACCCCCAAAGGACAATTCCATCTATCATCAACACCATTCTGGCTGCTCTTCCTTATCCTCAGTAAGACATGAAGAGGAAGTTGAGGCCTCTAAAGGGTGGGGCACGGAGGTCTGGGTGCCCCTCGGGGCACTGCCAACGAGAGACCACTGGCCCACTGAGTGGGCATACAGATGTGCCTGCCACTCGCCCCCCACAGCGTCCCTGCCCTGATGGACCAGGTGTGGCCCTGACACCCTTCCCTTAGAGCGACTGGCCAGTGGCAGGGTACAAATCACCCTGCCTCCTCCAGTGGTGAGGGCACTGGTCAGCACATGGCCTGTGTCTCAGGGACCGGACCCTGCTCGGCAGCAGATACCTCTGTGGCCGCACTTGGACTTGGAAAGATACCTGATGCCCACTGGGATGCGTTTGAGCCTGAAAACATGCTTTGCCATCGAACACATTCTGCTTAAACAAAACAGGAGGCCAGGTTGTTTTTGAAAACTTAGCACAGATGCTTGATTCGCTGCCCAGTTCCCAAGGGCCGGGCTCTGCTGAAATCCCTCGCCTGCGCGACCTCATCCAGCTTTCCAGCCACCCTGCCGGCGGCTCCTCCTCCATTTTACAGGTGAGCAAACCTGGAATAGCTAAGCTGCTTCCTCGAGACCACTGACCACGGTGGGCAGGGCCATGGTTCCATCCCAGGGCTGCCTGAAGCCGAAGGCACCTCGTCCCACCCCAGTGAGGACCTGTGATGAAGGCAGAAAGGCCTGATGCGGAATTCGTTGTTAGTATCGTGGTAGGTGAATTTCTAGGACAGCCCCTAAGGTCCCCTGCTCCCCGTGTCCACGCCCTGCGTCACCTCCGACTCAGTGCCGTGATGGATTTCGCTCCCGCAGCCAGGCGGTGTCACATGGCATAGTCGACTTGCTCGCAGTAAGACAGAGAAGTGAGCCAGGCACGCCAGACCGGATCGCAGGAACCTCTTGAGAGCAGAGGATTTTCTCCAGCCGTTCACAGGATAGAAAGTCAGAGGTTTGCGTGATAAGAGGGCCCCCTCGAAAATGAAGGGGGCTGCGTAGCAAGGGGTTCAGGCAGCCTCCAGGAGCTAAGAACGGGCCCGCGGCCGACCAGCGAGGACACGGGGGGCCTCAGCCCTAAAGCTGCGAGGAACCGTATTTGGCCGGCAACCTGAACGAGCATGAACGCAGACTCTTCCCCAGAGCCTCTGGAAGGAGTGCAGCCTGGCCAGCATCTTGACTCCAGCCACGTGAGACCCTGAGCGGAGGGCGCAGCTAAGCCGAGCCTGGACTGCCGACCCACAGAGCCGCGAGCCCATAAATGAATGCTGGTTTAAGCCTCCGAGTTAGCGGTGATTTGTTACGCAGCATGGATAACTGATACAGACGTGCATTCAGGCGGCCTCTGATGGGACTCCAGAGGTCAAACAGAAAGGCCTTCCTTGGAGGGGTCCTGAGGCCAAGCGCTCCCTGGGACCGGGGTGGGGGGCTCGGATGCTGGAGAGTCGGCAGATGCCATAGTGGGAGCCCAGGCTGTGGAGAGAAGAAGGGGACTTTGGCTCAAACCCCAACTTTCCACCAGCTCCCTGGACCGCTCCTTCTTCACCAGTGAAACAGGACTGACGCTAGCAAATTACGGGAGGGCGAAACCAGGGCATGCACTGAAGACTGCCCAGATGGGTGTCTGGAAATTCGTAGGTGTTTAAGAGGACACGATGGAATGATATGCTGATATTAACAGTAATGGTATTGTGATTACGATGCAGATGGCAGGGGTGTCCGGACCAAGTCCTAGAGCAGAAACAGGCTCCGGCATCTCTGCCTCCCTGGCCAGAGCCCCAAGTGGGACTCTCGCCCCAAGGGGTAATAGGGAGGTGGGCCTGAGGCCCCCCCCCAACTCCTGGAGAGACAGGGTCCTGCCTGTTCACCCCGAAAAGCCCACATATTCATATCCTCAGGAACGTTTCAGAAGAGTTACAGAGGCTATTTCTTAAATAATAATAAAAGGTAAAATTTCACAACTTAAGAGGACCTTTCTTCTGTGCCCAGGGACCAAGGGACACCTGGACGCCCGGTCCTCTGTGGGCACCATGGGCACCAGAACGAACAAAGCCGCTGTGGAAGAGGTGGACTCGGAAATAATGGTGGCTGGCACCACCATTCTGGAATCTTTGGGATTACCTGCCATGTGTCACACCCCGGGCTGGACTGTGGGGTCCTCTGGGACCCTGGTATCAAGCCGGGGATGGAGACCCTGGCACACGGGCCACAGCATGGCGTGACCAGTGCAAAGCACAGAGCTGTCGAGAGACCAGCTCCGAGGAGGGTGGGCCCGGCAGGGCAGGAGGCTCGGCTCTGAGCACCGTGGAGCAGGTTCCGCTGGCGGACCAGGCAAGGGAAGGAACAGCCCCCCGAACGTGGCATGTCGGGGGACCACAAGCTGCTCAGTACGAGAGGTGGGCCTTGCTTTCGGACAAGACTTGTGTCTCATGTTCCCTCCGAGACACGTGCAGACGGTTAATTAACTAAAGCACGATTTTCCCAGCAGGCTTTGCAGACTGAGCTGGCCTCCAAGCGGGGCCCTCGGGAGAGCCCAGAGGCGGACAGCAGCAGCCATAAAGCGGGTGCAGGATTAGTCCTCACAGGTGTCCGAAGCCGGCAGGTGACCCTGGGCAACGGGCAGGGCCAATGTGAGTTTTTATGGCAGGACTTATCACGAGCCGCTCCAGGCCCTTGAGATAAGAAAGTTCAAGGGCTTTGTTCGTCCAGTTGCTCTAATCATTTTTCCTCAAATACGAACTCAGTTTGGATGTTAGAGCGGGCTTGGCGCGGGCAGGGCAAGCTGGCCGTTGTTGCCCGCTCCCACACTCACGGTAGACGTGACAGGTGAACACGACCCAGCACTCGCACGAGCTTTGGGGTCTGGGCCACTCTGTGCGGTGAAATGAGCACCCAGCGTTGTCACAAGGCCCACCAGGGTCTGACCTCCCTTTCCACCCTCCACTTTTGGCCAAGACCATTGGAAAATTTCAGAAACCAGTGCAAAGGGAGAGTGAGCCAGCTTCCCCCCACCCTCCACACACACACGCGCGTGCACACGCACACACGCAGAAACCTAGGCGGAGCAAGGCCACGCGCATCACGTATCATCTGACGCCTCGGGGTGAGGGTGCCGGCCAGTCCCGTCTAGTGCTCTGTCCTGGCTCCCGGCGAGGGTGCTGGCCAGTCCCGTCTCGTGCTCTGTCCTGGCCAGTCCCGTCTAGTGCTCTGTCCTGGCTCCCGGGACGTTTGATGGGCGAAGGAACTTCTATGGTCCACGCCGTTTCTGGACCAGCCATCTGTCACAGCAGTGCCCTTGGCTGTGCCCATCCGGGGACCCCCGCCGTCCAAGCCTCCTCGATTTTCCTCTCTCCCGGGAGGGGTGGAGGCTGAGCGACGGCATCCCCACTGTCCCACATCCCCACTGTCCCACGGGTGACCTGGGGCCTAGGAAAGTTTTCCTGGAGTCTTTAAATGATTATTGAGATAAAGTTCTAGATAAATCCAGAGTGAGTGACAGGGGTGGGAGAACAGGCGCCCTGAGGGTCCTCCGGCAGCACCGCCCCCCTCCATCCTGCCCTCTCCCGGGGGAGTTAATTGGTACCAAGAGGGGACTTTAGGAAATGGCCGTGTTCGAGAGGCCCCTGCTTAATGCTCCCTTAAATTAGAATGGGTTTCACTTGACGGCGTCCCCGCTGACCCGCGGGCAGGGGCGGCCCTGCCCGAGTGACCCCGGAATTCCTGTGTCTCCCTTCTGCCCCGTTCGGGGCTCACTCAGCAGAGTTCAAAAGAATGCTGTTTTTTTTTCCTGCAGCAAAACAACAGCCCGAGCGCAGAGTCACTCCCCTCGGTGGGGACGGCTCTGTGGGAACCTGGGCCTGGGACATTCCTCCGAGAAGAAGAATGTGCACGTGGGGGACAGATGGTCCCCGCCAAGTGCAGCCGCTCAGCAGGCTCAGCAGGCAGAGCCTGAGCCCCAGGCAGGACGGGCCGCTGCGGGGCCCGGGGCCTGGGGACAGAGACGGGGGTGGGGCATCCCCCCCACCACCCCTGCTCCAGATCGGGAGCTGGACCCGTGAGTTGGTCCCATGGGCTGGTCCCGTGAACTGGCAGCCGGCAAGGTGGGACATGATGGTGAAGTCTGAGGGGTGGGGGAGCCCAGGGAAGATGCCCCATCCCACCCGGGCTCAGCACGATCTGCCCAGGGGACATCCTGCCTCAGGCGGGACCTGGACTTAGTTCAGACTGCGCTGCAGTAACACATAAGCCCAGACCTCAGTGTCTCAACGCAGCAGACGCCTGCTCTTTGCTCTGCCAGGGCCAGCGAGGGGCTCCTCGGCAGGGCTCCTCCCGCAGTGACACGGGGACCCGGGAGCAAGGGGTGCAGAGAACTCGCGTCCGCGCTAACTGCCTCGGACCAGAAGTGACCTGGAGAAACGGGGGTCCACAGCCTCAGGGAGGCTGGGAAAGGGGGAGGCGTTAGCCAGGGGAGCAGGGGCTGGAGAGCCGACGATTCTGGGCAGAGGAGACCCCGGACGCGAAGGCCCAGAAGCCAGAGAGAGGTGGAGAAGTCCCGGCCCCTCCCAGCCACACCTGGGTTACGCTCAGGATGGAGGCCGGTTGCCAGGGGAACCAACCGTGTGACTGGAGGTTTGGACCATTCAGCCCCCCTCCCCAATCACCCAGGAAAGGAGGGGGCTGGAAGTCGACTCGATCGCCGATGACCAGTGACTTATCGATCGGGGATCGGGCCAGTGTAATGAGGCCCCATGAAAACATCAAAACCGGCTCAGGGAACATCCGGGCTGGTGAACACAGGGAGTGTGGGGAGGGCAGGGGGCTCTGCGTGCCACCCCCACACCGGGCCCTGTGCGTCTCCTCCATCTGGTTGTTCCCCACTTACACCCCGTCGTAATGAACCGGTAACCTCGTACCTAAACTGTTCTCCCGAGTCCTGAGCCGTCCCAGCAACCCTCAAACCCCGGGGTGGGGTCGTGGGAACCTCTGATTTATAACCAGTCGGTCTGGAGCGCAGGTGACAACCTGGACTTGGTGACTGGCGTCTGAAGTGGGGGCGGTCATGTGGGACTGAGCCCTTCGCCTGTGGGGTCCCAGCTAATTCCCAGGAGACAGGGTCGGAATTGAATTAAATGGTGGGACAGCCAGCTGGTGTCTGGAAGCCTCGAGAGTCACTCGGTGTGGGGCACCCCCTCCTCTGGTGGCCCAGAGTGCGGCTTTGGGAGCGGTGAGGATCCAGGCATTTCCCTGAACATTTGCTGCCCGACGTGCTTTCCTCGTTCTGACTCGCTCAAGCCCAACAGTGGGGTGGCCCTCTGAGGAGGGACCCTCGAAGGCGAGGCCTGAAGGGCGAGAGGGGCCAACAGCGTGGGAGATGGGGCAGAGGGCACGCACGGCCCAGGAGCAGGAAGGGCCAAGGACCTGGGGCTGCGGAGTGTTGGAGAAACTCGAACGGACGCGGGTCTGGCACACCCAGGCCGGGAGGGGCTGCGCCCAGCGAGGCCCTGAGCAGACAGCAGGCCCGGGCAGAGAGAACACGGCCTGATGGATGGAACAGAGAGGCCGAGACGGGAGAGGCAGGGGCGAGAGGCTGGTGTGGGCAGTGGGGGCCGGGGAGGTGGACCGCGAGGTTCTGGCCCGAGGCCCTGGGTGGACGACGGTGCATTTGCTGAGCAGAAAAGGCAAGGACAGGATTTGGGGAGAAGGGGCAGGATTTGGGGAGAAGGGGCAGGGAGGCTGAAACCAACAGCCCACGGGAGACGTGCCCGGCACGCAGCGCCCTCAAGCCGCCAAGCGGGCTCGCAGCTGAGCGGTCAAGTGCACAGAGCTCAGGAGAGGGGGCCCGGCTGACGCTTGGAAGAATCGCGTTTGAGAAGCTGCCTCGCTCGGGAAGCGTGACGCCCCAGCTCCCCAGACCTGAGGGGTCGCGTGGGAGAAAAGGAAGGAACAGGCCGTTTGTTCAGGGCAGGGCGAGGGGCTCCCCGTTTCACAGGCAAAGGCACCGAGGCTCAGAGAGGAGGAACAGAGCCAGGAAGCCTCGCGGGGGGCCTGCCCGCAGCCTCGGCTTGCTCATGCCGCACGACCACCCCAGGACACGGTGGGATAATGATGCTTCTCCCCACTTTACAGATGGAGAAACTGAGGCACGTGGCAATTCACCAAGGTTCCCACGGTCGCCTAAGAAGCTAGTGGCTCCGCCAGAGGTTTGATCCAGGCCATCTGACCCCACAGCCTCCGGGAGACTAGCCTGAGGTCCCGCAGCCACCAGCCTGGGCAGAGCGCTGGCTCTCCCGACCCAGACCCCCCGCCCTCCCCCGGGGCACAGCCGGGATGGACGACACCCTCGGCACCATGTGAAATTCCACCGTGGGTGAAGCAAACGTGGGCCTGGTTTCGAACCCCACTGTCTTTTCACAGGCGTTTGTGGGTGTAACACCTCACGGCTTGGCCCCTGGGGCTTAGTGACGGAATTACCGGGTTGGAAGGTGGGGCCCACGCCTTATCTCGGAGGACGGGAGGTAATTAAAATATCCCGTGCCACCATGTTGAAACTGCGAGCTGGCCACCACACTCGTCCCCTGCCGAGTGGCAGAGGGGTCAGCCTGGGGTCAGGAAAATGGGTGTCACTTTTTCTGGCCCTGGGGCTCAAATCAGAAGCAGTCAGCACCCCCGCACCCTCGACCATTGAGGCACAGTCATCACAGCCCAGCAGCTGTCCTATGAGTGAGTCGCCATTCCTATTATATAAATGAGGAAGCTGGGACTCTGGGAGGCAAGCCACCTACCCGAGGCCACCCAGCCAACGAGTAGCAGAACCAGGACACAACCTCCAACATTTGGCCTCTAGTCATTTCTTCTACAAATACATCTCATGTGGGGCTCGTTCGGGGCCAGGGTCTGAGATGGGGCAGATGAGTCCTCATGCCTGACCCTAGTGATCACGGTCGGGAGGGAAGGACGTAAATAAATAAAGCATTCGCCATGGAATATTACTCAGACTCGAAGAGGACAGTCCTGACACCTGCTGCGACACGAACGGACCTCGGGGACATTGTGCTGAGTGAAATTAGCCAGATACGCTGTGTGAGGCCACGTCTCTGCGGGGCCGAGGGGCGTCAGGCTCACAGAGACAGGAAGCAGGGTGGGGTCCAGGCTCCGGGGGAGGTGGACTCGGGGCTGTCGTTGGGTGGGGACAGAGTGTCAGATTCAGGAGGGCAAGACGCTCCGGAGACGGCCCGCCTGACCACGTGGACGAGCTTGACCACTGCCGAGCTGTACACGGAAAGACGGGGACGACGGTCAATTTTGTGTTATGAGCATCTTATCACAATGAAAAATTGTTTTAATCAAAAAAATAAAAGAACATTCGCTTCATTCATCGGTTCCACGGCCAGGACGGAGAGCCCGCAGCGTCCCCTTTAGCACCGGGCCAGTGTGTGTGCGTGTGCGTCGGGCACGAGAGGCACGTGAAGAGGTGCCTCTGAGTGCAGGGTGCTGACGCCGCAGGCGGGAGGCCGGAGGCCACCGAGCACTCGTGGCTGCGACAATACTAGTGGCATCAAGGCCACCGCGGAGGCCAGGCACAGAGCAGGGGGCTCTGCCCACGCGCCCCAGGGTCTCAGCACGGCTCTCGGGGAGTTCGGGTGACCCTGTCTTGCAGAGGAGGGACCGGAGGCTCGACGTTGAGTCACCTGACCCAGGTCGCCCAGCTGGTGGGGAGAAGCACACCGTTCCAACCTCGTTCGTCAGTTTTCTCTTGCCGAGGAAGAAATGACCCCCAAACTTAGCGTCTGGAACCCGCCGATACACAGCGTCTGCATCAGAGGCCGGGAGCGGCCGGGTCAGGAGGTTCCAGGTCAGGGTCTCTCGCGAGACGTCGGTGGGGCCTCGGCGATCTGAAGGTCAGACTGGGGCTGGGGGACTCACGAGGCCTCAGCGCCTTGCCACCGCGGCCTCCCCAGGTGGCTGCTTGGGTGTCCTCACAGCGTGGCGGCCACTCACCTCCGAGTGAGTGGTTGAAGAACGTAGGGCAGAAGCCACGTGCCCCTCGTGACACAGCCTCGGGAGTCCCACCCTAGCGTTTCCAGTGTCCTACTGGTCAAGGGGAGTCCCGTTCGAGGTGCGAGGGGGTCACGCGAGCGTGTGAAGCTGGGAGGTGACCATCGGAGCCATCTCGAACCAGCCGCCACCCCAGACCTGTCCGACCGTCCCGCCAGGAGCTCGTGTCCTGCTGCGAAACCCGTGGGCAGTTGTGCCGTGGTGTGTGTGTCCGAGGGGGTTTCAGAGACGGCTGGGAGCTGGCGGAGGGGACATGCCAGGAGGAGCGCCAGCCTCACCAAGGGGACACGGAGCCTGGGCCGCAGGGCAGCTGTGGGCCTGGGTCTCGACCAAGGCGAGACGCTCGCACCGGGCCATCGTCGCATTTGGGAAACGCAGCGGTGTGCAAGCGGGCACAGGACGCATTCCTGGACGCACACCTGAGAAGCACCATGGGGACTTGGGGACAGGCGAATGGCAGCACTTCTGGCTGTGACAGCAAGAGCTGGATGTTGGTGTCACACAGACCTAACGTATGTCCACTGGGTATGACCTTGATTCCGTCTCCCATACTCACTCTGACCCTCAGCCTCCTCTTCTAAAACGAGATACTCAATCATTTCTCCCACGCTGAGGGAGAATAAAGCCACATGCGTCAGGAGGCCTGGCCCACAGCAGAGGTCAGGTTCGGCCTCTGACACAGCCCAGGCCCGGCGGCAGGACGAGCCGCTGACTCGGTCAGACACGCCACCCCAGTGGAGCACGGTCCCCTGGTCCCAGTTCGGCCAGTGGGCGAGGACTGTCACCCTCGCGCACTCAGACTGCCAGACTTGCCGCCCACTTCCCAGAGCGTTCGGAAGAAAGGACCAACATCGCTTGTGGCCGTCGGAAAGCTGCTTTCACGGCGAATGGTCCAGACAAATAGTTCGCACCTCTAATTTCAGATTCCAGGGGGAAAACGAGGGGAATGTGGGCTGCGTCTTCCCCAGACAGCTGACAAAGGACACGGCCGGCCCTTCCTCTCTCTCCACTGGAAGTGTGGTTTTTCCTTTTATCAAAAAAGTGTCATCGGTGCGGCTTAAAGAGAAAAATTGGGAGCGGGGCGTGGCCGATCGAAGAAAGAAGCCCGGGTGAATGAAAATCTGCGAAAAGAGACCCCTTTTTCCCGATCCGGAGTCCGAGAGTCACAGCGCCCTCCCACCCTACGTACGGTCAGACCCGGCTGGGTAGCGCAGTCTCTGTGAGTGACAGTCAGTTGTGGCTCTGAGGCCGGGGGCCTTTCGCTGTGATCCTGGCTCTGCAAGGAGGTGCGGGTGTGACTCCGAGGCAAGGACAAGCCGGTGAACGTGTCCAAGGTCATGCGGCTAAGAAAGGGCGGATCCAAGCCGACCCGGCGCCCTTTGGCCTCCCGAGAGAGGAAGGGCAGGTGCGGCCAGTGGGAAGGCCGCGAAGCCAGCGACCGAAAGTGCTCACTTGTAACCGGCCAGATGTCTGCCCCTTGGCCCAGAATGGACGCCAGTCTCGCTGGAGCCATAACCGTGGGCTGTGAGGAGGCCCCAGACAGGCACGGTGGTGGCCCAGGTCCCGTGTAGGGGACCAGCCATGGCAGGGTCCCTGTGACGCAGCTGTGTCACAGGGTTCTGTCCCAAGGGTCCTGTTCTCTGAGGCCTGAAGGCCCAGTGACCCGCAAAGCCCCAGGGACCCCCAGGAGCCTCTGTCCCCAGGGGCAGCAGTGACAACCAATGACCCAGCGATGGCCCCCATCGCTCAGCCTGCTCTTCCTGCTCACCTACTATGTGTCAGGCACTGCGCCGAGTGCTGACGGTGGGGATTTCTCGCCTGTACCCCGGGAAGCCCCATGTCTGCATGCAGCGGACGCTCAGTCAGTGTCACCCAAGGGAATGGTCGGTCCTCCCCAGGAGCACCAGCCAGCTCGTCACCCAGAGCGCCTCCGGGACAGGCAACCCGCGCTTGGCGGTGTTCGGCACGTCCCCCATCTTCACGCCATTGGCTCCTTTGGACGCGAACGCTCGCGGATGGTGGCGGCGCCCCAGTCCCCCTGAGTCCAAGTGAAAAGCCCCACCATCCCAGGCCCGAGGTCACCGGAAGGAGCACCCACACAAAACCGGGACACGGGGGTGCTCCTCCTCTGGTGCCTCCGCCCCACCGCTGGGGGTGCTGGGCCAGCACCTTCCAGCACGTTCTGCAGAAGAGGCGGTCGGGGTCCACTGGCCCGTTTTGCAGGTGGGACCCAAGGTCACGGCTCAGGGTGAATCCTGCTGTCCCACAGGGGCCAGGAATCCCACAGGCCATCGACCTCACCACAGTCCCACCCAGACTGTGGACCCAGAGAAACCCGGGTCCAAATCCTGACTTTTCCTTTTCTCGGCTGTGTGACCCAAGGGAAGTAGCTTCACCTCTCTGGGTCTCAGGGTCCCACTCTGTGAAGCGAAGATCACGATGTTAACTTAGTAGGGTCTTTATTCGGCAAGACAATGTTTGCAAAAGACAGCACCGAGTAGGTGCTCAGCGGACGCCGTGTGCCGCCCCGCCCCCAGGCAGCCGTGGGGTTCGAGGCTCACCTGTCCCCACGGAGGCCCCACCCTCCTCACAGCCCCGTGCTGCAGGTGACTTACGATGGCTCCAGGCGCCAGCCCTGGGAGCGTGGGAACTTCCTGCCACCCTGTTTGTCTTGGGCAGCTCGGGAGGGGCCGACACCCTCTGTCAGCTCCAGCACCTCCTGCCAGGTCACCCAGAGTGAAAGGGAGAGATTGTTCCCGTGACCTTTGCTTTCCTTGTCAAAGGTGATTTTGGCAAGCGCCTCCCCCCTTTGCCAAGGGCCAGGCCAGTGTGGTCCCCCACTGGGAAGGGGCTGAGGGGCTGCCCGTCCCGGACGGCAGGTGTGATGCCCCACACCCCTCCATCCTCACCCCTGAGCCTCCCTGTCCAGGCTCCTTCCCCATCCCAGCAACCCCCACCACCTCCCTCGTCCCCGTCCGCCTGTGCCCCCAGGACCCCGCATGGCACCCAGCCAAGGTCAGAGGCTCAGGCATTTGGGATCAATCAAGCTCCCAGCTCAGGAGAGGCCCGAACCCTCCCAGCCCCCGAGAGCAAGGTACCCTCTCCTCTTCCCACCTGCCCTGGGAGGGATCTGGGTGCTGGTCTCTGCGGGTGGCCACAGGTCTCTACACAATTGTGGGTGCTTTCTCCGCCGGTTTCCATCACAGTTTCCATCCCAGCCTCCTCTGCCCCCTGGTCATGTGACCGGCCCACTATTTACTGCCCGCCTCCCCTGCGTCGGCATGGCTGGCGGCCCCAGGGTGCAACCTCAGCAGCACAGCTGGGGTTAAGGGCAGCCCGGGATCGTGAGGGCTTCACTTCCGATTTTCCAGAAGATGTCGATTATTAATGATCATTGTTCTTTCCTTCTGGGGCATAAAAAAATCAGGTTCAACTCACAACCGGAAAAGCGGCAGGTCAGGGTTCCCAGAGTATGAAATGTCAGCCTCCGGCGGCGCTGACATTCACCCGCAGACACTAAAAATAGCCGTGAAAACAGAGGCGTTAAGACTCCAGAGACTGGAGGAATAAGGTGAGCTCAGGGCAGCAGCGACGCTGGCCGATTGCGTCTGGGGTTTACGTTTGTCTTTTTCTTAAGAGACAAAAAAAGAAAGTCCACTTGAGACGGTCAGGCCCCCCCGCAGGACTTTGCTCTTTTACGTACGACCTCGCCACACGTCAAAGTCAAACAGAAACAAAACCCGTGCTGAGAAGTGACCACGGGCCCGTCTCGGGCTCGGCGGGCTTCGCCCCGACTTGGCACAACGGACTGGCCATCGGAGGCTCCTGGGGCCAGCACCGTCCGAGGGGACTTTTGCGATGACAGTGGTGCCCTGTCTCTGCTCTGTCCAAGACGGAGCCGCCGGCCGCGTGTCGACATCGCGCCCTGGAAACGTGGCTGTTGGCGCTCGGCGACAGAACGGCTCATCTCCCCTCGCGTCAGCTGACTTAGATGGGAGTCGCCGCATGCGGAGGGTGACAGCACCGGTCAGGCTTCAGGAGAAAGCGGACAGTGGTCGGTTAGCGGCGTCTGCCAGGCACGCGGGGTGAGGGGAGGCGTGAACGCCACTTACTGCATGACCGGGGGGTCTGGTGGGACCTGGGTCGCCTGAGGCCTCGGTCGTCGATGCTGGCGCCCACGCACTTTTCACGTTTAGAAGGAGGAACATCTGTGAAGTACAGGGCCGCCCACCCTGCCCCTTAGCGCATGGCGTCTACTCCAGCGACTTGGGATGTCCTGCCCAGCTCTCCTCCTGGTGGAGTCCAGGTCTCATACCTTCCCCACACGGCCACCAGAAGTTCCTTCCGAAACACCCACGCGACCGTGTCCTACCTTGCTCGAAACCCCCAGTGTAGTCTGCCCACCACGGCCCTCCAGAACCTTCCGTCCCTGCCCCGGCCTCGCCCCGCAGACACCCCCGGCGCTGGCCGCTCCTTCTTCAGCTCCACTACCCAGGGAGCCCCAAGGGCGAGAGCTACCTCTTGCCCTGTCTAGACGTCCCCCGCCCAAATCACATGGCCTGAAATCTCCCTCCAGAAGCCTCACAGCGAATTCACGAATTTCCACGTCTATGCCTTAGCATGTCCGCCAAATACTAAGCCAAGTGCCATTACTGCCCCGTTTCACAGACGAGGAAATTTCTACTAATTTGGTACATGTGGAGTGAAGGAAGGGAAGGATGCATGGATGGAGGGAGGGATGGAGGGAGGGATGGAGGGAGGGATGGAGGGAGGGATGGAGGGAGGGATGGATGGAGGGAAGGATGGAGGGATAGAGGGATGGATGGAT
>NW_006435764.1:3223357-3241123 GCF_000325575.1 Pteropus alecto
GCTGGGTGGGTGGGGGGATGGGCTGGCGGGTGGATGGGCTGGCATACAGATAGGTGGGCGGGTGAATGGACGGACAGGTGGACGCACGCATACGCAAACGGATGAAATGGTAACAACACATGGTAAGAAGTGAAAAAGGTCGTGACCCGAGAAGAAATGAGATAATGGTCCACCTTCTCCTTAAGCGTTTTTCAGGTTTATCGGAAAATCAGGTCAGGCAAAGAAAAATTCTTCGCGGCCTTTGTAAAGAGGCAGAGCGCAGGGCGAGCCCGTGGGTCGGGACAGCGAGCTGCACGGGCCTGCTCCCCGGGCCCCCTCCGCCCCGCCCCTGCGCGGGCTCCGGCTCCCTCCCCAGAGCCACTTTCCCATGGGAAGGCTGAGAAACAATAGCAATTTCTTCTGAATGGAGCCCTCCCCTGAGCCAAAAAGTAAACACGCGGGAGGGCGGAGGGAAGCTGGCGGGAGCTCATGGGCGGTTACATAACCAGGATGTACCTGGGAGAGGCAGCTCCCGGGGGGCTGTAGCGGGCCCGGGGCTGGAGCGGGGGAGTTGGGGCGCGCCCCGCGCAGGAATGGCCGCGCAGGTACCCGGCCCTGCTGGGAGATGGAGCCGGCTTTGTCCCAGAGAGGAGGAGGCAGGGGACGTCCGTGTCCTTTGCCGGGGGCACGACTGTTGGTTTAGTCTTCACGACGACGCCAGGGGAAGGCAGAGTCCTGTTCCCTTGTGCGGTCCCCAGCCAAAGCCACACGGCCGCTGCGGGCAGAGCCGGGGCGTGAGCTCCGGCCCGGCTGCCAGCTGCGGGGTCACGGCGCCGTGCCGCCCCCCACCTCGTCCCGCTCTGTCTGTCCCTCCCGCCCTCCTCACCCTCTTCCTCCGTTAAACCACGTGTCCGTGGATCCTTCCACCTTTCCATCCATCCATCCATCCATCCATCCATCCACCCACCCGCTCGGCCCCCAGAGGTTTCCGGTTGAGGGTTTGGGCCAAGAGAGGGCAGAAGGCAGAGGAGACACAGCGGCTGCCTGCGGAAGGTCGGTGCCCGATGATGGAGTGGCTCAGGGATCGGCGCCCACTGCGACGTGGCTCTGAAACTCCGGAGTCAGGCCCAGCCAGCGTGGGGGGACGGAGGGGCCTCCCAGCGCTGCTCCACCCAGGCCAGGGTCACTCTCCCCATGGTCCTGCGGTCCATGGAGACCCTGGAGCCTTCAGCTTGGGACTCGGGGTCAGGGAGGGCTTCCCAGAGGGGACACTGGGTGGGCTGGGACAAGGCACTCAGGGGTTCCTTGAGCAGAGGTGGAAAGTTAGCGGCGTTTCGTGATGGAAAGAAGGTGGCAGGACAATGGGGCCGAGTGTAGCCTGGTTGCCCCGCCAGACATGGCGGCTGCCAGCCTTGGAGATGCTGAGGAGGCTGGGAGAGCCCCAGGGTCACTGGGCAGAGCCTCGGCCAGCCCGAGGACCGGCAACCCGGACCGGGGACGTCAGCCCTCCAGCACAGTTGAGTCAAACCAACCCTTCTCTGAGTGACAGGCACGTCCACTCTCTGAGGGCCACCCCATCCACAAAGAGAGGACGATGGCTTGTCCTGCTGCCGGGTACGGGGGAGCCAGAGATACGTGTGTGTCCACCCCGAGGGGCCGCAGGGGAGTGGGGAGCCCAACCGGCAGGCGAGGTCTTATGCCTGACATCTGGGGCTCCCAGGTCCAAACAGGTGACCCCCAGGGGCCAGCACCTGGGTGCGGGCCGCATTGCGCAGGAGGCCCCTCTCTCCCGCAGCACCCCGGGGCTGCCAAGAGCCACGCTGCCCTTACATAAGCTGCTACCCTGCCACCTCGGGCCAGCCACGCTGCCACGCAAATAGAATCCTGTATTTACCTACCGCGGGGGAGGGACAGGCCTGCCCAGTGGGGTGGACGGAGATGAGTTCAGAGGACTTTGGCTCTGCTTTCTGTTCCGCTCTCCAAGTGTACCCATCCTGTGCCCGGCGGGCAGGCACCCATGAGAGCATGTCGGCGGAGGGGACAGCGCGACACTGCACCTTACATCCTGGGTGCACGGGCCGGTCCTTTGGGCTGCATGCTCGGCCTGCAGCGTGGCAGGGGAAGGGGGAGGGGGAGGGCAGGAGGCACAGCTTCCCTTACAGGCAGCCAGAGGCCAGACCGGAGCCACATCTGGGTGGCAAGCCTCGAAAGGCTCCCAGTGGCCCGCAAGCTCTGCCTACTGTTTGGCACCATCAGCTGCGCTGCGTGGCCAAGATGGCCACCTGCACAAGATGGCAAGCTGCTCAGGGACCAAAGAAACAGGCCCTGAGCACAGCGCTGTCTGAATGGTCGCTCCCCCAGGGCATAAACTTTGATTAAGAAGCTACTACGGGCAGAAACCCTACATGTTTTATTTTTAATTCCCCCGAACTATCTCATATTCTTGTTTTACACAGGAAGAAACCGAGACTCCGAGAAAGAAACTGACCCAGGACTACACAGCTCATGAGATGGTGGCGTGAGGACGTGAACCCGGGTCTGTCTGACCCTAAGGAGTGTTTTCTAATAAATACGCTGCCTCCCACGACTCGAAGTTTTTATCGACTAAGTAGACAGAGTCACACAATTCCAGAAATGGCATCATTCGGCCGCTCTGCGACCAATGTTCATGTGGCATTATTTGTTCATGGATACTTGGCTGGATCAGTGAACGGACAGGTGGATGGACAGTTGGACAGATAGATAGATAGACAGTGAATCAATGGGCGCCATGGCTACGAGTGGGGTGGGAAGGTGGATGGATGGGTGGATGGATGGGTGATGGATAAATGGATCACCTGTGAGCAGATAGACTGGTAGATAGGTAGGTAGAATGATGACTAGGTGGATGATCGAAGGGGTGAATGGGTGATGGGTGACTGGATGGATGGACGCGTGCATGCATGGTTGGACGTTTGAATGAATGGATCAACAGATGGATGAATAGGATAAGCAAGCAATGAATGGATCAGTGCAGCACACGGAGGTGGATGATTGCACGGAGGACCAGAATGAAGAGCAGATTGCTGGGTGCAGAGACGGATTGGAGTAGGTGGGTGACGAGTGGGTGGGTCCCTTCTGATCACCTCTAGTTGCACAGAAAACTCTTCTCAAACGCCCAATGCTCATCCCAAGCTGAGGCCCGGCTTTGAGGTCTGGGTGCTGCCTGGGTGTTTTCAGAGTCACCTCAGAGAGCCAGTGTCCCCTCTGCTGTGCAGAGGGGAGGGAGGAGGGGGCCAGGACGTGGGGGCTGCTCTCTCCTCCGACTATGCCGAGTCCGGCTCCGAAGTCGCAGCTCTCAGCAAGACAGCCTTCCCTCGGCCATCTTTGCTCTTTGTCCACCGAGGCTGGGTGGCTGCAGGTCGATGCGCAGCCCCTCTCTGTCCCCACTAAAACAGCTGGAGGGAGAGCCCGGCCTTGGCACTGACCTGCCACATGTCCTGGGAGGGCACTGCCCACCTAGGGGACTCTGTCACAGGCGGCAGTCAGACAGGAGCGAAAACACAGGTGGACACAGGTGGAGTGGCCCCATTGCAGTTGATGGAGGCCTGGAGACCCTCGCTACGCCCCTGACCACAGTCCTGGTGCTCCTCCCCGGGGCCCAAGGGCGCTCTCGACCCGCCAGCCGGGATCAGCTTCCACGGTCTTTCCAGCTTTGCCGGGCTGAGATTCTGGCCACAAACACCAGGCCCCCACAGACTGCAAGGGAAAGGCGGCTAGATACAGAGAAGATGCTTGGTCTCTTCGGGCTCCTAATCTTACCTGGCCGGAGGTGTCCCCTTGGATGTGCGGTGGGCCAAGCTCTGTCCCTCCCCAGGTACTACGGTCCCAGCTCCTCCCTAGGCCCATGGGGGAAGCCACCGTGGGTAAGGAACTTGGTGATTTGTATAAGGCACGAGTCTGGGAGGTCCTGGGCCCGGCAAGGAGGGGGCCTGTGGAAGGAGTGGGGGGACATGGGAGCCGTGATGGGTCACGCGTGCCCCAGGGTGGGGGGAGGGAGGAAAGGACGCCAGTGGGAGCAAGAGCCCCTGGGGAAGCTGAAGCCACCAGGGCCCTTTCAGAGAGAGCCTGAGGCTCCTTCTGCACACTCCATGGCCTTGGTGCTGTGGACGCCTCGCTGACTTCCTGCCATGATGCAGCCACCATCTCAGGGCCACCGTGTGGCCTCAGCCCCTTGCCCTCAGATACCCTCACTGTGAGGCCAGGGACAGGCCTGGGGGAGGAGAGGGGCCGGGAGGTGTCAGGGGCTCGCTGTTCCCAGCACACCCGCCCCCCACTAAGCCACCGTCAGTCCCTTCGTCCCCTGAGAGGCAGCGCACGGGCCCTGGACCTTGTCAACCTTCAGGAAGACACGACGCCAGCCCTGCAGTGCTCCCCCGCCAGGCCAGCCACCGGCCTGTCCACCACTCCTTGCCAGCTGTGCCAGCCATGCCCTCTCTCCAGTTGGTGGGGCCCTGGGATCTGAGAGGACTGGCTGCCACACAGGTGGGCAAATGCAGGACCAGCCTTGAGGGGCCCCGAGCAGCCTGCGAGGGCTCGGCGGGCACGCAGGCGGGCACTGTCTGGCCTGGTTCCCCGGCCGCAGGGCTGGCAGGACGGCTGGCTGCCCGGGGCCCTCCTCCTTCCAGCCTGACCCTGAGTAGCCTTCCACCTGTCCCCAGCAGAGCCTTTGATCCCGAAGCCTCCTCTATTCATGCAGCGCCCTATCTGGCTTCCCATCTGATTCGCGAAGGGCCCTCCACGCCTCTTTCCGCTGGAGTTTTCCTAATCCTTCAGGCACTGCTTACTTATCACTCCCTCCTGAGCTCCGGCCAACTCCTTCCGGCCCATCTCCCTGCCTGCCAGCTGCGGCCGTGCCTCGTGACAGAGCCCCAGCCGGGCCACCTTGAGTCCTGGAGCACGCATCATTCATCCTTCCCCTCCTTCGCTTACGTACCCAAGTTTCGTTGAGAGCACCCCTCTGCCAGGCACGGGGGCCACGTCCGTGCTCCTCTCCAAAGAGAGCAAGTCCCAGAGTTGCTGGGGCTCCCGCGAAGCCTCTGGAGCAGTGACAAAGCCCCTCGCCCAACGCCCGGAGAGAGGCTCGGTGACGAAGCCGTGGTCAGGAGTCGCCGCGGCTGCTCTGGTCCCCGGGCTGAGAGCCAGGACGGGAATGTCTGCCCTCTGGACCTACCTATGGAAGGGCTGTCCCAGCTGGCCTCGGGGGCCCTGGCGCTGCCCCCACTGGCCAATGACAGTGAGCCACCTGACCGCTCTGAGCGTCGGACCCCAGGAAACCACCCTTCACAGAATGTGGCCCAGGCTCTGCCATTGTCCTGAAAAGCTCATGCCCTCCCTGCAGACACTCTGTTCCCGCCCCCCGCAGGCGCCCTGGGGAGCCCCGTCCACGCGAGACACCAGGCCCCGAGGCCCACGTGGGGGTAAACAATTCTGCTCCCACCGTGATTATCCGCGAGGGGGGCCGGCACTAGAAAGGCCTGCCCAGCAGAGAGGGCAAGTCCCGGGCACTGGCACAGCCCAGACCCTCCCACGCAAGAGGACAGGGGAAGGGCCAAGCCCGGGCTGCCCTCTGGCCTCTGGCCGGGCTTGGGTCTTGGACAGCAGCAAGGTGGGCAGGACCCACAGGGCCCGGTACAAAATGAAAATGCGGAGCCCTCGTTCAAAAATGATGAAGAGTCTCAGGACAGCGAGCACAGGGCATCGGACCGAGGGCCAACCCCAGGCCTGGGGCCCTGGACAGCTGTGCGACCGCTCCCCGCAAAGCCGGTCCTGCACCGGGTATTTAGCAAGCCTCCAGGATACAGTCCTGTACTGTCCCGGCCGGGAACTGGCCTCTTGTCCCTGTCCCCTGCCCTTGTCCTCTGTCCCTGTCCCCAGGCTCTGCCACCCTCATTTCTGTCACCGAGAGACTAGCTGACCCCTCAGGACCCAGGCTGTCATTTCTTCAGAGCGTCCTTCCCCAACCGCCTAAGACTCACCCCCTCTCCTAGTTCCCCGGATGTCCCTGTCCTGGCCCCAGGTGACATTATACGTGTGTGTGTGTGTGTGTGAGAGAGAGAGAGAGAGAGCTGTCCCCTGCATGAGGTTGTCACCAGCGCGTTTTCGGGCGGGGCGGTGCCCTGGCACACAGGAGGTGCTCAACAAATACTTGTTGAGAATGAGAGCGGTTGGCCCGGACCCAACCTCCTGTGGGATCCTCACTCTCTCGTGGGCTCTTGAGCTGAGCCCCGCACGGCGTGAAGACCCTCACGCCATCTCCCACCGGCCTGTGCGTCCGGGCTGCCAACTCTGGGGGCCCCGAGGCGCTCGGCGCCGGGCTGTGCGTGCAGCGGGCGCTCGGCGGTGCGGACAGCCCCTGCGCGGGCCCCCTGGCCTGTGCCCCCCCTGCACGCAGCGCTCCCGCGAGGGGACGACAGGGAGCCGTGCCAGAGAAACAGGAGGGGACCGTGGAAACGTGAAGCCGGTGAGCAGCGGGGAGGACGTCGGTGGCCCGCGAGGCGAATCGCACGATGAAGTACTGAGCTAGCGAGAGCGTGGTGAGTATGTGCCCTGCGGGCCGACAGTCACGTCGCCCTGAACTGGCCACCACGGTGACACTCAGGAAGGTCCCACTTTGCCCGGACCTGCAGAGAGAGCCAGGGCGGCTCAGCAGGTCCCCGGCAGAGCCGCACCGTGTGGGTGGACCCCCCAGCCTTCCACGGAGCCAGTGCGCGCTGGCGCTGAAACTTCTGTCTGCCGTCCCCCTGGTCAACCTCGGGCCGGGCCTCGGAGCCACAGGGCGGGAGGGACGGATATGCTCCCGGTTCCCGCTCTCCGCCGCTCCCCCTTCCTCCTGCCCACACCCTCCCCCTCTCGGGCTCCTCCCCGAAGTTTCAGGCTAAACCAGGTGATTCCGCCTGTCAGTGAGGACTTCCTAGGCACCGCCTGCATGCCAGACACAGGGTGCTCAGGGCCAGTTCTCTTCAGATTCTTCTGGGTCTTTCTAGATTCTTCTAGATCTTTCTGGGTCTTTCTAGTGTCTTAACAATGTCACAGTGCTGGGGTTGAAGCGTTTTTGTTCTATCCAGGAGGGAAAGGAGGGAGCTCTCGGTCACGGATTCCAGGGGCCCCTTGGACCACGGCCACACATAGTCTCATGAGGGCCCTGGGCCCCAGGATGTCCCAGAAGTAGCCAAGAGAGCCACCACCACACTGGAGTGTCCCGGGGCATCTGTGAGGACCGGCGAGCACCACACAGACACGTCCCTGCATCACACAAACTCCAGAGCCAGTCATGGAGGAGGGGCACGTTCCATGGTGTGGAGACACAGAGCAGGGGCCCTGGTGGCTTCGGGGGAGCTTCACCCAGCGGGAGACTTGTGAGCTGGGACCCAGGTGGGAGAGACGCACAGGCCAGGTGTGGGGGACACCTCCCCCCAGAAGCTCCCGTTTATAGAAGCTTCATCACACAGTCATGACTGATTAAGTCATTGGCCATTGGCCGCTCCAGCCCATGTCCCCTCCCTGGACGTGGGAATGGAAGTTCAGCTCTCTGAGCACGTGGCTGGCTCCACGGGCAACCAGAACCCACCTGCAGGTGGCTTCTAAAAGTCGCCTCATTAGAATAACAGAGGACACCTTTATGCTCTGCAGGAAATTCCGAGGGTTTTAGGAACCCCACGCCAGGAAAGGGGACAAAGACCAAATTACGATATCACAGCTGGCCAGCCCCCCAGTTCTGGCCAGCCCCCCAGTTCTGCCTCACCACCCGCTCTGGGCATCCACGCCACACAGGAGAAATGCCCGCGGCGCATCCTCGGCTGGTTCTCACAGGCTGAGGTCGAGACCGGCCCCCAGCCCCTTCTTCTCCCTTGGCTTCTAAAGTTCGCTTGCTATTCAGGGCGCCTCATCCGGCTCGGCCCTGCCTTGCGGGGGAGCGGTCAGCAGGCCCCAGACAGCCTCCCCAGCCTCAGCGCCTGCCTCCCTACCCGGGTCTCTAGTCACACGAAGCAACCGGGTGTCCCCCGGTGAGGTGCCCTCCTTCTTCCCGGGCCTTTGCGGGTGCCATTCCCTCTGCCTGCCACGCCCTCATCTCTCCTTTGGCTGTCTGCAAACACACCTCCCCCAGGAAGCCTTCCCTGCCCCTCCGTCTCCTGGGCGTGTGCAGTGCTGCCCTGCACCCCGGCGTGGGAGGCCCTGGAAAGGCCCCAGCTGTCAGTGACCAGGAGGGGAGCGTGCACACGGGTGCGTCGGCTCCCTTCACCCCCCAGGGCCAGCCTCTCAGCTGGGGAGGCTCGCAAGGGGCAAAGGATGCAGCCGGGGGTGCTCCAGTAGGCGACTCGGAAGTGGGCATGTGACCGCAGTCTGCTCCGTCGGCGCTGACCCGGGGGTCGGAGCCCTCTCGGAGGAGGGCGGGAATGAGCTGCGGGGAGAGTGAGGTTGGGTTCTCGTGACAGCGTTCGAGCCTCTGGGTCCAGTCGTTCCTGAAGCCGGAACCGCCGGGCTTCCCAAGTGCACAAACGCATGAGCCACTCGTGCCCCCAAGGATCCTTGTCCACGAGGAAGACTCCAGGGCCCTGCCCTGCCCTTCGGAGGACGAGGGGGCAGCTCGGCCAGGGGGCGGCTCACGTTTGCAGGAGCCGGGGCTCCTGTGGTTCCCCGTCACCCGGCCATCCAGCACCACCTGGATGAGAGGACACAGAGCTTCTGAGGGGACACCCATCGGCAGAGTCAGCCAAGGCCCGTGGTCCCCCTACTAGGCTTCCCAGGGAGAGACGGGGCCTCTGGGGGTGACAGAACCCACAGAACAACAGGTGAGAAATGGTTGGAAACACGGCGTCCAGACAGTGTGGTGCCATGCTCCGCCCAAAGGCGGCCAGCACGGGGGTTAGGCTGACCCCCAGCTGCGGCCACCGCTGGCTCCCTCTGTTGGCTTGGTTCGGGCCACCTCCCTGCCTAGGAACCACTTCCCTCATCCTCCAAGGACATGCTCGGGTCTCACGGGGCATGGCTGTGCAGGACGGACGCCGGGGGCCGCCCCCTCCGCGCGGACGCTGCGTGGGGCAGAGACGAGCCCTTGCAGAATGAAGCCTTTGAGGTCTGGCGGTTTCTTTGTTCCTGCAGCAAAACCTAGCTCGTCCTGACCAGCACAGCAGAGGCGGCAGACACGCGACACGCGACACGCGACACGCTTGACTCCCAGACGGACATGACTAATCCACCCTGACCCTGCTCCTTCCCATGGCGGCGCGAGCTTCAGGCAGCCCGCACCGGCGGGTCCACGCACCGCGAGCACCTCTCTAGCTCGCAAACTGCCACTCGGTGGTTAAATAATTTGATGGCCCCCCCATGGGACACCCAGTGGGGGGCCTCGGGAGTGGGGGAAGTGTCCCTGGGAGCATCTGTGGATTATTATACTCACCTCCCTCTCTGCCTGCCCTCCGGGCCCCTTCCAAACCCCTTCCCTCCCCCAGCAGCCTCGGTGAGTGACTTCAGCGTCGGTGACGTTATCTGCCCCTCGTAGCTGCTACCCGTAGAACCTAGTGGGAGCTCGGTCCCCTGAGACCCAGGGAGGAGCGGGCCGCCCCACACACTCTCGTGCCTTCTCAGGGTGTGCCTCAGACCCAGGGAAGACAGTTTCACCATTGGTGGGGCATCTTCTAGAAGGGACGCTGGGGGTCCGATGGGAGCCATGTCTCGGGGGTCAGTGCCCCGCTGAATGAGTCTGATAGGAGGGAAGGGCTGTCTCCAGGCTTGGGCTCCAGGCGGCTGAACAGAGCGAACATGACTTTTTACAATGGGGCTTTGATCTGCCTAATGTCACGGGCCGGGCCGGGGACAAACGCCAGGTCCTGTGCGGCTCCCGGTTCCCACAGGAGATGCCCTGTGCAGGTATTCACACGGGGAGGTGCTTGGCAGGCCGGGCCCCTGGGTCGGTGCCCGTCACAGACACCGAGCGGCAATTAGGTTCTGGAAAAGGGTGGCGAGGCTCGTCTGGCGAGGCTTCAGCCTCCGGCCCGAAGGCAGCGTTGAAGGGAGGACGAGAGGGAGGGAGGCCGCCCCGGAGCTGGCTGGCGGGAGCCTCCTGGAGTGAGCGAGGGTGAGCCCGAGGAATTCCTGTGGTCGGGCAGCCGGCAGGGCACAAAGGCCGGGCTGGCACCCTCGACAATGCGCCCTCTGTCCCTGCACCGTGTCAGCGAATGGGCCACGCTGCTCTCAGGGGTGTCCGAGCCACTGGGGCTGGAGGCGCACAGAGGGGCCAGGCCGTGGGAGCGCTCACAGGACGTGCTGTCACGCGGGTGCCCTGGGGCCGCTAGGGGTCCACCCTCAGGCTGTCAGGACGCACCAACCGCACCTGTGCTCAGGAGCCATGGCCTCACCTGTGACCCGCTCCCTCCGAGGTGGATGAAATGCCCGAGCCTCCGGCCAGCGGCTCTGGTTCCCCTGGAAGGCAGGAAGGCTGCAGGAGGGCGGGGGCCGGGCCTCCACGGGCCGGGCGTCTGTAGACAAGACATGCGGGGTCCTCTGTCCTGGCCCTCCTGACCACCTACTGCGAGAGAGGTCCAGCGTGGGCCAGCTCCCTCGCTGCTTCTGACATCGGGCCCGCCAGGGGCCAAACCCCATCGGCCTCCTGCACTCCGCGTCCGGGCCTCGGCTCGGGGACGTCGCCGCTGCGGCGGCACAGACACCGTTACGCGTTCACGATAAGCACGGTCCCGCGTGACAGGCGCTGCACGAGCATCGTCCAGACCCACACAGCCGCCCACGAGCATGGCCGCCAGCATCGCCTCCACTTCACCTCGGGGAAACCGAGGCACGCAGCTGGTACCGGGAAGCCCCCACTGCGAACCCTCACTGCTCAGCTGTCACCGCCAGGCCCGGGGCCGTTGGTGATGCCTGGATGGGATTCTCTGCACACACCTTTCCCACTCCTGCCCTTCGCGGGGGCAAGGACCCGCCCAGGACACCGCCCAGTTAGCAACTGGGTGACACGGGGGTCCTTCCCGAGCCTCCCCCGGGGCCAGGCGTGTCCTGAACGCACCCTTGCACCCTCTTGTTTCCCATTCCCCACAGGCCGGCTTGGAGAAGCAGGATCAGCACCCGACTCTACAGATGAGGACGCTGAGGGTGAGGGCGACGAGGCAGGTGGCCGCCGGCCGCCGGGCTCACCGGTGGCGGTGAGGGATTTCCCACCCCGATCTCCTGCCTCCATCCTGAATGAAGCGGGGAGGCGGGCAGAAGGGAGAGGAAGAGAAAGCATGGCGGGTCATTCGAGGGAGGCGTCGCGATGAGCCCGTCCCTGCCGTGGTGGCCGCGCACCAGCCGTGGCCTCCGCCCCCACTTCTGGGAGGTCAAGGCGGGCGCCGCACGCTCCACACCGCAGGAACTGGCCCGTGTGCTGTTTTCAACGGCCCCACTCGGAAATCTTCACCGCAGGTGGCATTTCCGGTCCTGGAGTGTGTTTGCAGAGGTGACGGAGGGTAAACAATGGCCCACTGAGGAAGGAAACAGCAAGTAGCTCGCCAAAGCCCAGCCTGCACGAAGCCATGTGAGCAGACGGCCGCGGACCTGTGTGTCCTCGACAGCAAAACATTTAGGTACCAGAGAGCGGGCCCATCTGTCAACAACAGACCCTTTGTCTCGGGTTAAGGGACAAGGGGCGGGTGGGAATTTGCATTTTTGGAGCGTCCTCTGATGCTGCGGGATGGACACTACCTGCAACTCGGCGGCCCCCGTGTCTGGGCGACCCCGGGCGGGCGGGCGTCTGTGTGCCGGGCACTTGGCCAACGCAAGAGCCCAGGAATGGAATAACGAAGAATTAATTCACCCAGCAGGGCCCCCTCAGAGTCTGGGACGCTCTCGCACCTTCTCCGAGGGGCAGATGTGTTTCCTCGGGAGGAATGCGGTTACACAATCGGTCTGTCAAGAGGCCGCATTCAAGAATCCGGGCGAGGCTGCTTCAGCTGCACCGGCCCCTTTGATGCTCACACTCCCCACGGGCAGGCCCGGACCCTGGGCTCCCTGCTGCCCCACGAAGGCGCAAACCACCCGTGAGGGGGCCCACGGGGGAGCCAGAGAAAATACAGCGAGAATGGGGTGACGCCTATGATATGCAGAGGCCACACACCCTGAACCCCACCGGCCTGCAGGAGTCGGCGTGGGGATCTGACACCCGCCGTGCGGACGGGCGCACGGAGGCACGCACAGCCTCCGCGCCTGCAGGAAGCAGAGCACAGATGACCCAGCCCACAGGACACATGCCATGTAGTGCACAGGGACAGGTAGGGACCTGGGATGGGAGGTGCAGCTGGTGGGCTGAGACCGGGAAATGAGGAAGTAAAAGGCGGAGGGGGGTTATATGCTCAGGGAGGGTGCTTCCCCGTCACCTTGCTGAGGACCCGGCCCGCTGGAGATCCCAGAGGCTCGCCCCAGCTCCGTAGTCGATCGCCTGGTATCTCTATAAAAAGATTCCCATACTACTAAGTGATAAAAACAGATGAGGTAGGTCCTTAGAGTGGTCGAGATCATAAGGACAGAAAGTGGACTGGTGGGTGCCGGGCTGGGGTCCGGAGGGAAAACGCCCCAGGCGGGAGGTACTGTCATCCCATTTTTCAGGCACAGAAACTGAAAAGTGGAATTTCCACTGCCACCTGTGGAGGAATGACTGCTATGAGACTTACCCTCTTTTATTAAAAAAAAAAAAAAAAAACTAGAAAATTAGACAAAATATATGAAACAACTCTTTTCCGGTACAGACCACAGGCAGCTCAGGATGGTGATCTCTAGAGAAGGAGAAAACAAAGTCAAGCCTTAAAGTCACCTTGGCTTTCTGCCTGGGGGCAATTTCCAGACCACAGTGCAGGGAACGGGTGTCCCGAGACCTCGCTGAGTCGAGGAAACATGGGTAGGAGCTAGTGATGTTAGAACAGCTCGAATTTGGTGAGGCGGAGGACCAACAAGGAAGGAACTGACCAGGGAAAGAAACCTAGAAGTAGTCACAGGGTCTCCTTGGGTCTTTGCTTAAAGATTAAGCTGCACATAAATGTGGAGATGGCTCAAGGCTGGGTGAAGCACACTGGAGGGCTGTGAGCCAGGTGACAATCAGAGCTCACCCAGGGCTGAGATGCATGAAGCTCCTACCCGCTAGAGCCCAGAGACCTTGCTGAATGCCTGGGACACTCGCTCGGTGAAGACCCAGAGGATCATGACTTAGCCGTGGTGACGAGCTGGTTCTACAGTACGGGCTATTCTAGAACCGCACTAACAGAGCTTAAAAACAAGCTTCGAAAAGATTAAATTGATTCACAAGGAACTTCGCCATCTGCCAAAACGAATGTCAACCCACTGTAAAAGAACATCATCCACACTCAGAACACCGTGGCATTCGTAATGCTCAGCACACAACCAAAAATTACTAGACATGCCAACAGGCAACGAAGGCAGCCCAAGACCGGGAGAAAGATCAGTCAAAAGAAACAGACTCAGACGTGACGGAGATGATGAAACTCGCAGACGACGACTTTTAAGCAGCTCTAATAAGTATGTTTAAGAATTGAAAGGAAACCATGAACGTAACGAGAAAGACATAGAGGAGAAAGAGATCTAGACACACGCATATGCACAAATAGAACGTCTAGAAATGACAAATTCCACTCCCGAAATAAAAAATTCGCCACCTCGACGTCATAGCAGATTGAATACTGCAGAACTCAAAGACCTAGGCACCTTAAAACCATTCCAACTCTGCGACCTGTGGGACAGCATTAAAAGGTCTAACATTCGTGTGAATGGGGTCCTAGACAGAAGGAAGGGAAGGACAATAAAAAATACTTGAAGAAATAATGGCTGCCGTTTTTCCAAACTCGATGAAAATTATAAACACACATAAGCTCCGAAAGAATCGCTGAACTAAATGTAAAATCGAAAGCTGTAAAAATTCTACCAGAAAACAGAGGAGCTAAATCTTTGTAACCCTGGGTTAGACAAAGATTTCTGTGCTATGACACCGAAACCACAATCAATAAAAAATATATATATTTTAAAAAATCTGTACAAGAATAAACTGATAAATTAGGCTTCATCAACACTAAAAACATCTGGTCATTGAAAGATACTCTTCATAGAACGAATAAGACAAGCCACAGACTGAGAGAAAATATGTGCGAATCAAGTATCCGATAAAGAACTTGTATCCAAAATATTTGAAGAACTCTCAAAACCCAGTAACAAGAAAACAAACTGCACAGTAAAAGAAACGAGTCAAGTATTTGAACAAACATTTCACCAGAGAAGATAAATGGTTGGAAAATAAGCACATGAAAATATATTCAACACCATCGGTCACTAAGGAAAGCGTATCGAAACCACACTGAGATACCGCTTATCTCTTGGAAGAACAACACAATAATATTTACTTTTTCTTGGGAAAAAAAAAAAACACAAAAACCTGACGTTACTAAGGGCTTTGAGGATGCAGAGGAACTGGACGGCACATTGCTGACGGTAGGGTCACCGTGGAAAACAGTTCGGCGGCTTCTTAAAAAACGATTCCCTCACCAAAGCACCCAGAACCCCATTCTCAGATATTTACTCACGAGTAATGACCACTTACGTTCGCACATAAACCTTTGGGGCGGCTTTATTTAAAACTGGCAAAAATTCAAAACAACCCAAGTGTCCGTCAACCGATTGATGGCTAAACGGTGGTGGCACATCTGTGTGACAGAATACTACTCAGCAAAGAAAAGGGACGAAATATGTCACACACAGTGAAATGCTGATACACAGTATGCTAAGGGGAAAAATTGGACTTTTCCCCTTATATGCTGTGTAATTCCATTTATACGACATTCAGGAAAAGGCAAACGGATAGGGCAGAGAACAAATCAGTGATATTATGGAGAGGTTGGTGTCTCTTCCGAATTCACATGTCGAAGCCCCAAGCCCCAGTGTGACTGTGTTTGGAGATGGGGCTTTGACGGACTAATTAAGGTTACCTGAGGTCATAAGGCGGGGCCCCAGTCCCACAGGGCCAGTGTCTTATACAGAGAAGAGATGCCAGAGCACACTCCCTCTGTGCACACACACGGACGGGAGGCCGTGTAAGGACACGGCGAAGAGCTGGCACACTCACATGCCCCAGAGAGCAGGGCATTCGCCCTTACAGCTGCCTGCTGCCCTCACGCGCAGTAGCGGCTGGTCAGCCCTTGCTGGGGCCAGCAACGCCACACGAAGCTGGCTTCCTCCAGCATCCTGTCCTGGTCTGGACAAGGGTGGGGGCTGGAGGTCCCTGGAGAAAAGCGAGAGGGAGGTATCCTTGAGCCCCGCTCACCTGCTCACCTGCTCACCTGCTCCTGCCATCTGGTCTGACCGAGATCCCGCAGAGCCCTGCCCCCAACCCTCTCAGCTTCCCGCGCTTCCTCTTTCACCAGAGGCCTCGTGGGGACCCAAGATGCCCACAAACCCTGAGACGGGGGAATCGAATACCTGCGACAGCTTTCGGCCCTGTGAGAAGGATGAGAAATACTCTTCTAAGCGGATCTCCTATGGGAAGCGCAATAATACAAAACCTGAGCCTCCACCCAGGCCCCGAGCGAAAGGAGAGGGGACCACACGGCAGGGCTGGGGGCCAGGGCGGACCGGGGGCTTCGGGGGCCTGAAGCTTAGGCAGACTGGAGGGCCTGCTTTAGGAAAAGAACATCAAACTAGGTCCCAAAGCAGTCATTTAGAATGCGAAAGAAATCATAAGGAATGACACACTTTAAAAGCTGAGCAAACTGTGAGCTTTGTTTATTTTTAAGGCTGTACCTGAAATGTCCTTTGCAGCTTCTTGTGGGGAGGGGTATCTGTTTGGGGGCCTCCTGCCTTTCAGCATAACTTATGCTCCTGATGACAACAGGGGAGCAGCCAGGCCAGCTCAACCAGGTCCTCGTCACCTCCGGTCCTGGAGGGAAGAGGTGGCCTTGAAGCCCGGACACTGTCACCCTAAGCAGGAAGCTAGCTACATGAGGGCCGCCTGGGGCAGGTTGTCCTAGGGGCCAGCCCCTAGTCCCGAAACAAGACCCAAGGGTGGGGAAGACTTGCAGGCTGGGGCACAGAAGACCCTGCTGACCTTGGGATGGACCTGGGCACGTAAGGTCCTAAACTGGTGCTTAAACTTCATCATCTTCCCTGACGACCAGTGGTACCTCCCACAAACGCCCAGGGAACAGGTCAGGGAGGCAGGCCAATGCCTGCACCCAAGGCAGCTGCCTGTCCCTTGTCTTGGAGGGAGGTAGAGAGGGGACAGCAGAACGAAGGATGTGGCCTTGGAGAACTGTCATTCATTGGCCTAATTTGGGTTTTCAAAGCCTGCAATTCCAGCCACCGCCACGAGGAGGTGCTCAGTTCTATGGTGAGAGACGTGGAAGCCTGTTGCAATGTAAGTGTCTCTCCTGGGGAGTCCGTAAGGGAATGGCCCCCAACCCCAGCAGCCTTTGCTGAGCACAAGGTTGG
Organism: Pteropus alecto; assembly: GCF_000325575.1. Lineage (NCBI taxonomy): Eukaryota > Metazoa > Chordata > Mammalia > Chiroptera > Pteropodidae > Pteropus > Pteropus alecto. The sequence continues at coordinate 3,239,849 of NW_006435764.1, forward strand.
GAACCCATAAAAGTCTCAGCTTCATGGGAGTAGAGAAGCCACCCATCCCTAAGCCCCTCCCACCACATGCACACCGACCTGCAGACTCTGCCACCGTGGGGGAAAGCCAGATCCCTGGGCCGAGCTCAGGTTCAGTGACTCCCAAGGGAAGGACGGTGCCCTTGGGAGTGGGAGAAGCAGGGACGGAGCAAACGCCTAGAGGGGCGTCCTGGCCGCCTCGCCTGTGCTTGGCCACTGACTCGCCCTGTGATTCCAGGGGGTTCCCCACTCCCCCTGAGGCTCAGTTTCTCCTCTGTAAACTGAGCACGCGGGACAACCAGTCCCCTGAGTCCGCCCGGCCCTGCCAAGCTGTGGCCGAGGTGCTTTTAGCAGGAACACGGCCACGATGACCGTGCAGGACCCGCCGGTGCCGGCCTCGAGGCCCGGCTATGTCTGGGTTTCCGGGGCCCAGGGCGACCTCCTCCGTATCCAGTAACATCTTCCCAGACCCTTTGGTCGGCTCATACTGGGCCACTCGCTGTGTCCCAGATGGGTCTCGGGCAGCTCAATGCCAAAGCCACATCTGCTGTTCCCACCCACAGGAAATGCCCCCGGCCTCACTCCCACCGGCCTGTGAGATGCTGACCCCTCCTCTGACAGGCCTTCCTTTGCCACTGTGTCTGAAGTGGCCCCCCGCTTCAGTTTCCCTTACTGCAGAATGGGGATTGTGAGATCTGGCAGGACGCTGGGGGCTAGCAAACGAGACCATGTGTGTGTGTGTGTGTGTGTGTGTGTGTGTGCGCGCGCGCGCGCGCATATGCGTGTGTGACCGTGTGGGGCGCACACTGTCCCACAAACGAGAGAGGGCCGGTACTTCTGGGATTACGGTCTCTTCTTGAACAACAGCCACACGCGGCCACCTCATTCCAGGGCAAACCTGCCTCCCCCCGGAGCACGTGGTGCTGTCTCATCGGGACTGGTTTCGGCATCCCTTCTCTGACCCTGAGCCTCCGTCGTCCCCACTGTCACTTAATAATCAGAAGCCCGTTTCTCACGTCTGAGCCCCGGGTGTCCGCACACTGATGCGTGTCTCCACCAGGTGACGGCAGGTGCCCGGGGCCAGGCCAGGTTCTCCTTTTTGTCCCCACGGGAATTCTCTCTGCTGGTGGGGAGGACCAGCGGATTAAAATGCCCTCCAAAGTTGAGAGAACCCAGCGGAGGCATCTGTGGCCTCCTGCTTCGTCTTGACAGATGAAGTGTGTCATTCGCGGACCTGGGGCGGTTTCCAGGGCTAAT
>NW_006435764.1:3241206-3281199 GCF_000325575.1 Pteropus alecto
GGTGGGGCGGCGGGAGCAGATCGGGTGACCTGTTGGAGGGGACCTTTCCCGTCCACCCAGCTCCAGACCGTGACATGGGGGCAGGAGTCCAGATGGGACCGCGTGAGCACCACAGTCAGGCAGGGCATGTCACCTTTGATATTCGATCCCCAGCTCAGGCAAGCTCAGTTTCCCTTTTCTGCTCCATTTCGGCCACACGCCCGGCAGAAGGCTGTGAGGGTTTTCTTTAAATAGATCTATATATTCCCAGACCTCTTTCGATCACGCTCAGTCTTCTAGCACCGAGGATGTGAGAATTGGCTTACAAGACTTTTTTTTCCCGTTTTAACATTAACAATAGGCACAAGCTGCCAACCAACTGTAGGGCACACCTACCTCCTATAGTTTCCGGAAAATTCACTTCAAAGTCAAAAGAGAAAACGTACCCTCTGATATGGTTGGTTGAATAATTCCTGATCGATTCGGCTTGAATGCAAAATGGCCCCATCGATTCATGTATTTGTGTAAAGAAGGGGGAGCTTCTCATGGGAAGCTGGAGGCTCCCCTACCCCAGCACCGCTGTGTGGACAGGACCACTCCCCTCCGGCAATCTCAGCGACCTTGTCTGTGAAACAAACATCACTCTCTCTGCTGACCACAGAGGACCCATTTGAGATGACGAATGAGAGCGAGACACACTCTGGTGCCCTGATACAAATGTGAGATGGGACACGTTGTGGCAATTCCGACTCAGGGGAAAGTCATAGTCACACCCAAAATTCCGCCTGGATAGTATCAGACTGGTGAAAAGGTCAGGATACAACTCCATGCTGTACACGAGAATTCCGCTTTCGCTATAAATACACAAACAGGTTTAAAGTGGGAAAATATTTAAGGAGAGACGTTTCACAGTGCTGAAAAGTTGGTTAACCAAGATGGAACCATCCCAAGTGCACTGAGTCAGAAGGTCAAAACACACTAAGCGAAAACCGACAGGATCGAAAACAAAGATGGACACATCGACAACGATAGCTGAAGATTTTAACACTCCTTTCTTTTATTGGCGGAAAAAGTAGACAGAAAATCAAGAGGAATACGGATGCTTTAAACAACACTGTCAACCAACGTGACCTAATTAAACTTCTAGGGATAAAGGAAACCACACGTGAAACCACCTAGTCACTGGGTGGAATGAACGAGTGAGTAGACACTAGAAGAAAAGAGTGGAGACCTCAAAGACATAGCAAGAGAAAATATCCAAAATTAAGTACAAAGGAAAAAAAAAGATGGAAAAAGACATTGTTCGTATAACTGGAGACCCAGGGGACAAGGACAGGGCTAGGCGTGTGGCAGCTCCTCTCCGAGATGGAGTAATGATCTCGAATTCTTGGGATCTATGCCCTTGGCAGCCGCCCGCCCCCGCCACCCTGGGTAGGGCTGACCTGCGTGACCAATCAAACAGCAGAATGATGCGTTGTGACTTCTGAAGCGAAGTCATAAAAGACTCTGTGGCTTCTGCCTTATTCTGTCTTGGATCATTCACTCTAGAGAAAGCCAGGCCCCGTGCCATGAGAACCCCCAAGACTTATATCTTCCCGTGAATGCCCCTTTACATTTATCGAATAATTTAGTATATAAACTGACGATGAGGATGATGATGATGATGAAATGTTTCGTTGTATTCTCAGTTATTATACCTTATCCTGAAGTCTATTTCATGTGATGTGAATAGAACCCCTTTGGCCTGGCTATGCTTATCATTTGCATGACATAGCACTTCCTACCTACTTACTTTCTGTCTGTCTGTCTTTAGATTTAAACCCGATCTCTTGCTGACAGTAGGTGGGGTCTTGCTTTTTTCTTAAATGGATTACGTCACTTATTTACATACATGCGATTTTTATACAGGTGGATTGAAGGTCGTCTTCTGTTTTATTTTCCCCTGTCCCTTCTTCCTTGTCTTTCCAGTTTTGTTATTGTCTCGTTGGGTATCTTCTGGATTTCTGTTTCTCTGTCACCCTTGAACCATCTGACAAGAAATAATCTGACAAGTTATTTCTTCTAAGAAAATCGGAGAGGTTTAATGACATTTCTGTTGATCGACAACAAACAGATAACATTTAGAACACCACCAACTAATGAACGGCATCTAGGAATAAGCCTAAGAAAAGACACCCAGGACCTTTGTGGAGAAGATTATAAATCTTCACTGAAAGCTGGAAAGGAGGCGCCAAACAAATAGAGAGAAATGTATCGAAATAAAGAGAAACGCCACATTCGTGGGTAGGCACACTCGGCAGTGTCAAGATGACAATTCAAATCACGTATGAACGCAAGGCAAATCAAAATTCCGATAGGCTCTTTCACGAACCTTGACAAAGCGATCCTAAAACATAGGTAGAAGAGTGAGTTTCTAAGAACAGAAAGACGGTCTTGAAGGAAGAAGACGAGGAAGGGAAGGAAGGAAGGAGAGAGCATAAAAAAGTTATTTTTGAGGTGAGGATTTACGATAAAGCTATTTTCATTAAAACTGTGTACGATTGGTGCAGGAAAAAAATAGACCGATGAGACAGAGGTATAAATTTTATGGAGAGACTATATAAGGATAAATCTGTAAACAGGAAAACAAAGAAAAAGCGTTCGATATGTGGATCTGGGAGAACCGGCTTTACGAAGGAAAGCAAGACAAAATTTGATTCTTTTGCCACGACTACAAAAAGAAATAAATTCCAGTTAAATAAGAGTGGGAACTATGGAAAGATAATCTATACAATTTTAAAATAAAACCTGGGAGAATGCCCTTATGTCTCTGAGATAAGATCTAAAAAGTACAATTCATCAAGACTAGATCGATAAATTTAACTACAGCGGAAGACAATGAAAAGACCAGCCACAGACAAAGAGAAGACCCGTGCAGTGCTTATTATTGACAAAGGAAGTGTGTCTGGAATATATAAAGAGCATCTACAAATCAATAAGAAACGTGGGGAAAAAAGGGGGTGGGGCAAAGGCAAAGAATCAAACTATGGAGAAAGAAACGGAAACAGGCACCATACGCCTCTGGCGATCAACGGAAGCGGAAGCCGTCGGCGACGCCATGCCACCTCGGTCAGACCGGCAGGAAAGGGGGGTCGGGCGGGACCGGATGTGGACAGAGCAGGGCGCTTGGGGTCCCATCACATCTGTATCCGGGCGGGAAGGACAGGGAGACTGCAGAGGGGCCATTTAGCTGTTAAGGGGTTTCCCCGGAAGCACTATGACATGTCGCTGGACTCCACCGTGTCACGTGGTCACCGCATCCGTCGCAAAGGCAGGAAAACGTGATTTTTTAGCTGGATCAATGCTTGCCCAAATTATGAGTTTGACATGCAGAAAAGTGGAAGGATTGGGCTTCTGCCACATTTCAGGATGCTCTTTCTGCTGGACGAATCCCTGGCCAGACTCGGGGTTCAAAGGCACCTGCTGAAACCACTGACCCTTTTTCCCATAGTCCCCACGCTATGTCCAGAGCCACCGCCCTTGGCAGATGAGGCCTCAGACTTGCGGCCATCTCCAGACCAGTGAGCCCAGACTTCAGAAGACTAATTCCCTTCCCGCATGAACACCTACCGGCCAACCATCTGCCCTGGAGAAGCACCAGGGGGCATCGGGAGCCCGTCAGAGGCAGCACGGTGACCACGGGGTGACAATTACCAGCTGAAGCTAGAAACCCATGGGGGAGGGTGCAGAGGGAGACTCCCAGGGTTCCAGCCTCTGAGCCACCACCCGCCACTGTGAATCTTAGACCCTTGGCCAGGGACCATAGCCGGCGTCTGTTCCCGCTGCCCAGCACCCATCTCCCCGTCTTCTGGGCACCGTAACCCAATTTCCCTCCGGGGAGGGCTCCTTCCCACCCCAGAGGCCCCGCTGGGTATGGATTCACGACCCAGGCCTGTGACTGCTCAGGGATGGTCAGTGTGGTCCTGCCATAGCCAACGAGCGCTTGCTGGGGGATGCTGGGGGAAGGCTTGCTCGGTCCTGCTAGGCTTGACCCCGAGAGGACCTGAGGCTCCAGCTGCCACTGCCGTCTGACCGCCGGGAGACAGGCCAGGGATGGAGTCGAACGGGGCGATGGGGAGAGCGGGGCCAGGCCTTGGGCCTGAGGAGCTGGAGCGAGCTGCCCCCCCACCCCCCAGGCTCGGCCGTCCCGTTCACCAGCCTATCGATACGCTCCGGCCGAATCCACTCAGAGGTGGGTTTTCTGCCTCTCGCAATCAAGACGCCTCAATAGCGCGAGGCCAAACGTCCAGGGAGACTGGTGGGCTGTACAGGGTGGTTGGTGCCCCTGCCTGGTGGCCTGGGCTCAGCCCGCTCGTCTGCGGCCGACGCCAGCCTTCCACGCTGAAGCCAGGCTGTCCCCTCCCTCGACCGCAACCACGGTGTGATGGGTTTAATTTATCGTAGGGAGCCCTTAAAGGCGCAGAAGCTGTGCTGAGCCCGTGACAATAGACATAAAGCGTGCATTTAGCCCGTCTGAATGGAGGCGAGATTTACTGTCTGGGCCAGACGGCAGTTTTGTCCTCAAGTCATCTCGGAGTCCATTGGCCACTAAAGGCCTTAACAGAAGACGAAGACGGAACAAAGGGACGAAATTTTAAAAGGAACTCTGTCAAGGAGTTTTAGATGTTCACCAGATAGAAACCCACGGCCGCCCTCCCCGAAATGACAGTCGGATTTGCCGAGTGGTTATGGATCAGAGGCGGATGCTAATGACGTCGTATAAATGCACGTTTGATGGACCCCGGAGAATGGGGCCGATTTCATACAAGCCTGCAGCAAGGTTAAGGAGTCAAAGAAGGTGGCCGTCGGATTTGCTGCCGGGGACAAGGCTCCTTTGTCAGGGCCGCCTCTTGTAGCCAGGAAGCGTGTTTTTAACTGCAGTGTTTACCAACGCATACATCCTAGCCTGGCCAACTGGGCCTGCAGAATTTATGACCAGGAACAAACCTCTTAGCGGAGAAAAGAAAACAGCTTCTACCAGCTGCGGAAGGTCTGCTTCCGAGGGCCCTGCCGAGCCGCGTGAAGCAGTCTGGGCTTCGCCGGGCTCCGTGGGGGGTGGGCGGCGTTGCAGACGGCGTTGCAGACGGAAGGGGTCTTGCCTCTCGTGAACAATCGAAGCGGGAAGGAGACTCCCTCGGAGGCCTCCCGCGGGTTTCGGTATGGCTCGTCTCCGTTTTGTCCCCTGAAGACAATCGGACTCTGAGCCCCTTTCAGCAGAGTTGGCCCGCGAGCCCAGGGCCCGCGGGTGCAGGCTGGAGATTTTGAGAAAGCTGCGGACATCCAGCTTGGCTGACAGATTGACGCTCGTGAACTGACTCGCCTGGCCTGGAGGCGGAGTACCCTCTCTAAACTTCCGTGGTGGCCGCCACCAACTTGACGCTCAAGGCCCCTGACCCGGGGCCCCCACTTGCCCAAGTCTCGTGCTCTCCCGCACGTGCCTGGCCCACACATGGCTCCTCCTCCCACGAGTGGAGCCTGGGACGGGCACCCTGGCCTCGGACACGCCCCGGCCGCCCCGGACACGCGTCCCCCGCCTGAAACACCTCCACCAGTCTCCTGCAGGTCGGCCTCCAGCTCCATGACAGCCGGTGCTCTCCGGCCCACATCTTTGTCCCGCCCCCTCATGTCACCCAGCCTCAGCTGGAGCTTGTTCTCTCTGCCTAGAACGATGCTGCTCAAAGTGTGGGCAGCGTCAACGTCCCTGGGAGCTTGTGTGACGGGCGTGTTCCGGGCCCGCCTCCCACCTACTGAACCAGAACCTCTTGGGGGGTTCTGCCCAAGAATGTGCTTCAAGTGCTCTAGATGATTCTTCTGAATACTGACGTCTGAGACTCTCTGTCTCTCTCTCCCCACCCTCTCTCTCTCATCTCGGCTTGTATGAGCTCAGGCCAGGCCCTGGAGACACAGGTGCCATCACGGAAGCTTCCTGGGAAGAACAAGCAGGAGCAGGAGGGGTCTCTTTGCCCCGCCCCCCACGCAGGTGCAGTGCTCGGGGTCACCTCGTCCCAGGCTTGGCGAGTGGCTGGACGCGTGGGTGGTTCTGATGGCCGGGGAACCGGCTCTCCTGGGAAGGGGCTCGCGAGACTGTATTACTATCTTAAGGCCGCTGTAACGAATGACCAAAACCCAGGTGGCTTAAAACAACCAGGATTTGTTCTCTCCCGGTTCTGGAAGCCAGGGCCTTAAATCAAGGTGTCAGCAGGACTCACTCCCTCTGGAGTCTGCTCCGTGCCTCTCCCGGCTTCTGGAGGCCGCTGGCCATCCCGGGAGGTCCTTGGCTCAGAGACGCCTCGCTCGGATCTCTACCTCCTTCTGCCCGCCGCGTGTCTGTCTAAAATCTCCCTCTCCTTTCTCTCATAAGAACACCAGCCACTGGGTGCAGAGCCCACCTTGAACCCACGATGATCTCACCTTGAGCTCCCTCACGTGACTCCATCTGCAAAGAGGCTGCTTCCAAATAAGGCCACGTTCGCGGGAGCCAGGAGTTGGGGCCTGGAAGCCTCCGTCGGAGGGACCGAGTTCCACCGGCCTCAGACGCCCGGAGGAGGCCGGTGAGGGGTACGCGCCCTCGCCCTTCTACAAGCTGAGCCACTCGTCCAAGCCTCAGTTTCCATATCCGAGGACAGGAAGGAGCAGAAGTGCCCCCCATCCCTCCTCTGCCCCTGCCCAGTTCCACCCCAACGCCTGCGTATCGGGAAGTGTAAGGAGCTAAAGCCTCTGGCCAACGGCCATCAAGGACCTGAGGCATGTCGACGGCTGGTGAGTGAGCTTGGAGGTGACTCCTCTGTCCCCCGTCCAGGCTTCAGCTTGTGCAGCCCGGATGACCATTGACCCTGAGCCTGAACCACCCGGCTAAGCTGCGCCCAGACTCCTAACCCTCAGAAACCGTGAGAGATAATAAATGTTTACCATCGTCCCAGGCGCTGTTTGCGGACAGTCTTTTCCACAGAAATAGGTAAGTGACACGGTTCTCTCGGACGCACACCCAGAGTTTGGATTTCAGGGTCATTTCGACGATACAGTGCTATTAACCAGTGCGACAGCTAGCTCTTGAGGGCCGCCAGTAAAGAAAGCTAAACAGATGGCGGCTCCTGTATTAAGGACGCAGGGCCATCTCTCGCACCCGAGGACGGGGCTCTCTGCTGCCACTCGTTCCTGCTTCCTGGTACACTTGCCAGGTGGAAGCGGCCACCCCTCCCGTGTGACCCATTTCAGTTCTTCTGGCCCAGAGACAATGTGATGGACACAGGTAGGGTCAGGTGGCCATCTCGGCTCTATCTCCAGTGGCAGAAGGAGGGGCAGAGAATAGATCAAGGGCGGGGTGCCCAAGAAGGAGCCCATTCTGAGAGAAAGGATGCTCCAAAGCCATCCGGGAAGTAGCGGCCCTCGGCGCATCCTCTCTTTCGGATGGCGGGTCTGGAGGCCAAGCAAGGGGGCGGCACCCATATTTGAAAGGCAGAAACAGAGCGAACGGTTTCCTCACGCCCTCAAGCACTCTGGGAGCGCGCTGTTTACGAGCCGCCACCCAAGGGAGCTTGTCGCCTGCCCCGTTTACCTGATCGCTCTCACACATCCGCGCTCTACCTGAGCTGTATGCTGTCTGCTCTGCTTGACGTCTCGCTCAGGTAACCACCACATACTCAGGGGACCCCATGCCAGGTGGCGTCTTTGTCCGCACACCAGCGGTCAGCCTCTGGCCCTCCACATCGGGAGGACCACTGTCAACAGATCTGGCGTCCGCTTCAGTCCTACAGCCAGGATGACTGGGGAAGCCCCACCAAAGCCCGGTGGCTCCTCCCCTGGCCTGACGATTGCCTGACAAGGGAGAAGGTGCCATCCAGGCCTCCTGTCCCCAGACCCATGCCACGGCGTGGCTCATCCCTCATCGTCTCCCGAGGACCATTGCGTTGATCACCTGACGGGCCTCTCAGCTGCTAGCCTGGTCTCTTTCTCTCATGCCTCCTCCCCCTGTCCCCGAGCATCCTGTGACCGTGTCCCTCCCTTGCTGTCCGCCCCGCCATGGCTCCCCATTGCTCTCAGAGCAAAGCCCAAGCTAAGTGCCGCGGCCGCCACGCCCAGGAAGCCATCCCCGCCAAGGTCTCCGGCTTCCCCTCGACACTCCCATTCTGGAACTTTCCACTTCCGCAAAGCTGAGCTGCCAACAGCACCCGGTGGGTGTCATGTTTCTTGATTCCGTCCCTGAGGCTGTTGTCCCCTCTCTGGCCCAGAGTGTGCTTCTGCCGTCACACTCTTTTCTTGGACAATTCCTAACCCACCCGTCCACACACGGCTCTGGGGCCGTCGCCTCCAGAACACCTCCCCTGACCCCCTATGCCACTCCGAGTTAGTATGGGGACCCCTCCTTCGTGCCCCTGTAATACAACTGTGAGTTTCTTTACCATTGCACTTACCCCTTTTCTCAAGATCACCTCTTTAGAAAGCATGAAGCCCATGAGGTTCTTGGTTCCCAGCCTGGATTCTGGCCTATAGCTCACACTTTAACAACAAAGCAGTCAGTCTAGGACTGGCCCACGATTACCTGGTTTAAGACACAAGGACCACCATAGTCCAGGGGAGGAAAGAATGTTCTTTTCAATAAACGGTGCTGGGTTGACCAGATAGCCAATGGGAAAAACAAACCTGTAACTTTCACCATGCACGCTCATTAATTTCATATGAGGCAGCAACCCACCTCATCCCACCAGACCAAATGAGGAAAGAGAAATAAAACGGTTCCTATCTGCAGAAGGCGTGATCGTCTGTGCAGAGAATCTTAAGGAACCTACATACACGCGCGCACACACCCACACACACACACACACACAGGGCATGATCGTCTGTGCAGAGAATCTTAAGGAACCAACACACACGCGCGCGCGCGCACACACACACACACACCCCACAAATACATCCCAGGATGAATAAGCAAGTGCAGCAACATCACTGCATACAAGAGAAACATACAAAAATTGGTTGTATTTCTATATATAGCAAAACACAGGGGGATGTTCACATTAAAATATAATACGATTTAAATCGCTCAAAAACAGGTGTAAATCTAACAAAACACGTACATGACTTATATGCTGAAAACTACACAACCCCGATGAGAGACATCAAAGAAGATCTAAGTAAATGGAGAGATATACTATGTTCATGGATTGGCAGAATCAACACAATAAAGATATCAATTCTCTCTAAATTGATATAAAGATATTGATTGATGTACAGCAACTCTTTTCAAATTCTCGGTAATAATTTTGTAGTCATAGATTGAGATATAATTTTATTCAAAAAATGGACATAGAAAGGAAAAGAACATTAAGTTAAAATAATTTTGAGAAAGAGGAATGAAACGGGAGAAATTGGTTTACCCGATTTCGAGATTATTATGTAGCTACGACAATCAAAATTTCGTGGTATTGGAAGAGAGAAAGATACACAGATCAATGAAACAGAATAGAGAGCCCAGACTCACACAAATATTGCTAGGCAGCGTTCTTTGACTTGGCACCCAAAGCACAATCTACAAAAAGAAAACTTGATAGATTGGCCTTCATCAAAAAAAAAAATGTGCTCTGCCAAAAACCCCGTTAAAGGCAAGCTATCGACTGATTTAAAAAACAACAACACATAAAAAACATTTGCAATTCGCATATCAACAAAGAACAAGTATTTGGGCTATATAAAGAATTCTTAGAATTCTACAGTAAAGAAGCAAACAATCCAGTTAGAACATGGGCAAAAGGCATGAAGAGACATTTTGCAGAAGATATCCAGATGGCAAATAAGCACATGAGAGATGTTTGACATCATTAGTCATGAATTATGCAAGTTAAAACCACCTAGAGCTATCACTGCACACTTATCAGAAGAGCAAACATAAAAAATAGTGACAACACCAAGTGCCGGCGAGCATGCAAAGAAGCCGTGCACATCATACATTGCTGGTGGGAATGTAAAATGGTACAGCCACTCAGGAAAACAGTTGGGTGGTTTCTTAAAAAAATTAAACATGCAAGGACCCAGAAGTTACCTTCCCAGGCATTTACCCAAGAGTAACAAAGACATGTCCGCACAAAAACCTGTCTACGAATGTTGATAGCAACTTTATTTGTATTCGTCCCAAACTGGAAACAACCCAGACGTCCTCCAACAGGTGAATTACATACAAGCTGTGATCTGTCCATCCCATGGAATACAACTCGGCAATACGAGAGAATAAGCTGCTAATGAGCACAACAAGCTGAATGACTTCCCGCGGAAGTACGCCAAACGGGAAAAAGAGCTGACGTAGTATCGTATTTCCATAACATTCTCGAAATGAAGAGTGGACTGTTGTCCTGTCGTGGTTAAGATCGTGGTGGCAACTGTGGCTGTCAGGAATTAAGGTGGGGGGTGGGACAGGAAGGAAGTGGGTGTGGCTATAAAAAGGCAGCATGAGGGATTCTGGTGGTGATGGAATGTTCTGTCAACTTACGGTATCGATGTGAATATCTTGGTTGTATCTTGGTTGATATCGTACTGTACTTTTATAAGACGTGACCATCGGGCGAAACCGGATAAAGGATTCATGCGACCTCTTCGTGTCATTTCTTACAACTGCATGTGAATCTACGATTATCTCAAAATAAAAACGTCACTTGTTGAAAAAGAAAAAGAAAATTTTAAGAAATGGGAAAAGGCAAGCCACGTCATGGGAGAAGACACGATACACAGATCCAACAAAAGACTGGTCATCGGGATATACCAACAGCTCCTAAAGATCAATACGAAAAAGCCAGACAACCTAATTTTCTTACAAGCAGAGGAAAGGCTTGAACACGCGCTGCACGAAAGAATCATCCAAGTAGCCGGGAGGATGCGCTTAGAGCCGTGTTTACTGCATGACCAACACGATGGCTAACATTTAAAATACTGACGATATCGAATGTTGACAAGGATGCAGAGTGACCAGAGCTCTCAGGCCTTGTCACTGGGAGAGGAAAAGGAGACAGAAGAGTGAGCGGCAGGACCTCCTGAAGTTAAACGAGGGTGGCCCTCTGGCCCCGCTTTCCCAGTCCGAGAGGCATGACACGCGCCCTCCAAGGCGCGCACGGCAAGGCGCGTCGGGCTTTTATTAATAACAGCCCAAGGCTGGGCGCAAGCCGCGTGTCCATTAACAGGTGAGCGGACGAAGTATGGTAAATTCATACGGAGGGATACTCCTCAGCAGTTATTAAAAGACAGCAAATCATTGATCTCTACGCGATGAAAGGATCTCAGAAGCAGATAGGAAAGATCGCACTCTGAAGGAAGGACTCCATATTTCTGGGGGTCCGAGACAGGCAGAGCTAACGCGTAGAGACCGAAATCAGACGAGTGGGCACCTGAGGTGGAGGTTCAGCTGGGGAAGGGCGCAGGACAGCCTTGCGGGGGTGGGGACATTTGCTTCTTGACACAGGGGGCAGCTATCACGTGCAGACGTTAGTGAAAATCCAATGAGCGGTCTATTGAAGGCGCGTGCCCTGGTATAAGCTAAAACGCAACTTCGAAAAGTAACTTTCAGAGGTTCCTCAATGAATGAACATGACACGGGGTTGAGCGGAGAAGAGGGAAGAGGCCGAGATGATCTGTGGGTAAAGGAGAAAAAAATAACCTGATCAGGACCTGACCCATCATTTCCAGAGAAAAGGGAGCGCCCTGTAGATTCTCAGGCAAAAATCCCAGCCAGTGACAGGATGGGTGGGGCGAGGAGAGTGTCCGGGCTGCGGGCCCAGCCTCCCCCGCACGCAGGAGGAGTGCCCGGGCTGTCTCAGCTCCCGGCCCGAACTTGTGAGCTCTTGGGGCGAGGCTGAGGCAGGGCAGAGGCTGGGGTGAGGAGCCCAGCCCACTAGGGCCCTGGGTGGATACCCAGCAGCCAGGAGGGGCTCTGTGGGAAGGTGACAGAAACCCAGTCCCTGCTGGACACCCGGCGCTGCCCCAGCCTGCCCCTTTGCTGGCACGGAGCAGGCAGCTAATAACTGTCTGCTAATTTGCAGTCAGTTCCCCGAGCATGAAGACATTCAGAGACAGGCTCCGCCCCGTCCCCTGGGAGCCACCGTGGAATCGATTCACCGATTGGCTGATGACAAGACTTCGCGCGTTAGCTTAGAAAAGTGCGTCTGACAAATCCAACGCAGGGTTCAGGCCCCGGTTCTACCTCTCAGTAGCTGTGTGGCTTTGGGCAAGTCACTTAGCCTCTCTGTCCCTCAAAAAATGGCAATGGTGATCGGGTGAGTTAACACAAGGAAAGCTCTCAAAATAGCGCCCGGCACGCTGTAAGTCTAACACATAGCCCGCCGGGGGTACAGGCGGGTCTCAAACCCATCTCCGTCCCCAGAGATATGCTGTCCACTAGGCAGACACTAGCCACCCATGGCAACTGAGCTCTTGGAATGCGCCTTGTCCAAATTGAGAGGTGATGGATTTCAAAGACTTTTTACGAGGAAAGCGTGTAAAATATGTCACTAAGAATGCTTTATACTGATTATATATTGAAATGTCATATATCGCATTTTGGATATATTGAGTTAAATAAAATATATTTTTAAAATAAACGTCACCTGTTTGTTCTTCCTTTTTTTTTTTTAAATGTGACTACGAGAAAATCTGCCATCACACAGGAGGCTCACGTTTGCAGTGGCCTGAGGTTCCTGTTGTACAGCATCGCCCCAGAGAGGTTGGTCTTTGACATTCTCTCTCCCCCAACCTCTTATCAGAACTTGCCCCTCGGCGTGACGTCGATCCCAACTGCTGGCGACAACAGGGTGTCATTCCTCCGGAAAAGAGGGTTCCTGTCGGCGCTGCCTTCTGCCAGAGGAGAAGGGAGCCGGTGCCTCCGGCAGGTGGCTGGGAGAGAATCGGCCGCGCGGGACTGCTCTGCCCCCTCGAGCTGCAGAGAACAATCTTGAACTTGGGAGAAACCCGGCAGGTCATCAGGTCCCAACTCCTCATTTTCAGGATGAGGAAACAAACTCACAGGGAGAGTCGCAGGGAGGAAGGACTCAGGGAGAATGGAGTGAGGGGCGTGGACTCGGGTGGCCGTCCAGGAGTTGGTGACGGGGACGTGACTTTCCGCTTTCCTCTCCTAGAGTCTGTCTCTGGCCTCAGAGATCGCGGAGGGCCGAGGCCTTCGACAGAGAACATGCCCCTCGTCACTGTCCCGGGGTCTGGCGAGTTGGGTGGGGAGGGGGCTTGCACGCATGGCCCAGAGTCCCGGCCTCTCCTGGAGGGCTGCCAGGTGTACACAGCAGGTGCCTGGGGCTACCACGCCCCTCCATCACCCCCTCCTCATAACCGCCTGGATGTGCCGCAGAGCTGGCGGTCTTGGCCCCACCTTAGGGAGAAGAAGCCCAAGGTGCAAAAGGCTAGTAGCTCAGTCAGGCACCGCACAGGCCGGCGGGAGGGTTGGGACCAGAGCCCTGTCCCCATGTCCCTCCCTTGGGAGCCCTTTCCTCTCCATCTAGACCACGTGGGAGGCGGAAGCCCCCTGGACCGACGAAGCCAGCGAGGCTGAGGGAGAGGGGGGGGCTGTGCTCGGGCCAAGCTCGGGTCCCGCCCTCCTGCCTTTCGGCCTCCCACCCCTCCTGCGCCCCACCCGTGCCACCTCGTCACCCTCCTCTCCTTAGAGAGCTTTGGGTTAGCGCCCAAGAGCAGGGCCTCCCCGGGTTCAAACCTCAGCTCTGGCCCTCCTGGCTCTGCGAGCTTAGGCAGGAGACAACCTTTCTGCACCTCTGTTTCATCTGTAAAATTCGGAGGCGAGACGCTGCCCGCCCGCCTCGCAGGGCTGCTAGGAGATGAACACGTGTCGCATGGTACCGGCAAAGGCCCAGCTCGGACGAGCTGTTCTCTCATTGTTGCTGTCCCATCTTACCCAGGACAGGCTTCCCTGGGCCTCGCCACAGGCAGCCAGAGTCTCCCGCTCCCCCGGGGGTCGGTCATCCCTTGCTGTGCCAAGAGACCAGGCACAGCTTCGCTGCGTCCTCTGCTCAGAGGCTGCAGAGTGTCTGCTGGGCTGGGGCCTCGTCTAGACCCGGGCAGGGGGTGACTGCTCTCAGGCTCACTCACGTGGTTGGCAGAACTCGTTTCTCGTGGGGAGAAAATTGAGGACCCCTGACTCTTACAGGCTGTCAGCTGGAGGCTGCCCGCGGTTCACGTGGGTTTCCCCACCAGCCAGAAAGGGGGTGTCTCCAGAGCGAGTGTGACGGCCAGATGAGTCTCACGTACGTAACGCTGTCACAGAAGTGACACCCTACCACTTCTGGTCGGCAACAAGTCACATGTCCTGCTCCCACTCAGGGGGAGGGGGTTACACAGGGTAGGGACAGCAAAGGCTGCAGCCTTGGGACCCACCTGGAGTCTGTCAGCCCCGCCTCCCTGCCCCCTACCCCTTGTCCAGGTGAAGCCTCCTCTCCCCCAGCACGTGCTGGTGGTCTCGAGAGACTCACTTCCCCCTCCGAGCCCCGTCTCGTCTGCGGAGTGCGGTCCGGGGGAGTTAGTAAGCTGTTGCCTGCGGTCCCTGCACACGCGCGTCCCAGACAGGGAGATGGCGTCCTGGGCAAACATGGAAAGTCAGCAGAGAGGCTGCTGCCCAGGGCGGCGAGTGGCTGGCCCCGAGCTCCCGGTCCCCTTGCTCGCTGGGCAGCGGGAACCCTCAGCAGAGCCCAAACTGGTCCATGTGACGCCAAAGGGCCCCTACCCCACCCTGGCATCTGCAGCCGTGCGAACAAGGGCTTCCGGGGGACATCAGGGTTAGCCAGCAAGGGCTTGGGACAAGCACAGCACTCTGCCCACCTGCCCTTTCCCCCTCTGTGCCTCAGTTTCCCCACCCACGCAGGGCGGGAGGTCTGAAGGCGGCACTCTCTGAGGTCCTTATGCTCACCAGTTGGGTAAAACATTCAGACAAAGAGCCATAGATGGAGGTTGGTGCTTCGCAGGCTGTGGCTGGGCCCCGGGCCAGGGGACACCCGCCGGACTCCATGGGCAAACAGATGGGACGGTCAAATGGGCCTCTTGGCACTGGTAGGCCAGACGAGGCTGGGCTGGCTGGCACCAGGCAGGACGGCCGCATGGTCAGCCTGGGCGGTGGGGAGCTGTCTGCAGGACAGGCTGTGCTGGGGGCCCGGGCCTCCAACCCTGAGGTGCCCCCTTCCCTCCTCCCCTCCTTGGGCTCTCCCTCCAGAAATGAGGGCCATGGCCCTGGGAGGACCCATGTCCCTGAGTCACCCTGTGCAGCCTCAGGACCAGGGCTGAAGGCTCTGGCAGCTCATGAAAGGGTCTGCAGGGGAAAGGTCTGCGGAGGCCACGGGCCACCCACGAACCAGCAGCCTCAGAAGGCACCTTCGCCCTTCCTCCTCGGCCTGCCCCCCACAGCTCAGGCACAGAGACAGGACACGGAGGGCAGCAGGCAGGGCCCCGGCGGGAGCAGGCTGACTACCTGGGGTCAAGTCTCAGCCCCTCTTCTCCCAGCTGCCTCGTATCTAGCGAGCTATTTCCCTTCCAGGGCCTCAATTTCTCCATCTGTGAAATGGGGTGTTGACGACGCAATAAGATGCAGGAGGCTTTCACTGAAAGACAGCGGAAATGAACCGATAAGGGAAGAAAAAAAAAATCCGGAATGTTCTGTTCCTTCAAGAATTCTATCCTGCCCGAACGTCAGGAAAGATGCTGGTCCGAGGCCACGGTTTCTACTGCAAGCAGATCCCGCCCTGGGCCCCCCGAGAAAAGCCCTCATTCACCCAGCAGGCCCCCAGCCCCGACCGCGCCGCCGCCTCACGGAGGCTTAGCCCGTCCTGAGAATCCAGACCTTTTTCTCATTCGGAAAGTTTTCATTATCTTTAAATGCAATTCCGGGGGTAGGAACGTCACAAATTTAGCCTCTGTGACTCATGAGCCGTCGGCAGGGAAACGCTGTCGAGACTTGAATGAGGCAGAGCTTTCCAAAGATCGGGGTGGGTTTCTTTAAGCCTCTAAAACGTCCTCGTTTCATAACCAGCTGACATGCACATAAAGGAGCGATATTTTTCCCAAGGAGACGTCTCGCATAGCCAGGGCGAGGCGAATCGCCCCACCAGAGCCTTTGATCACCGCATCGGGCCTCCTGTCAGCGGTCCCGCCTGGAGGGGAAGGCGCCGTCACCTCCTGGCGACCGAGGTGTTTGTTTCTTCGGGTTCCTACCGATGGGATGTGGGCCGATGATTTTCTTGGCCATGTCCAAGGCCAAGGGATGTGCCGGGTAGCCTCGGGGACTGAGGCGGGCCAACAGAATTGGGGTGCCAGGTCCCAGGAATCGGGGCCCACCGCCCGAGACTGCTTGTGCCCACTCAGCATCGGCGACGTCTCGTCCTGACCCCAAGCTCACCGCACTCCAGGCTCCGTATGAGATGTAGTCCCATTCCCGCAATGACCCCTCGAGTAGATATTCTTATACCCATTCTGCAGACGGGGAAACTGAGGCTCAGAGAAGTGAGACGACATGCCCACACCCAAAAGATCTCACGTGTACGAAGTGAGGGAGGCAGGATTTGAACCCAGGTCTGCTTGGCTCCAGCATCTGTCCCCTCAAAGCCCTTCTGTCCCCTCAACCTAAGTCACCACGGGTTACTCGGCATCAGCTGTGTGCATGGTCACCACAGCGAACAGGAGGGCAGGTGTGACCCCAGTCCTGAAGAAGCGTGCAACCTGACCGGGTGAATGAATGAGTGAGAAAATGAATGAATGAACGAACGAATGAATGAACATAGGGCTCTGACCATAAGTGTATTGATTGCATTTTCCTTATTTGTCATCCTAGTTGCCCTAAATTGGCAGAATCCCCAAAGTATTTCAAGGTGCTTTGAGATCTACCTGAGCCTGAGACAAGGGCTTGTGCAGGTGGCGCATTTTGGGGATCAGGCCCAGAAACAGGGACCAGAGAGAGTGACACAAGGCAAGAGGATGAACTCATCCTAGGATGTGTCATCATCAAGCCGGGGCCACTATGGGCACTGGGGGCTGCCACCAGTTGGGGGCCTCTGAGAAGCCACATAGAGTGTATCCCCCAAGCGATGGAAAAGGGGAGGTCTGCCCACCGGCTCCCATCAGCCCTGGCCAAGGTGGCCATAGAGGTCTTAACTCCTTCACACTTCTAGGTTTGTGCATGAGTCGGGTGGCTGAGTGGCCCTGAGGGACATCAGAGCAGAGAAGCCCAGACAGGAAGGAGGGACACCGGGGTAGCCGAGAGGAGGCGTCACATTGCACCAGCATGCAGCTGGTTGTCACAGAAAGGGCTACAGTAAAAAGTGGACGCGACATCGGGGGGCGGAACGCGAGAGGGATCCGGCACAGGGCCCATCTGTGCCATCGTCCATCTGATGTCGACAGGAACCCAGACTTTGGAAACGCAGAGTTGGCTGTTCCCTGAATTCGTTCTTACTTCTTCGCTAGGACATTCCCTTCTCAGCAAGAAAGGTGAGTGGACCAGCACGCGTAGATGCTCAGCAAACAGATGTGGGAAAATGGATGGATGATGAGTGGATGATGGATGGATGGATGGGTGGATGATGAATGAGTGGGTAGATGGATGTATAGGTGGATGGATGGATGATGGGTGGATGGATGGGTGATGGGTGGATGGATGGATAATGGGTGGATGGATGATGGGTGGATGGATGGATGGGTGAGTGTGTGGGTAGATGGGTGGATGATGAATGGGTGGGTAGATGGATGGATAGGTGGATGGATGGATGATGGATGGATGGATGGATGATGTGTGGATGGATGGGTGGGTGGATGGGTGGGTGGGCGGATGGGTAGATGATAAATTGGTGGGTAGATGGATGGATGGGTGGATGGATGGATGATGGATGGATGGATGGATGGATGATGGGTGGGTGGATGGATGGGTGGGTGGATGGATGGATGGATGGATGGATGGATGATAGGTGGGTGGATGGATGACTAGGTAGATGGATGATGAGTGAGTGGGTGGATGGATAGGTAGATGGATGGGTGGATGGGTGGAGGGATGGGTGGGTGGATGGATGGATGATGGATGGATGGATGGATGGATGGATGGATGATGGGTGGATGGATGGGCGGATGATGAATGAGTGGGTAGATGGATGTATGGGTGGATGGATAGGTAGATGGATGGATGGATGATGGGTGGATGGATGGGTGGATGATGAATGAGTGGGTAGATGGATGTATGGGTGGATGACAGGTGGGTGGATGGATGGATAGGTAGATGGATGATAGGTGAGTGGGTGGATAGATGGATGGGCGGATGGGTGGAGGGATAGGGTGGGTGGGTGGCATAGCCCAGATTTCTTCTGCTGCTAATAGCCCACCCAGCTCTGTCTGGGAACAGGTCCAATAAACAGGATGGGATCCTGAGCCAGGTTGGAGCTGGAAAACCAGCCAAACACCCTGAAACAAGCCTTTGTGTCAGAAGCATTGAGGAGGCTGGGAGGTGGGAGGTGGCTCCCAGCCAGGAGACAAGCGTCTCCCGATGGCCTGGCAGGAAACCCTCCCAACTCTGGAGCATGTGGAGAGTGTGCGAACCCTGGCTCCCTTCCCTCCAGGCTGACTGAATGACCTTGGGCAAGTCACTCAACTTGAGTCTCGGTTTCTCTGCATATAAATGAGGATCGTAGGAGTTTCTACCTTTGGCCACATTCCTGTTGCAATAGTGTCCCCCTAGGGGGACATGGTCATCACGTAGTAAACCTGGAAGCCCCTTCTCTGGGTGAAGAAACTGACCTCAGGAAGGAAAAAGGTCTCCGAGACCCCGGACAGGGTGGAAGGGGGCAGGGGCCTGAGCCTGGCAACGGGGCTGGGAGCCCCTGGCTGTGGTCGCTGATGTGACGTGGACGGCTCCAAGATGCTCAGGGTCCTCGGACCCAAAGCCCGCTTCAGTATTTGGCTCACCCTGTGTTCCGAGCACACCGCCAGATGTTGACCTTCTGTGCGTGGAAGGTCGCTGCGTCACCAAGGGGGACAACCCGGAGGGGTTCTCGGAAAATGGATGAACAGTCCACTCCTCAAACGGAATATGCCAAAGTTACTCGTGAACTGGGGGCCTTAAAGGGGAATAAGATCCACCCCACCCCATCCCCCACCCCACCCTCGGTGAAGGGAGGGAGGGAGGGAGAAGATGGTTAGCTGGTTAATTGGCTGGTTGGTTGGTTGGTTGGTTGGTTGGTCGGTCCGTCCGTCACTTGGTAACTTAGTGAATGACAAGGTTGCAGCCTTGTTCACTTGGCACCTAGACAAGGATACGTCCCTTACCTGAGGTCCCTCCCTTTGGGATCATCCTCCCCCAGGCCAGATTGAAACACATCGCTGTCCAGCTCAAAATCTTCCATGACCGCCAGTGTCCACAGAACAACATCTAAAGGCCTCCCCTGGACATTCAAAGCTTCTTGCAACTGGGCCCCCAAACCCCGTGCCCACCCCCCACCACCGCGGTCCTAGGCCGGGGGCCGTCTCCTCAAGCCAAGTGTCCAAGTCCTGCTCATGGAACGAAATCCATCTATCAGAAGCCGCGTTTCCAGGAGGAGGTCAAGTTCATGGGGACATGGCGGCCGTGCCATTTTTACCGTACGTGCAGGTTTGGTCTCAAGTTTTTCAAGTACAGTCACGTGCCGAAGCCTAGAAGGAAAAATGACCATGTACAAGCGATTGTTACCTCTAGAATTTGTCCGACGGCCTTCATTCCTTCACAGCCGGGTATTCATTCATTCAGTGAATTCTGATGCTTCTGGGAGAACATTCCAGCAGCAGGAAAGCCCGAGCCCGCACCCCGGGGGTGGTGCAGGTACAAGGCCTGTTTGCAGCCACAAAACCAGCTGATGGGAGTTCGTGTCACTCTAGGGCCTGGGGAAAGTCACAAGGACAGAGGCTATGAGCTGGAGCCAACCCGGTGGCCATACTCTGTAGCCGTGGTTACGTGCCTGCCTCGCTGAGCCTCAGTTTCCCCATCTGTGAAAGGATGATGGCAGCCCCTCTCTCCTAGGTTGGAGCCACAGACGAGGGCCCTGGACGGCTACGCTGCTCCCAGAGGGGAACCCGCAAACTGAGAAGACGTCACCTGTTTCCTCCGAAAAGGACTTTTTAGTCCCGTCGAGTGTCCTGGGGCGGCTGTAACAAATCACCACACACTTGGGGACTAAAAGCAACAGAAATGTACTCTCTCATGGTCCTGGAGCCAGAAGTCCAAAATCAAGGTGTCACAGGGCCGTGCTCCCTCCAGTGGCTCTCAGGGAGGGTCCTTCCTGCCACTGTCCCTTCTGGGGCTCCAGGGGGTCCTCGGCTTGTGGCCACACCCCTCCAGCCGCTGCTTCCATCTTCACACGGCCCTTCTCCTGTGTCTGTGCCTCTGGTCGTTGATAAGGACCTGTCTTAATCCAGAATGATCTCACCTCCAGATCCTTGCTTCGACTGCATCCACAAGACCCCATTTCCGAGTGAGTTCACATTCCGAGGTTTTGGGTAGATACGAATTTTGGAGGGATGCAACTCAACCCAGTACAGACACCCAGGAGGGACGGGCAAGTGTCCTGCTCTGTGTGTCATGGAACCAGGAAGGGACCCCTCCTGGTCAGGCGGCAGGTGCAGAGCCGACCTCAGGTAACAGCGGGAGAAGAAAGCAGAGACGGCGGGCAGGCTGCTGGGTGGACGGTTTGGACTTGACCCTGGGAAGAGACTCAGAGCCTCTCGCACCTTCCCAGCCGGCCGCCACGTGGCCTGCGGATGAGGACAGCGTGAAGAGACCAGCCAGGCGGCACGCCCGCGTGAGCCCGGCCCTGTTGCTACGCACTGCGGTACCCCATGAGGAGGCAGAGCGAGATAGTCCCCTTGGGGTTCCTGGAGCTGCTGGGTGGAAGGTCAGCGTGGCTCATCTTTTGGAGACAGGCCCTGGCTCAGAGACACGGACCTTCGTCACCCACGGAGCACAGCCACGACAGACATTGCACCGGGAGACTTCCTCCAGGAAGGGGAGCGATGCCCAAAGATCTCTTTGTCTTAAAACATTAACGTCCAACTTGAAATCGGGCCGGGCACGGAGGAGGGGGAGAGGCAGACGGGGTGGGGAGCCTTCACTGCGTGTCATTCATAAGCCACACACTGGGCCCTTCATCGGGCCCAAAACTCACCCTTGTGGCTACGCAAAGATTTATTGAAGCCCCAGCGTGGGCTCATTTATTTTCTTCCAAACTGATTTGAAAAGACCGTTTGCATCTGCCCTGGAGGGGAAAAAAAATGTGCTTATTTGGCAAACTTTGTTTGAAAAGTTTGTCCCCAGAGAAGTGGCTGCGTGTTTGGTCGGGGCCAGGGGCTGTGCGGGGAGGGGGCGGTTGTGACTCAGCCCTACCCTCTGATCGGCGGGACCTAGAGAGCACAGAGACCGTGAACCCACACATCCCTTTTGCACGTTGGGACCCACAAAGCCTGAGGACCCATTGGGGTACTTTCCCCTAAGATCAAGTTCTCTTTAGGGCTTTATCCAGCCCCCCAAGGGTGTCTATTTCCATATAGCTGCAAAATGCAAACTGCAAAATGGAAAAAAAAAAAAAAAACATGTAAAACTGAGTGGGGACAAATAGGCAATGAGAATTTCAAACGTCATCTGACTTTGAGAAAGGGGTGGGAATTCTCTCTGCCCTCTCCAGAAAAGAGAAATGTCGTCCACAGATCAGTTCTGGCCCTTCTCGTATCCTTAATATGCAAAGAGCTTTGATAAATCAATAAGAAAGAAAAACACGATCATAGAAAACTGGGCCCAAGATCCGACTGGGAGATTCCCAGGAGGAAAGTTTGGTCTGTAAGCTCAGGTAGCACAATGTTCAGTTTTACCAAAAATCAAAGAAATGCGACTCAAAGCCTAGATGACAATATCATTTTGCACCTACCAAAGTGGCAAAGATGAAAAGGAAGGGGAACAGCGGGTTGGTGAGACGGGGGGGCCTAACGCGGACCCCGATCTGGGGAGCACTTTGCCTACGTGCGTCCTCAGCACGGACCGAGGCCGGTCATTGGCCCAGCCACACACGCCACTTTTAGGCACAGAGACTGGGCTTGGAGGGGCCCCGGGTGTTCTGCATTCCAGGAGGCCGTGGGCTGTGCCTGTCCCGGGGGGCGCATGGCTCCCCCGGTCTGAGAGACGGCGGTGGGAGCTGCAGGGAGCAGACGTGGGCTTACATTCAGGAAGCGAGTCCTGGAAGTGGGGGACCCCCGGTGCGGGTGCATGGACACAGGTGGGCCTCAGTTTCCCTCAGACGCTGATGCTGCTCCCCCATACGGCCTGGCCTGCCTGCACGCAGCACCCCACCTAGCACCCCACGTCGCCCCACCCCTGGAGCAGTGAACTCAACGTCAGTGCTGGAAGGCCCCACGGGGAACGCCCTGGTTGACGGGAGGGGACACCGAGGGCAGCAGCCCTCCCTCGGTCACCCTGGTCCCACCAGGCCTGGGCCCTGAGAACCCCAGACCCTCAGCACGCTTCCCAAACTGGTCACCAGCGGCCACGGCGTGGCCCTGCCCGGCCATACGAATGTCGCTCACGACTCCTCTCCTCTACGCGGTTGACAAGTCCGTCACCATAGGGCAGCTGGGGACGCGAGGAGGACGGGTGGCGAGTGAGGGAGTGGCAGCGGGTGGGAGATGGGCCTGTGTGGACCATGGGATGAGGGTCTGTCCTGGGCAGGAGGTCAGGGAGGGCTTCCCAGAGGAGGGGGTGCGGGAGCCACATCTGAGGGTCGAGGAGGAAGCATGTGGCGAGACGAGGGGGACCCGTCTTGGGGAGACACCTCCGAGCCAAGCTCCGCTCCGTGGGGCCCCGCCCTGCGCGTTTCCTGAGCTCCGGCTAAGCGTTCTGCAGCCGCGGACGGCCCCCCGAGGTGCTCCAGCGGCCGGCACCCTCCCTCCGCGCCGGGCACGGGAGCCACCTCCGTGCCTCTATGCTCACAGAGCGCTCGTCAGGTCCGTTTTACGGATGAGGGGACTGAGCTCAGAGAGGGGAAGACGCCGATGTTCGCAAGGGTCACGCAGCTGGTCAGGGGGCAGTGAGGGCTTAGACCCCTGGCCCCGTGGCGCCGCCGGCCCCCTGGGCATGGGTCCTGGCCTGTGACGCGTAGGCACCCAGGCTCAGAATGGGCCGGAGTGGGCGCGCTCTGTGCCCTCACTGTCTTCTGTCACCTCCCCTTTCTTCCAAGCCCAGAGAAGGGGGCCGCCTCCAGGAAGCCCACCTGGATATCAGCCATTCAGGCCACCGAGGAGGAGGGCTGAGGATCGACTCGCAGGCGCCTCACCAGCTCCGTGCCGGGCTCCTGACGTCCCCCGTGGAGGAGGGCGAGGAATCAGGTGAAGCCAGGGACCAGGGAGGTGTGGCGGGGCCGGCGGGCGGTGCAGCGGAGGGACAGCTCTGCGGAAGCAGCCGCCCCATGTCCACGCGAGGCCCACGGGCACCGGCGCCCAGCCTGAGAGCATAGTGGGCTTTTCGTAATTGCTCGGCGTTCGATTTAAGACAACGCCCTGCCTCGAGAAAGGGGGGCGTTGAGGGCGTGCGTGGGAGCAGATGCGCCCGCAGGCAGCCCCCAACGCTAGGCCAGGAAGGTGCCCGCCCCCATGTCCCCCGCGGCGGGAGAGGTCGAGGGGGACCTGGGCCAGGGCAGGGAGTAAAGGTCGGAGCCAAAGGTTCTGGCGCTGGGCCCGTGTATACAGTAGGCACTCAATACTTGTCAAATGACAAGTGTGCTGGGTGAACCCACCTTCGTCCCCACTAGGGGACGGAGGCCTGCTCACCTCTGAACTCCCACCCAGGCCTAGCGCAGGGCCTGTGTGCAGGAGGTGCCAAAGCCACGCCTTGACCATTGAGACTGGTGAAGGGACCTCACCCAGCCAATGCCTCCGACCCCACGACAGCCCGGCGGGGCCTTGGGCAGAGTCTGAGCACGGCGTGCACAGTCGAGGCCCCCGCCTCCCGTGGCTCTGTCAGGGGGTCCAGCACGGTCCACCCAGACATGTGTCTGGAGAAGAGCACAATTTAAAAAAAAAAAAGACTCTGCCATCAACAGATGAATAAAACGTGGCACTTAAATACAATGGAATATTATTGGGCCTTAAAAAGGAAAAACATTCTGACGCCTGCTACCGCATGGGTGGGCCTCGAGGACACAAAAGGACGAATCCCGTGTGGTTCCACCTACAGGAGGTCCCGAGGGGAGTCAGATTCACAGAGACAGAAAGTCTTATGGGGCTACCGGGGCTGGGGGTAGCTGGTTTATGGGTACAGCGTCCTTGCGGAGGACGATGAAAAGTTCAAGTGCAGATAGTGATGACGGTTACACGACATCGTGAATGTATTTGATGCCACTGAGTTGTACGAGAAATACTAGGTTATGTTATATTTTAACACGGTTACAAAAAAAATTGCTGACCTCAAAGGGGCCTCAGCAGGTATGAGCTGTGTGGCCGCGGGCCACTTACGTCACTTCTCTGTTTCCTGTGAGCAGCGTACGCATCACAGCAGCTCCCCCCACCCCACACACACGCAGGGCTCCCGTGGGTGCTGCCTGAGCAGGTGCGGGCTAGGTGTCCCCATGGGCGGCCTGGTCTGATGACCTTGGCAGACTGTGCTGCACCAGGAAGCGTGGGGTGACCATGGGCTGAACTTGGGCTCCCAGGGCCAAGGCTCGGGACTGGCCGTACCTCTTGGGCCTGTCACTCTGTGCCTCTGGGGCTCAGTTTCCTTGCCTGTCCCAGCAACGTCCTGGGGGAGGCAGGAGGTACCAGGTGTTCTGCCTTTGATAAGAAGCTTTAAGACCAGGCGCGGCACCCTCCTCGCGGGCACAGCCCCCCCAGTTCTGAGGGAGCTCAGGGCAGGAAGCTCTCCCAGTGGGTCGTAACCTCGTCCTTATTCCTCTGACCTGCTGCCCCGCCCCTCAGACCAGCAGGACAGGTAGCGTGCCTGACTCTCTGTTTTCCCAGCCCCTGGCATGCAGTTGGTGCTTAATAAATGTTTGTGGCATGAACAAATGCCTCTTCTGCCCCCAGACTCGGAAACACTGTGAGGTTCAGCTGGAGGCCCAATGCTCCAGAAAAGCTGGCCCCTTCTTTGACAGGTACATTGGGCCAAGAAGGGGCATAAAGGAAATGTTTTGCGTGTCCCCAACCCCCGTGACAGGCCGAGGAAACAGCCCTCTCTCTTGCCTGGATTTCCGGAGACTCACCTGCTTGGGGCTCATGCCACCTTTCCTGTTCTCCTCAGCACAGGGAAAGGACCCTTTCAAAGAGAATGACCCCCAAATGAAGGTGGGGTGGGGGGAGGAGAGAGAGAAAGAGAGAGAGAGAGAGAGAGAGAGAGAGAGAGAGAGAGAGAGAGAGAGAGAGAGAGAGAGAGAGAGAGAGAGAGAGAGAGAGAGAGAGAGAGAGAGAGAGAGAGAGAGAGAGAGAGAGAGAGAGAGAGAGAGAGAGAGAGAGAGAGAGAGAGAGAGAGAGAGAGAGAGAGAGAGAGAGAGAGAGAGAGAGAGAGAGAGAGAGAGAGAGAGAGAGAGAGAGAGAGAGAGAGAGAGAGAGAGAGAGAGAGAGAGAGAGAGAGAGAGAGAGAGAGAGAGAGAGAGAGAGAGAGAGAGAGAGAGAGAGAGAGAGAGAGAGAGAGAGAGAGAGAGAGAGAGAGAGAGAGAGAGAGAGAGAGAGAGAGAGAGAGAGAGAGAGAGAGAGAGAGAGAGAGAGAGAGAAAGAGAGAAAGAAAGAAAGAAAGAAAGAAACGCAGGGCGTTGCAGAAAGCGGAATGAACTAAAAACCCCTCCCACCAACATGTGTTTCCCTGTGTTAATAAAACACTTTGTCTTTACAACTCAGAAAAATTTGAAAACTCTTGCAGACCCGCGTGCGCGCGCATCAGTATTCATGACAGCTGTCTTCCTACAAAACGCTCTGAATGCCGCCCCCTCCCGTCGGAGCGCGCCCACCCCGCCCGCGCTCTCGTCCCCCTTCAAAACAGATTGCGAGACAGATGATTGCATTGTTTCCTGCATTTCCATCTGAAAACTCCCCTCCGTGCCGGCCACTGGGCGTCCCCATTAAGGCCGGGGCACCACGGGGCCACGTGGGGTGGCAGAGCTCCCTGGGGCCCTTCCCTCGGAAGAGGAAAAAGAACCGGGCAGACAAAGGTGCAGGACATAAATTAAGCCCCGGCTTTTTAAGTTCAAACTGATTTTTCTTTATTTTTCCACAGCTGTCAGAGGAACCGGGTAGAAATCCAGTAACGCATGTTTAATGTATTAAAAAGAAAGAAAAAAAAAAAACGCCAAACCGTCCACTCCGAATGTCCCGTCCTCCCCGACGCGCACTGGGGACATTATTTCGGGCCAGTGAACTCTGAGCAAGTCAAGTGTGGAGATGTGGACCGGGGCCAGGGACCCCCGCCGGTGGCTGTCATATCTGCTGAAAGCCCACTTGTCATAGGGGGCCTGGGGCGGGAGGGGCACAAACGTCTCGCAGAGCGGGACCGCCCACGGAGCGGCCCACGTGTCCAGGGCCGGCTGGTCGGTGCTGGCCCAGCCCGGACAGACCACAAGGCGGATGGACCCACCGTCCAGCCCCAGTCACGCTGCAGCCCGGCCACCCTGCCGGGCCCTTCCCGGGCCCGTGGGGAGGCCGGCCCCTCTGGCGTCCCCTCTGCTGACGGAGGGCTGAGGGGCGCAGGTGCGGGTCACGCGCGTGCTCCCGGCTACAGTGAGGAAGCCAAGCCAGGGGTCCTTGTCACTCTGCCACCCAGCGTCCAGGCTTGGGGAAGTGTCCTCCTTTATGGCAGTGAGGTCCCCCCCAGCCAGCCAGTCCTCACCCGACCCTCGACCCATCGGGCCCCAGATCCGGCCCCAGCCGTACCAGAGGGGGGACGCGTGGGAAAAAGCCCGGCAGCCCCGATTCGCGTGCGGGCCCCTCCGCTGCTCCGCACCATGGGCCCGTCCGCCCCCACATCGCCGTGCAGAAAGGGGGGCTCCTCCACCCCGTTCCAGGCAGCTTTCCCCACGCGGCGACGTGGTCCGATCATTCTTCTGAGAAGAGCTGATGCTCGTCACACGCCCGTGCCAGCCGCAGGGCGAAAGCGTTTCCAGCGTGAACTCACTCGCGGAAGCTTTTGTCATCGCCCCCTCTTTCAGATGAGGAAGCTGCGGTTTGGGGAAACTGAGTCACTGACCCACGGCGCTAGGACTGGACTCTGAGACCTGAATCCTGACCATTTCTGCCCCAGCAAGCTAGGCGAGACAATTCGCCACCGGAAGTCAGTGTGGCCGCTGTCATCCAGCAGGTGCCTGGGGGTCCTGCCCTCCCCGGCCTCCGCTGGCAAAGGGCAGAGAAGGAAGCCGAGCTGCCTTCCTCCCCCCACCCGCAGCACGAGTGGGGGTCTCCAGGGACCCAGGCCAGAGAGGGACGGGTCCAGCCCCCCTGACAAGCCGGGCGCTCCCCTCTCAGCATCTGAGACCTATTCTGGCCCAGCTGACCCCCTAGCCTGCCCAGACCGAGGGCGACAGTCCTAAAAGGCCCTGGACCCCAGCTCGGCCCCTGACTCATGTGCGGCCATGAGCGAGTCTCCTGCTGGACCTCAGTCTCACCATCTGTAAAATGGCTAAACACCTCTGTGCTGCCCACCCCAGGGCGTCACTGAGATGCTAAGTGAGCTAAGCAGAAGTTCCTAGAGTATCGTCAAGCATCACCCAGGAGCAAAGCCATGCTGTCCCCATGCTAACCCCGGGCACCAGAGAGCAGCGGCCCGCGCACCCGGGCCAGGCCCTCCCTCCCAGCTCTTTCCCGTCTCCGACAAGTCCCCCTCTTCAGGTCTCCGTGTCTAATGGCCCTTCCTGCTCCAAAATCTTAATTTCCTGTGACTCCAGATCCAAAGGGGCCTCTTGCTGCTGACCAGGGTCATTTCTCATGGGATTTGGGGCCATGGCTGGTTCCACCGCACGCAGGTGATAGGTGATAGGTGAGCCCCGCTGTGGTTCATGCCCTCAGGCCGGTCACCCTTGAAACACCTGGTGGGCTCAGCAAGAGGCTCAGGCCAGCACCCCAAAACTGGGGTGTGAAGGCATGCATGCTCAGAGCCCGCAGAGAGCTGCCTCATGGGTCAGGCCACATCCAGATTTCCTGGCCATAGCGACCGACTCCAGGGCCTCCCCAGCCTGGTCCACCCGATCTGTTAGGTGACCTTTACAGGGTACAAGTGTACGGCTGAGCCACATTCCTGGATCACGGAGCCAGCAGGGTGGGGAAGGGAATGGCCTCTGGTGAGTAGGCAGGAGACACCAGCTGCGAAGTCCCACGGATCTGACTGGGGGCTTGAGGGGTTTGAAGAGTCTGGTCGGTCAAGACGTGCCTTTCAGAGGCTCCGTCTCCCCATCTATAAAGTCAGATCATGGCGCCTCCTCCATGAGCACCTAAACAATGTTTGCAAAACTCCCAGCATCCACCGCAGTCAGAATACAGAATCGTCACCACAAGGACCTCTCTCATACCACCCCTTAATCGTGACGGCCACTGAGGCCACGTCCATCACCCCGGCAAACGCTATTCTGTTTTCCAGCTCTCGAATTTTGTCACTCGGAATGTTCCAGAAATGGAATCCTACAGTACGGGACCTTTCGAGGTCGGTTTTATTCACTTGGCCCACCACCTTGAGATGTCGTGGGCTGAACATGCCCCCCCAAGGTTCGCATGTCGGAGTCCTGACCCCCAGGACCCTGGAAAGTGGCTGTGTTGGAGACAAGACCTTCATGGAGATGCCTGAGTTAAAACGAGGCTGCTGGGTGGGCCAGTCCGACTTGTGTCTTTATAAGAAGAGAAATTTGGACACACAAAAAATTACACCAGGGCTACATGTGCACAGAGGGACCGCGTGGGGACTCGGGGAGAGGACAGCCATCTGCAGGTCGGGGAGTGAGACCTCAGGAGACACCAGCCCTGCCAACATCTTGCCTTTGGGGTTCCAGCCTCGGGAGCTGGGAGGTGACCTGCTGTCATTGGAGCCCCCCAGGCTGTGGTGTCACCGTGTTCCGGCAGCTGGAGCAGACTGACCCCAAATCATTTTGTTTAACTCTTTCAGCTGTTGAAAAACATTTTGGTTGCTTCCAGTTTCGAGGGCCATGACAAATAAAGCTGCCGTGAATAATCGTGGAGACCAAAGTTGCCAGCACAGGACGCACACGTACGCACACGTGTTTGCACACCCACCCACGCACGCACGCACGCTACCCCTCATCAGCCACCTTCTGCATACGCCACAGGTTGTCACCCAGGGCAAGACTTTCGGCAGAGAAAGAGCACTCCGGGCTACCACGCATCCCGCCTGTGCCCCAAGCCGAGGAAGAACCTCACATCGAAGCCCCGCTTTTCGTCCAGCGGGTCTGATCATAAAATCCGACACCCAGGGCTGTCTGAGACGAGTCAACGGCCACTGCTTTTCTGAATTACATTTTTAGAGGCCGAGTGAGGGGGCTGGGCCGGGGCCGTCAGGGCCGACCGGGGCCAGCAAAGCCAGCTCCTTGGGTCTCCCCCAGCCCCCAGCCTCTCCCGCCGCCGGGCTGGGGGACCCCCGGGGAGGCCCCGTGCCCAGCACAATAGCAGCACCTGCCAGGCTGTGCTCACCCCAGGGAGCCCCGAGCCCGAGGCGCGGGCCGGGCGCCTGGCATGAGGTCCCCATTGTTCGCCTCCTTCCCTCTCCGGGGCTCTTCCGCGGAGTGACAGGGCAGCCCCAGAGGTCACCTCCAGGGCACTCGCAGGGGGCTCCCGGGCATCTGTCTCAGGCCGTGGGCAGCAGGAGAGGGGCTGGCCCAGGCCCATTGTCTGGGGCCCAGCAGCCCACCCGACGAGAGAGGGCCCCATTGTCCCAGAGCAATCTGCCACACTCCTGCCTCCCCACCTTCTCCACGAAGGGGGCCCGCATGGGACACAGCCAGGCGGCCTTGGTGGGCCACACCGGCCGGCCCCGCGCTTCCGGGCCCCCGGCAGTCCCTGGTCCCTTCCATGCTGCATTCGGTTCTAGAATTTGGAAGCTGAAATCCATGTCTCCCAAGCCCTTGCCAGCTCCTGTCGACAGGGCCAGGTTCTGAGCGGCACTTACGAACCTAACTATGTCGGAACAGAGGCACGGTGGACGCTCACCACCCTCCCCAGGGACGCAATGGGACATCTCCAAGCCACCCCTGGGACGCAGCTGCCCAGGAGTTCGCCCGTCAGGTTGGAAGGCCCCATGATGGGAACAGCAAAGCTCCTTTCCTGGTAAATTTCATTCTAGAAAATTCCATTGCAGCCCCCAAAACAAACAAACAAACAAAAAAAAACACCTTCATTTTTCACAAATGTTGCTAATGAGATTAGCCGATCAAACATATAATTTAGCCTAGATAATCCCCAAATGGTATCAACCTAGACACTGTCAAGGCTGGCGGCCCTTGGCCACAGACTTCGTCAGGTGTTTCAGAATCATCCAGAAATTCTAGCAGAAGAAAAGCCCAGGAAGGTGATTTCTACTCGCGTCTCGGTGGGTCTCAGCGGCTGTGTCGTCACAGCCCAGAGGGACAAAGCCACGAGGGAAAGGCAGTTGTAGCCAGATGCTTGGATTTCTCCGGGTCTGGCTTGCCCGCACCCTCACTAAACACTGCAGAGAGAGTCGAAAGTTACCGTATTAACTGCAGGATTCTGTTGGCGATTGAAAAACAAGGACATATTCGCACTCCTCGAATCTTAAAAACTGACGGGCGACTTCACCTAGATGTTTGCATAACGGTCACGGATAAAGCCCTAAGAGGGGCCATGCACCCCCACACCTGACCAGGAGGTGCGCTCAGTGGGTTGGGGTCCTTGGAGACAGGAACCAGCTCCTCCCCTTCACCTAGAACCCAGCACAGGGCCTGCCCGAAGCTAGGACTTCACTGTTACTTGGAAGAAAGGATGGAGAAGTGGAGAGATGAAGGGATGAAGGGAGGAGAGATACAAATATGGAGGATGCAGGATGGAGGATGGAGGATGCAGGAGGGAGAGATGCAGGGATGGAGGATGCAGGGATATAGGACGGAGGCTGGAGGGATGCAGGATGGAGGATGCAGGATGGAGGATGCAGGATGGAGGATGCAGGATGGAGGATGCAGGGAGGGAGGATGGAGGATTCCAGCTCCTCCCCTTCACCTAGAACCCAGCACAGGGCCTGCCCGAAGCTAGGACTTCACTGTTACTTGGAAGAAAGGATGGAGAAGTGGAGAGATGAAGGGATGAAGGGAGGAGAGATACAAATATGGAGGATGCAGGATGGAGGATGGAGGATGCAGGAGGGAGAGATGCAGGGATGGAGGATGCAGGGATATAGGACGGAGGCTGGAGGGATGCAGGATGGAGGATGCAGGATGGAGGATGGAGGATGCAGGATGCAGGATGCAGGATGGAGGATGCAGGGATGCAGGATGGAGGCTGGAGGGATACAGGATGGAGGATGTAGGATGGAGGCTGGAGGGATACAGGATGGAGGATGTAGGATGGAGGCTGGAGGGATACAGGATGTAGGATGTAGGATGGAGGCTGGAGGGATACAGGATGGAGGATGGAGGATGGAGGATGGAGGGATACAGGATGGAGGGATACAGGATGCAGGATGCAGGATGGAGGATACAGGATGGAGGATGCAGGATGGAGGATACAGGATGGAGGATGGAGGATGCAGGATGGAGGATGCAGGATGGGCAGGATGCAGGGATGGAGGATGCAGGATGGAGGATGCAGGATGGAGGATGCAGGGATGCAGGATGGAGGGTGCAGGGATGTAGGATGGAGGATATAGGATGGAGGATGCAGGATGGAGGATGCAGGATGCAGGATGCAGGATGGAGGATGCAGGGATGGAGGATGCAGGGATGGAGGATTCAGGGATGCAGGGATGCAGGATGCAGGATGGAGGATGCAGGGATGCAGGATGGAGGCTGGAGGAAGGGGTGGCAAGCATGCAAAGCTCTCCTATTGCTCGTTTGCACCTCTGCCTTTGAGGAACATGTAAAGAGAAGGCTCGTCCCACCTGAAGCTCAGGCCTACCGCACTTGGCTGGCCGTGGTGGTGACCATTTCTCCGACGGCCTCCTTTTGCCCAGGTCCTTCGTGCGCAGAGAACCCCCTTGCAATCGCTGCTCTTGGCTCTCTGACTCACGTCATCGGCCGCCTGCCCCACGGGCGTCCCCCCCTTCCTTGGTAGTAGAGCCCCAACTTTGCCCAGGCATTGGCCGCTCTGTGCCCCACAGGCTAATTAGTCTTAATCCTCTTGTGGCATTAGACATGGGCATGTGACACAGCCCCGACCAGCGAGACAAGGGGACATCTGCTGGGCTCGGGGAGCCCTCCCGGAAGAGTTATCTCGAGATGGAAACGTCATAGGTGGTGTCCCGTCCCCGCTTTGGACATTGTCATGTAGGAACCTGCTGCCAGCAGAGGAGACCATATTCCCGACATCACGGAGCTCTTGGATTAACCGACTCTGGAGCCATTTTCTCTGGGCTTCCTGTTGAGTCACCTCTGCCTGGGTCTCTGTGACCTGCAGCCATGCGTGCTCTCGATGACCCGTCTCTCACATCAGCCCCATGAGGACGCCCCCTGGACCAGCCTCGCTCTACTGTGGAGCCAGCTCGGCAGCTCAGGGCTCCTGTGGGTTCGTTCAGCTGTCTTCCCGATGCCACCCCATCTCCAAAGGTCCCTACGGTGTCCCTGTGACTGTGGCTGGATTGTAAGGCATAAAGCAAAAGGAAGAAGACAACCTGCAAAGGCTGCTGGTTGTAGGATTCTCTGGACATGAGGTTCTGGAAAAGGCAAAATTATGGAGACAGGAAACAGATCAGCGGGAGCAGGGACCAGTGGGAGGAAATCTGGGGAGTGGTAGAAATCTCTGTCACTTCGGGATGGCGGTGGCTGTGGGACTGTGTGCATTCGTCAGATGCGTCGAGCTATACACCTGGAAAGAATGTGTGACTCACACCACCATGAACCTGACTCCAGAACAAAGCGGGAAGCCCGCTTTGGCCGGCTTGGCGCTCTGGGCATGACTGGCGTCCTTCCGGGAAGACAAGGCCCCCTCCCGACTCATGAAGGAATAACCCTGAGGTCAGCAAACTGTTTTTGATCAAGGACTCTCTTCACATAAACTATTAGCAGAAACCTAAAGTATAAAAGAGAACAGAGCAAAGGTGCCCCGTCCTTTAACAGAAGGCTCTCCTGAGAAATCTCGGGGTGCCCTGGACCTCGCATGCGAGCGCTGTACTGTGAGACCCCCCACCCAGCCCACCGAACTGGTCGCAGAGGCCCTGCCTGCTGGAAGGGGTGAATCTGGTGCACCGGGGCCCTGGGCAGGTGACTCTGTGACTCTGCGTCATGGAGACCCTGCCAGACACCGCCAAAGACAGCCTTGGGCCCATCAGCAGCTCCCCAGACATGCTCTGGAGAGGCGGCCACGCGCTCGGGCTTCTGGGACCCTGGCACCGCCCCTCCCGCCCCGGCTGAGTGACCCCGGGCAGGTGACTCTGTGACTCTGTGCCCAGGTTCCCTCGGGTGTCAAATGCAGTGGCGCCACCTCACCTGGCTTTGGGGACCATTAAGTGAGAAAAGGAAGGTGACAAACGCAGCTGCTGTCCTTACTGTCACCGCGCAGCCAGCACTACGGCCGCCCGTGGGGGCGAGGCAGGGGCCACGGGGGCGCCCGGCCCCCAGCCCGAGCAGCTGCGTCGGGCTCGTGTCGGGGGTCTGCGTGCGATTGGATGAGAGAGGACAGAGCTGACGCTCGGTGACGATCGAAGGTCCCCTGGCCTTGCAGCCACCGGCCTGGGACTCTGACCCATTCACCTCGGGCCTGGAAACAGGCCTTGGCTCCCCAGGCGCGAGGAATCAAAGCCGCTCTGTCGAGCACACGTTTTCCAAGCATTGAGAGGGCCTGGGAGGTCCTGGGAGGCGGTGCGGATGGCAGGCTATAATTGGCCCTCCCCTGGGCCAATGCCACCTCTTGAGAAGGGGCCGCTCAAAGAGGGTTCAATTTCCCAGCCCAGGGAGGGCATGTGTTTAATTAAGATCCAGGCCAAGCGAAAGAGCTATTTCATCTTTCACAGTCAATACTGGTATGTGTCTTACCAGTAAGAAAAAGTGGTTTATGTAGAAAGAATTTCCCAAATGGGTTCCATATGCCTGCTTCCCCCGCAAGCAGGGCCTTCCACCGGGGCTGGGGCAGGGGCCCGGGACGTCGGCCCCGCTCCAGACGCTCGGCCTCGGAGCACACCCTCCTCCGGCTGGCGCTGTTTAAACAGAAGACGTCATGGCCAGTGACATAGGGTGGATTCCAAAGGTTGCTTCATCCAGGGGAAGTTGCTCCCGGAGCCAGCCCTATCTCAGGTGAGCCGCGGAGAACTCCGTGAACCCTCCCGAGGGCCTGACCCACAGAGGGCCCCTCGTGCTGACCGTTTATGGGCACTTACTCCGGGGCGTGTCAAGGCCATGTGCACAGGCCCAAGACGCTTGGGATCCCGGAGATGGAAGGAGTTGAAGGAGCGTCTGGCTGCATCCCACACGCACTGCACCAACGGGGCCGCCAAGTCCCAGAGAGCTGATGCGGCTAGTCCGACATCACGGATCCGGGATTCTGGTTTCCAGCTGAGGGTCAAAACACAGTCAGAAGGGGCATAGAGCGGGAAGAAGAAGGGGGCTGTCCTAACACCCATCCCTCCCATTGCAACCTAGGGGCCCGCTGGGGTACCCCACCCCTCACGCGGCTCTCTAGATCTCTCTGTGACAGGATTTCATATATTTACCAGTTCACTTGTTCGCTGGCTTAACCTTCATCAAGGCTGGATCCCAGGAGTGCAAGGGGCCACGTCTGTCCTGCTCATGTGACACTCCGGAACCCAGGACAGACCTTAGCATCGAACAAGGGCTTAGTGCATCATCGCCGTCAATGTCACCACCGTCCCAACCACCAGCGCCATCGTCATCATCAACATCATAACCACTGCCATCACCGTCGCCATCGTAACTCCAACAACAATTAACCCACGCCGAGCCCCAACCACGCGCTGTTCCAGACGCTCTGTGTGCATGGACCCATCGCATGCCCGCCCCGCCCTGTGAAGGAGGGCTGTCACTGTCCCGTTCACGGGTGGGGACGCTGAAGCAGAAGGCTTCAGGAACTTGCCCGGAGCGAACTCACAGAGGACAGCGTTGCGATGGCCCTAGACGGACAGAAGCAGCCCTGGTCGATAGACCAGGCTCCCCGAGTGACGTGGGACAACGTGGGACTTGCCCACGGCCACCAAGCGGCCGATGGCCTGCACTTGAGGACCCGATGCTTCCCAGATGGCCGCCCGTCTGTACCCTGGTCCTTCCCTCGTCCTCTGTCTGTCTTCCACGCACATGGCCGTGACTCTGCGTTCCAGGTTCTAGCTCGAGCCCTGACAGACCCCGACTTCTCACTGAAGGGAGGGCCGCGCCCAGCCCCGCGGCAGAGAAGCCTGCAGGGCCTCCAGGGACGACTTTCCCCCGACCGCCCGCCCGTTTCTTCCTCGGCTCACCTTCCTCCCTGTCCCGGCCACGCCCGCACTGCATCGACCCAGGGATCGGCCGGCAGGACCGAAATGTGGGGAGGAATTCTGGTCGGTGTCTCTAAGGACACGGTGACTTCAGAATTTTGGGAAGAAGACGTAAGGCAAGCGTTCAGTGTGGTCGTCACAGGAAAATTCTCGATTAACATCTGGAGACCTGGACTGAACAGAACTGAATTCTCTCTCCGCCTCTAAACGGCCTCGGTTTCCCCATCTGCACAAAGTGGTCAAGTTTTACTGCTATGCGACACCCCCGCCCCCCGCCGCCACCCCGGGGTTTGGGGTCTGCGTCGCGTGGCTTCGTGTGGGCGCTTTCGAGAACCCCTTCGAGTATTCGAAGCAGGAACAGACGGCGAAGGTGTGTGGCGAGGCTTTCACAACAGGTCCGGTCTGGAGACTTCCTTCAGGGTTCCCGGGCAGATGGCCAGCTTCTCGTTCCAATTAAATGCCCCATTTGGCCGGCTGGTGGGCCCCTGGGCTGGAAGAGAGAGATGCCTGCTACCACCGCTGTCTGGATGTGATTTGGGGGACAGGAGAGTTCACGGGGGGAGGGGAGGGGATACCTCTGGGATGTGGTCACGGCACGAGCATCCCCCGCCGGTTCCCCAGGAAAGAAGGGAATGTCTGTGTCTCAGCCCAGGGTGGGCTCCCGCAGAGGGACGCACACCCCGGGAATGGCTGGGGTCGCCGGCTGGGGGAGGGGAGGGGCGAGGCACGTGGACGGCGTCACCGCTGCGCTGCGGGAGAGTGTGGCTCCTCCGGCCCCAGGCCCCTCTCCCAAGACCGGCCTGGAGCGATGTTAGAGTGGACCTGACCACGAGATCATCAGAACCAGCGACACGACGCAGAGCTCACGGAACTCTCGCTAAACGCTTTGCGTGGCTGCGCGACACCCGTGGGAGAAGGCGCTGTATGCAGACGGGGAAACTGAGGCTCGGGCGAATTGAATAAGCTGACAAAAGTCACCCCCGGCTCTGGAGGGAAAGTGAAAGCCGCCAGCTTCGGCTCCGAGCCTCTGGCTTCTGCCTGGCTGGGGAGTCTGCGGGGGTGGGGGGGTTGGATACCTAGAAGCAGCCTATCGGCAGGGAGGCGGCTCAGGCGGCCTGTGCAGAAGGCTGTGGAGCGTGTGCACGCGTGCACACACACGCACACGCACACGCACACACGCGCGCGTGCAAGGGTTTGTGGACGTTTACACATATACACACAAATTGGGAAGAGTCTTTGAAGGAAAAATGTAATGAAATGACTATGAGCAAAGCCAGGTGCCTGGAAAGGAAGTGGAGGGAAGATGAAAGGCTGGGGCGCCCCCACCACCACCTCCGGAAGCTTCCGCAGAGCGGGAGGCCTCCTGATGGCTCCCATTTGTGGAGGCCAGGCCCCGCAGCCACCGTGACCCTGGGGCCGTGTGGCTGAGGGGACACGTCAAGCGGGGGGCCAGTGACCCGGAGGCGGCTATCTCGGCCCACGATCTGATCACCAGATGGACCCTCTCCTGCTCCCTAAAACACAGGAAATCCATCTGAGGGGGGACAAACCGCATGCCTGCCCTGCTCCCATCTGCTGCGCTGCGTGGACACGGCGGTCGGCAGCGCGGGCTGAGGGATTCTGGGTATTTACGGCCGACGGTCTGTTATCAGCTGTGCTATCAAAGTCTGAGCCTGGCCGGGCTGACCCTGCCGGCTATTTCAATCTGCCACCCCTCAGAGACATGTCTAACTCTAATTCAAGGTGACAGCGATATTATTTCACGTCAGGCCCAAAGACACCTCTTCCTATTTGGCAAAGGACTTGTGCCTGATTTCAAGGCAAATTAAAGGCAACTCAGATAGGTCGCCCCCACCCACGCACAGGCTAAGGGCCCTGCAGGCTGCTCCTCCAGCTGGGGGTCCACCTCCGAGGTGGCTCTGCGGGTCAGAGCTGTGGGACAGCTGGCCCATCGACACCAGGGAGACACCACAGGGCTGAGAAACAGGCTGCCCTCGCTTGCCCCACTTGCCACGAAAATGCTGTGTGACGTTTGCTAAGTCACTTGCCGTCTCTGGTTCCCTGCAGCTGCACACCCAGCTCTTCTGTGCTACAATTTAAAGTTTGAGCTCTTCGGCCTGGCCTTCCAAACCCCTGACGACGCTCAGGCCTCTTCTCAGTCACCCTGCACGTACCCCGGTCACCCAAACACCTCACCGGCCCCAGAACCAGGCCCACGCACGGCCACCGCTTAGCCTCCCTGCACACTGCTTCTCCACGCACGACACCACCCCGACCCCATCTGCTGAGAGGTGACCTCGCCGTGCATCCCCACTCTCCAGGTGGGAGGGCTGAGGCTAAGGCAGAAAGTGGCCAGGCCAACAATAGTCGAATCGTCCCGACTCTGGCATCCGGATGAGGCTGTCGCCCTAGGGCCCGGCAGAGCCCGGGCGGCACTTGGGGGAGCCCCCTGCACCTCAGACGTCACGGAGAAGGTTCCAGACCGTGCGAACAGCACAGCAGTTTCCAGGGAGAAACAGGAGGTAACACGAGCCACAGTCCCCGGAGGAGGTCGGCGCCAGGCGGCTCCCCCGCAGGAACCAGCCTCTCTCCACGAGGGCCCCGGTCTCTGGTGCTCCCACAAACCGTTTCCCTGACAACCTCCGCCCGCCCCCCGGGACAGCGCTGTGCAGCTCAGAGCACCGAGCCCCTCTTCGTGACAGAGGACAAAGCCGAGGCACAGGACAGCAGCACCTTCCCGACGTCACGTGGCTGCTCGGGGTTGAAGCTCGGCCGGGGACCCAGTCCCAGGCCAGCCGTGTCCACCGGGAGGGACCCTGGACACCTGCGACTTCAGCCAGATGGCCCCAATCTTCGTCTGTTGTTTTTAAACTGGGTTTTCTATAAAAGAATATAATACATCGATTTTAATGATGATTTTTGTTTACGTTTATAAACTGCTGAAGGTTCTCACGTTGGGGGGTTGGCGGGGGACCTCGTGCCTTCTTGGCGCCAGCCTCGGCCCCCCAAAGCCTGAGCGATCCGGGCAGGGCCAGAGGGCATGCGAGTCACCCGCAGACACACACTGCCCCTGCCCACGCCCCGCCCAGCCAGCAGCAAGCACTTAACGAACACCTACTAAGCGCCAGGCACGGCGCAGGGGGCGGGGAACACGGCCACGTGCCGGCGGGAGACAAGCGTCCCACGTGCCTCCCCCGTGTCAAAGTGCCGCCACCTCCCAAGACGCCTCTGACATCCCGCCTCAGGTCCCGCAGGGGCCGGGTCAGTGATTCCTCAGGCAAGACCAGAGGGCCGGAGGGCGGCCTCCGTCACGGCCCGCGGACGTGGGAGCTGGGCTCAGGGTCCAGGAGAGGAAGTCCCTGGTGGAGCTTGGGGCCGCGGAGCCCTGTCCACTGGCCTTTCGGCTCCACGCTGCCCCAAACCCAAGCTCGGCCGCCGGCCCCCATTCCTGCACGCCGCTCGTCCACCCACAGGGTGAGGACGGGGGGCCGCCGGGCACAGGCACTGCCGGTGCTGCTGAGCTCCATCCCACGCACTGACGCACACCCCAGGAGGCAGGCGCTGTGGCCTCCACCTGGCAGATAGGGACACCGAGGCACAGAGGTCTGGTAACCAGGGTCACCCAAACAGCGGGCGGCAGGGCCGGGATTCGGCCCAGGCGGTGGGCGCCTACGGCCCTGTGCTGCCCGTCGGCAGTGTCTGCAGGCGTGGGAGGGTCGCCGTCCCTCCCCAAGACGGCAAGCCCAGCAAGCGGGTCTGGACAGGGTCTTCCTTCTGCAAAGATGGTGCAGCCCCCACCCCCACGGCCTTCGCTTGCCAGTCCTGCCTTTCCCTCCAGGCCCCGTGCCCAGGCCTTCGCCGGACAGTCCGCTCCACGGTCATTGCTGTGATGACGATGACGACGTTGCTAGTAAATGGCTACCACTCGGGGCCTGGCCCGTGCCCGTCGCCTGGCCTCGCCCGCCTGCTCCCCGCGTGGACGAGCCTCCCCGCCCTGCCGGGCGGACTCCGAGGGCACGGACACCGGCTGGGCTCCCCATCGCTGCCGTAACACTTTACTGCAAAATGCTGGCTTAAAATAACAAGCTCATTTCCACCGTTCCACACGTCGGAAGTCTGACACGGGGCCCGCCGGGCTGAGCTCGAGGCGTCGGCGGGCCGTCCCTGCGGCTGGCCTCCCAGCTCTGCCCGGAGATGCCCCAGCTTCTCTTCCAGCCCACGAGCTGGGGCCTCCCGGCTCCTCCGCGGCTCCCGTCACCCTCACTGCCATCTCTGTGCTGGGGACCTCGTCTCCCATATCCATGGTGGCTTCTCCCGAGAGTGCACTGCATGTCCAACTGCCTTCTCAGCCACTGGGGCTTCACAGGGCGTCT
>NW_006435764.1:3281238-3291312 GCF_000325575.1 Pteropus alecto
TATGAAGAGCAAGGATTCATCCTTTCGCAGTCTAAAGACCAGAAGTCGGAAGTCGAGGTGTCGCAAGGTTGCACCCCCTCCGAAGGCTCTGGGGAGGGTCCTTCCTGCTTCTTTCCGCTTCCGGTGGCCCTGGCTGTGGCCGCCTCCCTCCAGCCTCTGCCTCCAGCTTCTCCCCTCTGTCTGTGTTCTCGCCTCCCCTGATAAGGACACCTGTCACGGATTTAGAGGCCACCAAAGCAATCCAGGACGAGCTCGTCTCAAGATCCTTCATTTAATCACACCCACAAAGACCTTCTTTCCTAATAAAGTCACATGCGCAGGGACTTTTGGACATAGCTTTTGGGGAGACCGCAATTCAACAGGGACCAACATGTCCCTGCCAGAGGTCTGAACCTCTAAGAGGAGATCAAGTGACTTACGTAGGCAAAGAACAGAAAGAGTGACTTTATCGACAAAAACAACGATTTCGGATCATTTAACTCACATATGAGGGAAAGTGGCTTCTTAATACGAACCCCAGGTTGGAGCAGGCCTGTCCACTGAGTCGAGGTCACCCTGGGAAACCAGCCCTGCTGCCCATGGGGACAAACCCCGACCCAACACGTGGCAGAGAAGAGAGCGGAAGGCAGGGCCCCCACGGCAGAACCAAGAGAGAGGGGCTGGTTCTGGCCCCCCAACTGTCCCGTAGTTGGGGCCACGCCCCTCCCCTGGGGAGGAGCAGAGAGGGGCCAGCGAAGCTGAGCGAGTCTGTGTGTTCTAGTTGCTCTGTCTGCATGACGCTCTGCCCCGAACCTGAGCGGCTCAAACGACAATCAGCATTTATCCTCTCACGGTTTCTGGGGGGCTGGGATGCAGACAGGCACGGTGGGGACAGCCCCATGACACCGGGGCCTGGCCAGACGGCTCCAAGGCTGGGGACACGGTCGCGTGAAGCTTGCTGCCTCCCACGTCTGCCGGCTGAGGCCAGCGGTGGCGGGGGCCTCGTGGGACTGTCAGCTAGAACCACACGTGGCCCCTCAGGGGTCTCAGGCTTCCTCACAAGGTGGGGGGTGGGTCCCCAGGACGAGCCCAGAGAGGGAGCAGGGTGGAGCCGGACAGGGTCTCACTTCTGCCACATGCTCCACGGGTCTGCCAGGTTTCCTGCCCAGCGAGGGGACGAGGCCCTCCCCTCAAGGCCCAGAGTGGGCCTCACACCGTGAGAAGAGCAGGCCGCGTGGGGACGTGTGTGGGACACGCCATCTCCCCACAGGCCCCTGAGCCAGCCCAGGCAGCATGCAGGAGTTTTCCCCATCCGCAGTGTGGGTCAGGCCACCTCCTCGGCACCGTCCAGCTGGTGGCCGGCCACACAGGTCGGACCCTGGCGGGGGGAACTGGGCCACCTCCCTCAGGGTCGGAGACCTTGGTTCTCCCTGCGG
Organism: Pteropus alecto; assembly: GCF_000325575.1. Classification (NCBI taxonomy): domain Eukaryota; kingdom Metazoa; phylum Chordata; class Mammalia; order Chiroptera; family Pteropodidae; genus Pteropus; species Pteropus alecto. The sequence continues at coordinate 3,282,654 of NW_006435764.1, forward strand.
GAAGCCGCCCGGACCCCAGGGGCCCTGGGTGAGCTGGAAGGAGCAGCGGCCCCTCAGATGGAGAGACGGCCAGGCCTCGAGGCCGCCCTGCCCGGCTGCCTCACCCCCAAAGGGCTTTGATAAATGGAGAGATAGGCCGGCCAAGCCCTGGGCGCCTCCGGGGAGGGCCGCTCTGCCGCTGCCGAGATGCGCCCGACTCCTTATCGTGCGGTCCCTCCGCAAATCACCCGAGACAGGCTTACGTCACCCGCTGTGAGGGGCTGCAGAGGGGACGCTAACCCAGCTGGAGATAAAGAGCCTTCTCGTGCCTCCTGTGTCACAGTAACTCATTTAACAAATAGATTCACGGAGCGCGGCCGGGGGTGCTGGCGGCCGGGGGTGCTGATGGCCGGGGGTGCTGATGGCCGGGGGTGCTGGCGGCCGGGGGTGCTGGCGGCTGGGGGTACTGGTCAGCCACACAAAGGATCCGTGTTTTCCAGGAGACGACACTCTGGAACATGCCCCGTGGAGAGGCTGACAGGGCCCTTCTAGTGAGCATCACCTGGCCGGCAGGAATGGCTTCGCTTCCCAGGAGGCCAAGGTCAAGTCTGGCTGGCCCCTCCCACCTGGTCCAGACACAGCATCCACGGGGCCCGGGGCCAAACGAAAATAGCGAGGCCCTTGTTCAAAGTTATGGAGACTTTCACGACAGAGACCGAGCATTAAGACGATGCGTGGGCCCTTCTGAGAGCCGCTACCGTGAGGCCGGCTGTTCCCGGTCATGCCCAGGGCGTAGGACAGGCTAGAACCTCAGAACCCAGCGTGCTCAGGAACCTCTGAGTGTGTGCCGGTGGCCCAGACAGAGCTCTGCGTTCGGGGCCTAGAATTAGCCCGGGGCCACCAGAAAGGGGCCCCCAGGTCCGAGATTGAGACCCAGCTCTCCACCTCCGAGCTGTGCTGCCCTGAGCGTATTACCTGACAACTCGGAGCCTCGATTTCCTCCCCTGTAAAATGGGGTGACAATCGTAGCCCCCTTCCAGCATAGCCGTGAGACAGAAATGCGGCCCGATTCAAGGCACAGAGGAGGGTTAATAACGGCGTCTGCTCCTTCTGATGGAGCTGCTACCGCCCTCTGCGACAAACGGGAACAGGGGGAGCCCCGTAGCTCTGCGGCCCTTCGCTCTGTCAAGACGCATCTCGGGCTCTGAGAAAGGGAACTGGTACCCGAGATGCATAAAACAGGCTTTATTCACACAGAGACGAGCTGGCCGTCTGCAGGCTGCTCTCTGCAAACCCCGGGATCCTGCTGAGGTCTTTTGTCATGTTCCCACCACGAAAATGACAAGACACTCATGTCAGTGCGGTCTATTTATAGTCATACACCTACATCATCGGGTAAATTCCCGATCTTTCGTTTTGACTCGCTGTGGTAAGAACTGAATCCGCCGCGCACAACGCGACACGTGCGGCAATCGGACAAATCCTCCACAGACTGGCTTCCATGACTGTCCGGCTTCATTTCTTCTGCCCACCCACAAGATGGGCTCACTTCACAGCAGGACTCAGCCCTACCCTTTCACAGGACAAAGCAGGTGCACCCCTGGAAGCCAGCCTGAGCCTGAAGCCAGCGACACCCGACCCTCTAGAGAAGTGACGGGAACCACGCAAACACACCCCAGCCAGCCTACTGCAACACCCGACCCTCTAGGGAAGTGACGGGAACCACGCAAACACACCCCAGCCAGCCTACTGTCCCCTCACCGAGGTGGGGGTGACGTGGGCGGCCTCTCTAGCACCTCCCCCCTCCCCAGAGTGCGGGCAAGTTGGGGAAGGAAGGGACAGTAGCTTTGCCTCCGGCCACTAAAGTGTCTCAATTTTGCAAACATAAAAAAGCACCCCCAGCCCTGTGACTACACCGCGTGGTCCCCGCCGTGAGGGTCCCAGAGCCTGAGCCTGTGGCGAGCCACAGCGTGTAAGCAGGGTCGCCACGCTCCGGGCGGACTGAGTTTCTAGGATTCCCTCTGGTGAACCAAGTCTGTGCTGTTATCAGGCGGGAGATCCCAAAGTGACCGCAGGTCCCCATCCCACGCCCCTCGATGACCCTGGGACAGACCCCTAGAGGGGTCAGCCCAGGTGGGGAGACACAGCTGGCGACAACCCCCCAACTCCCACTCAACGTGGTGCCAAACTCCAGGGTCAACCCCAGACACCGTGCCTTGGTTGTGGGACCACCATGCCAGGCTTCGCCTGTCCCAGCTCAAAGCCCCTCGACGCCCCAGGCCTTGAACAGCTGGAGCCTGAACGGCCGCCGAGGGGACCATTCTGACTTGCTCGTCACCTACACGGTGAAGTCCCAGCCCTCGAGGACCTGAGCCTGGCCGCCTCTTCTGTCAGCTAGAGAGGATAGAGATAAAACCAGCACAATACACCCCGCCATTGCCTGGAGGGAACCCCTTCCTCCCACCCACCCCCAAATTGTCAGAAATGTGATAAAACCACCAAAACCACTTCACGTCAGCTCTGTAAATTACAAAACTCAAGCCAAGCTTCTCTTTCCTCCGTGGGAGTGTGCACACGGCCGATTCTTCATGGACGGAGAAATCGAAACAGCCATGACATTGCATGAAACTCAGCCGCAGTGACATCCCCACCACCTCCAGCGATCCCGGCTTAGCCCGCCATGTCTCCACCTCCCTCTCCCCAAAAACGTTCCGTTTTCCTACGGCGTCCAGCCCAGCCCAGGAGCGGGTTTCCTTATCATCAATAATTAATCGGGGTACATCTGGGATCAACGCGGATTCAGAGAATGATACCGTTTTCGGTCAGAATCCAGCACAGGGTTGGAAATTCGAGAAATAAATGGTAGGCCGTGGGCACCAAAATTTTCCCTCTGTGGGCAAAAAGTACAAGGCAGATTACGGCATTCTCCCTCACGTTCCCGATGGCTGGAATACAACTCTGTAGGAGGACAATGTTTTATGTCACTGCTGCTCGCCATCCTGGGAAGAAAAATTCAGTTATCGAGAAGAGTCACCCATAACCCACGGAGCTTCTCAGGACAAAAGCAGCTCTGGAAACGATCAGAAAACATTAAAGAAGCAAAATGCATTTGGCACGGCGGCAATTTGGGAGCCTGCGCCCACTCTGCCGTGAGCTGCTGCAGATAAAGCATCTGCTCATTCGATTAGGTCGAGGAAAATGGAAGATAGCTGAAATTCATAGACAAAATCATTTCATTTCTCAGCAAACACTGTTCCCTGTTAAAAGGGGGAAGTGGTCTGCTTTGTCGGTGAATAAAGGCCATTTGGGGAGGTCCTGGACATGGGGTCGAAAGATAAAAGAGAAGACATATTTTAGCGTGTGAGTCCACCAGCCGATTCCTGCAGAAATGCGGAGGTTTGAAATGAAATCAGGGAGCTAACAAAGATTGAGAGGTTGCAGGACATCGTGGATGACGAGATATGTCCGTAATATGTAACAAGCCCTCTGATAATGCGATCGGCGGCCAGCTGGCGGACTGTGCGGTGACATACGCGCCGACGACGCCCGCCGAGCCAACTCCGACCTTCCCGCAGGTCTCATTAACGAGACAGAGATGACGGGACCCACGAGCTCGGGGTTTAAAGAAGATTTACCCGCAGCAAACCAGGAGCCACATGGTTTGAAATTCGAGATCTCAGCTGGTAAAGGGACCCGTCAGAGTTACAGCCATAACTCTGGGGTTTTAACAATTTTACTAGCTTGAGACGCACAGGCCAAGAGGTTCGGATGGGCCGTATTCGAACCTACATCTGTGATGGGGTCTCGTGAAGGAACTCAGAGGGCCCCGAGTGCTTTTGATTGTGTCACTTTTTTATGTGATGATGTGTAGCTCTGTACACAGCTGGGCGACTTTGGCCAGCAGCCGTAAACAGTGGGGAGCAAAGGCATCTGACACTGGGGGCTGCTGAGTGGCTTATCCGAAACCCTGTGGACATCGCACCGGCGGAGGGGCGGGGGGCTGACGTGGGGCCTGGCAGGGTGGCAGGGGCAGAAGGGGAGGTTGGGAGAAGCACAGCAGTAGGCAGGCCCGGTACTCGGGGGAGCCATGAGCCGTCAGGCCTGACCGATGAGAAACGCGGCTTGGTCAAGCCCACCGTCACCGTCACCAGGGCCCCCAAGGGCCTGTCCTGCTGATGGGGTGGCCACCGAGAGGAGAAAGGGGAAAAGGAAGGTCCCCAATTGTCATCCAGACACCAGGACATCTGAGTCTGGCTCACCACTGAGCGTCCCGGGCATTCCAAGTGCTTCGCAAACGCCCTCTCACGTGACCTCGTCAGCATCTCCTCAAGGCGGGTCCGTCACTGCCTTCTCCCCGCGCCTCTCCTGGAATCGACCGTGGAACTTGTCCCTGGAGGGCCAGAGGGCCTGGGACGTCCGTGCCCCGGGCCTCGCTGACTCTGCACGGAAGCCACGGTGTCTCACGCTCCAGTTACGTCTGTTGTAAGGGAGTCTCGAGAATTTCTGGGGAATAAAATGCCCCACCTCGCTGTGCGGTCACCCCGGGACTCCTTGGAGACGCTGGATAAACGTGTTTATTACAATGCGGTGCGACTACCCGACGGCAGACAGCACCCGCCACCTTTCTCAAACTTACCTGCCCGAGGGACCTTTCTGGGGAGAGAGCCTCACAGGATAAGGGATCCCAGGGGCACACCGTGGGGAAAGTTCAGGGCCCCTTCCCGGCGCTGGGGAGAGCGAGGTGAATCCCAGCACTCTGCCCCCTGAGGCGCCCTCTCCCCAGTCGGGCTTCCCGTGCGGCCCCACCTCCAGGTCCCCGTCTCTACCCTTCACCAGGAAGGACCCCAGATCCAGCCGAGGCGCAGCCCCGGCCGAATCGCTCGGAGCCTGAGCGGCGTGATGCCGATTTTTCCTTCTCTTTGTCTTTTTCCCTCCGTTTTTGGCTCCACCGTACGTTCTGAAATGATTCGGGGCTCACGGAGAAGCGGCCGCCCCCGGCGCCCGTGTCTGGAGCGGCTGCTGCTGGCCCCGGACGTGACGCTCGCAGGGGCCGCCGCGTGCCGCGTGGTCCCACCTCTCTCGATCCACACCACGAACTTGGGTGTGGACTGATACGAACCCGTTTTACACACACAAGAACCGGGGCCCAGACGAGACTTGCCCAGCGTCCCACTGCTGTAGGCGCCCAAACGCTGCCTCGAACCCCAAGCCATCATTGCGTGCGGCTCCCACCCCGACAGGCGCTGCCTCGTTCAACTCCTTGGCTTCCGTGCGGCCTCCTCCCAACGGGGCACTGGAGGGAACCTGCACTCGGGGCTGTCCGTCTCTGAGCCCTGATCGTGCACGGTCATCGCCGTGTGCCCCGGCCCCACACGCCCAGCCCCCCGGGCCTCGGCTCCTCAGACCCCCGTGGTCCAGGCCCAGACGGGTCGGGCTGCGTCAGCAGCACCAACACCCCCAGCTCAGGGTCTCTGGAGAAAGATCTGCCAGAGCAGGGGCCACGGGTTTGAGTGAGATGGGGAGCTGGTTCCCGGGGAGCCCAGGGGGAGCGGGAACCCCCAGCCCTCAGATGGGACCCTACACGGCGGGGGGTGGGGGGGCTCTGACCCAGGCCTGTCAGAGTGTCCTGTTGGGAGCCCGGTGGGAATTCCCGGCCGAGGTCGTCCCATTGTCTGGAGAATCCTCATCGGCAAAGGCAGACGGCCCTTTTCACAGACATCTGCCAACTCCTGTCCCAGGCTGGATCTTGGGTTTCCACGGGAAGGTGTGGGCCAGCGTCGGGAGAGGGGGCCATCCCAGAAGGGGCAGGCTCTGCTTACACACGGCGGCGCTGGGCGCCAGCTCCCACGGGATCGTGTGTCTGTGTGCGCAGGTGGCAGGAGGGCCCCGCTGCGCTCACACCGCGCCCGCCCGGCCTGGCTCCCCCTCTCCCTCCATCCCCCCTCCCCCTTCCTCTGTCTCTCCCTCTTTTCCCGTCTTCCCTCCCGCCTTCCTTTCTTCCCAGCAGGTATTTTAGTGCCTTTCCTGCCCCCGACCTGAGCTGTACCACGGGGCCTTAGCAGTTAATAAGAGCCCCCTGCAGTCCACAGGGAGCTCACAGACCAGCGGAAGACTCAGCAGGCCATCGCGATGTGACCGCAGGTCATGCCACCGGGCGGCACGCGTGGGGGCGGCGGGGCCCACTGGAGGTCGCCTAACCCGGCCGGGGGCCAGGGGCCAGCCTCCTGAGGAGGTGACAGGTCCCTAACGCCTGGCACGTGAGTGACCACAACGCCCTGTCACATCACGCCCACCGGACCGGTGATCATTAAAGAGACCGGCCACGTTCTGCAGGAGACGCGGAGGGCCTGCAACGCCCCTGCGCCGTGAGGCTGGGGGACCGTGTCTTGGCGCCACCACCAAGACAGGGAGGCGGTTTCTGACCAAGATAGACATGTCTACTCCAGGACCCGGCAGCTCCGCTCCTGAGCATGTGTCTTAAAAACAAAAAACAATGCATATGGCCCACAAAAGCTGCGCACACACAGGTTCACGGAGGCTTTATTCACAGTCGTCAAAACCCAGAAACAGCCGAGATGTCCCTGCACAGCGGAACGGACGAACGGACGGGCGCATCCGTCCGAGGGGACACTTCTTGGCAACACGAAGGAATGAACGGTGGTGCATGGACGGTGGTGACGCGGGAGAATGTGAATGCATCGGACGGACATCGCACCGAGAGGAAAAAGCCAGACATAAAAATGTTTTAAAAAGCGCACGCCATGCGTCTCTCTCATATCGTATTCAGAAACAGGCCAAACTAATCTACGGTGATAGAAATCAGGACGGGGTGACCTGAGGTGGAGGGCAGGGGTGTCCGTGGCTGGGAGGACCTCAAGGGAGCCCTAAGGTGCTAGAAAATTCTATGACTTGATCTCTTGCTTGACGGGCGGTTATGTGGCTATACACATGGAGGTATACACTTCACAATTCATGCCTTGTACAATACACAAATGACACCTCACTTTTTAAAATACATTAAAGTAGAAAAGGAATCTCGCTACACTGAGAAAAGCCTGGGCCCAGAGTCTGGGGCTTCAGAGGGACTTGACAATAACAGACGCCGGACATCGAGAGGGTTGGGGGCAAGCAGTGGAGACACAGAGGCGCCAGAGAACCCGCGGGGGGCCAGTGGGGAGGGGGACCCGGAGGGGAGGCCAGCAGCCCTCGGACAGGACACCTGCGAGGCCAGAAGCACAGTGGCTTTGAAGGCACCCGGGCTATGGAGGTGCGGGCTTTGGGACTGATCGCAGCCTCCCCGGAAAATCCCGAACCACCCCAAACTCATTCAACCCCAGAGCACCTGCTGTTCTTGGCTCACCCACCAACATTTCACGGAGCACACTTTGGGGAAGAAAAGTCTCCTTTGAGAACGATCGGGAAGACCAGGCGATGAAAACGGAAGACAGTGTTGACTGGGAAAGAAGCAGAATGGGCTCTGGGGACAGCTGATCGACCATCGTCATCCAGCTCGGCCTTTCTTCCCAGGAAACCTGACCAAAGCTACAGTAAAGCGATTTGAGAGACGCAAACCCACAAGGACGCAGGGAAGGACAAAGGCAGCTGAACTGCGGCCACCACATTTCAGAAGGGGGACAAACTCTGACTTAGCAGAATGACTCAAGAAGCTGGGCGCCATTGGCGGCCACCGAGAAAGCCGGGGGCGGGGGGAGAGCTTATTTACACGGAGAAATCTCCCCGAGTTCCCTCTGGAACTGGGGCAAAGAGGCCGCCGCAACGAGGAGCACTAGGCGAAAGCTCTTCGGATGCGGGCGAAGCCCCCAACCCCTTTCCCAAGCCCCCCTCCACTGGGACGACACCCCCATCTTGGAAGAAGAATAGAAGTTTATTCTCCGAAGAAGGTTTGCAGAGGGTCTGTGAACTGAGGAAGCCGGCACAGTTGAGGGCTCGGGGACCTTGCCAAAATCGGGGTGACAGGTTAAGTGACGCTTTGCGTCCTTCCCCTTCCAGCTCCCAGGACTCCAGCGATCAGACTCGCCCTCCTGTGGGGCCCGATGCATCCCAGGGGGAGAGGGCTAAGAATTCCGGCATCAGGAGATGCTCGAAGCAGCAGCCCAGGTCATCCCATAATGAAGCGTATGGTGCCCAAGCTCTGCTCCTGAACTTCTAACGAGCTCTGCGGCCCCCCGTTCAGCCGCGAGTTGACATCCAAGGGCTACCAGACACCTGTGAACGAACAGCCTCTTAACATGGGAGGTGGAGACCCAAACAAGCAGCGTGGAAAAAAATGCAATTTGGAGGAAAGGAAGCTGTTCAAGGAAAAGAAACAAAGCTTTAATAACTTTATCGACAACAAGAGGATACTGATATGTCATCAATGTCCTCGGAGACACGTGACGTCACACCCGGGAACGGAAACAGGGCGCCATCCAAAAGGCACATTCGGAGGACAAAAAAAAAAAAAAGCCTAAATTTAAAAATGAGAGTCACAGCGGAACCGATGAGCTCGATGGAAGAGAAGAGATTTGAGAAAACACCCCAGAAAGTAAAGGAAAAAGACGGGGTGGGGAGCAGCAGGGCGGCACTCGAGGGGATCCCGCACCTGAACTGGCCCGACGGACGGACGCGAAAGAGGAATGGCGAGGGAGGCGTCAGCGGCGCCACAGCCGAAGGACACTCG
>NW_006435764.1:3291512-3302134 GCF_000325575.1 Pteropus alecto
GAGCCCGGAAGAAGAGCCCGGAGGAAGAACCCGGAGGAGGAGCCCGGAGGAAGAACCCGGGTGCTAGAGCTTCCACAGAGAAAAGCCGGGTCACCTGCAAAGGATCGGATCTCGGAACGCCTTCGAAATGCACGACGGCGGCGGCGGCAGCATCGGACGTGAGAAAACAATGGAGCGATGCCTTCGGATTTCTAAAAAAAAATTGTCTTCTACCAAAAATCTCATAGCCGGCCAACGTGTCGCTCAAGTATTATGATGCGATGAAGATCATTTCGGACGGGCGAGGCCTCAAAAAGGTTTGCCTGCCAGTCACGCTTTCTCCAGAAGCTACCGAAGGACGGGCCACCCACAAAGTGAGAAAATAAACCACGAAAGAGAAGACCAGAGAGACAAGGAGTGGTTTATCACCACGGGGAGGGGTGGCGGAAGTCCCCAGGGAGACTGGGAAGGGACACCCAGGATGGCAGCATGCACTCGACACAGAGGGCTGCCAGTCCAGGCGACGGCCACGTGACTCGAGAGGTCTGCTCCACGGCAGCCCTCCGCACCCAGGGCAGAATGCCGGGGTGACAATCTTATCCTGACCAGATGCCGATGACGTTTCCGTTCTGTCCGCCGCTCGGCTGCCACGACCGATCGAGAGCAGTCACGTCATGCCCCGGAAGTGTTTGACCCTGCCCTGTTCCTGAGGGCAGGAAGCTGGCCGTCATGAGCATGGAAGCAGATGGCACAAAGCCATCCGCTCCCTCTGGCTGCCCTTCCAGCACGACCCCTGCTTTGGTCCCACCAGATATCTCAGCTGTAACAAGCCCTGGGTTCCCCGAGACACGTGGCTTTGTCCACGGGCAAGTCCAGAAAGGCTTCTGGCAAGCCCAGGGCAGCAAGCCGGGCTCTGGCCCAGAGAGTCCCTTCAGCTTGCCTTTGGATTTTATATTTTCTTGAGAGCCTTCAATATCGTTGACAATATTGCCTTCCTCTTCCATGATTTGGTTCGTGCTTCCTACTTCATTTTTCAAAACTAAACAATGCATCGTCGAGGGATCGTGACAGAAATTGGCCAGATAGTCACCAAACCTGCATTCTCTCCCTCCTGGGCACCCAGCTAGGCCACCCAGCCCAGCCTTCCTTGCAGGCAGATGCAGGTACCTGACTGGGCTCCACCAGACAATGCAGTGGGAACAGCACGCAGGCCTGGCCCGGCAAGCCTCCTGTGCCACCTGCCTGCTCTTCGTCCTCTGCTCGCCCCGTGCAGGGCACCAAATGGGGGGCTCCAAGGCTCTAGAGCAGCGGTCCCCAACCTTTTTGGCACGAGGAAATGGTGTTCCTATGTGCATCTCAGGCCTGAGGAGCTGAGGCGGAGCTGAGGCGGTGATGCTGGCGCTGGGGAGCGGCTGCAAATGTAGATGAAGCTTCACTCGCTAGCCTGCCACTCACTTCCTGCTGTGCGGCCCGGTTCCTAACAGGCCACGGACCGGTACCGGTTCATGGGCTGGAGATTGGAGACGCCTGCTCTAGAGGATGAAGAACCACTGAGAAAGAGGGTCCTGGGTCCCTGCGTGACCACGTGGAGCAGAGCCCAGCTTAACTCACACTGTGCTGTCACGAACAAGAAGCGCATGCGGATCGGAGGAGGCCAGCACAATTGGGAGTGGATGGTTACACAGTTAAATGCCCTGATTAATAGGGATAGTCACATTAGTGGTAAAACTCTAAAGGGAAAAGTCTAAGAAATTATTCTCAGGAGCACAGTTCCTGATACAGTGTAGGTACGTGTTTAGTCAACATTTACTGAACAAATCGATGAACAAACAAGACTACTTGCCCTCTGACTGTGGTTTCAAAGTCATGTCCACACAGGCTTATGGCCTGGAGGGGAACACAAAAAATGGATGGTTGATTTGTTAGGGTAGTGGGGATGGGGGCGATAGTTTTCTCATTATTCTTAGGATACGGTCGTTTTGCGGTAAACACGTAGGGAATGTGGAGGCGGCCTCTCCCACAGTGCACGTGGCATGCGCGGAGACGCCACACACTGCTCTACAGACAGGTGTTTCTGTGCAAGCGAGAGTTCATTTTTCCTGAAGCAGCAGGATCTGGCACCCAACAGCCCTGCCCCCCCGCCACCACATACACACACACACACGCGCACGCACACACGTGGTCCTTAGCCTTGTCCCTCCTAGGAAAGCCCCATGCCCCCTCCACAGCCTTCAATGCCAAGTTCAGACGTCAGCAGTCCAGAGTTCCTCATTCCCCCTGTATCCCACCAGCCGCACCACCCCCCGGGGCTTCAACTCTCTGCAACGGCATCTGCCCACTCTGCCCCAAAGTGCCCAGACGACAGCTCACCTGGGCATGAGGGGCCTGGGCCCACCGCAGTGCCCGGGGTTTGGACATGTTGCTCTGAGGCCTGTAGCGCTCGTGACGAGCACACGAAGGGATGCGTGGACTGTTCTTAGAAAGGCAACAGGCCTAGATGGGTCACTCGATCAGCTCTGGCTCTTCTTCGCCGAACTTGGCTCCCTGGCAAAAAAGAACAATCAATCGATCAATCTATAAATGACAATGCCACGTGGCTGCCCAGTCGACAGTTGAGCCGGAGGATCTCAGATCTGTCTGAGACGCACGCCAGCTGCAGAGAACGGGCTGTGGACTTTCGCAGTCAGCGTGACTGCGTTTGTAGCAGGGATGGAGGACAACGCCAACCAGGATCGTGCTGGTTAAATTTATGTGCCGATTTGGCCGGGCCACAAGGTGCTCAGATATTTCGTCAAACGTGGGCTATTTCTATGAATGTGTTTTTAGAGGAGGTTGACGTTTCAATTGGTAGATTGAGCAAAGCAGATTGCCCACCCTGCATGGTGGGCCCCGTTCAATCAGACAAAAACACCAGCTTCCTCTGAGCGAGAGAGAATTCTCCAGCAGACATTTCGCAGACTCCATAAGCAACGTTTCCTCCTGGTCCCAAAGCAGGCTGCTTTCCGGCTCCACCTGGAACCCGGGCTGTCCTGGGTCTCGAGTCTGCCGGCCCGCCCTGGAGAGTTTGGACCTGCTGGCCTCCATCATCAGGTGAGCCAAGTCCTTATAATAAATCTCTTTCTATAGAAATGTACATCCTATTCCATTTCTCTGGAAAACCCTAGCTGATGCGATCACCGGATCTCCCAATAATTTGGGGTGAAGCGCCTTGCGACAAACTTCCTTGACAAATAAGTGCCTGCTAGGGGGACATTTACTGTCTCTGAGAAGCGGTATGTTTTCTCCAAGGCTCACGTGAACTTCCCCTCCTTTCCCTGACCCCTTTGGCCGCCAGGAATTAGCAGCTTGGCCGCAGCAACGGCGGAGGACGCCGCGTGCAGCATATCCGCTTCCTGCGCATGGGCTCTGCTCCAAGGGCTTTACGGATGGTGGTCTTGGCCCCCTGTCCTGCCACCGGAACCTGGTCCCAGTGGGGTTAAAACACGTGCCCTGGTCACACAGGGAGGACAAGATGGGTTCAAACCCAGGCCGCCGCTGGCTCGGAGCATACGCCTGGGACCTCGGCCTCCCGCGGGTGACTGCGCAGCGTCCCCTCCCGTGTCTCTGCCGTCCCTATCTCTCTCGGCACCTCTAGCAGCAGCATACGCCGGCTGTTTTCCCCGAGGATTCCCCCAAGTGCCCCGTCACCCTCCCGACGCGATTCTTTGCCCCTCACCCCCGGGTATTTCCAGGACACCCCTGCCCCGCCCCCGCGGCCCGACGCTCAGCCTTCTCTCCCCCTCTTCCAACGACAAGCACATAAACACCCCACGGTGGCTCGTGCTCTGCACGTGCTTCCCTGGTGACCACCACAAGGCTGTCCCCTGAATCCCGGGGGTGGGGGAGGGGGCCCAAGTCCTGTCCCAGCTCTGTCTCTCAGACCCCTGACCCTTCCTCCCGTATCGCCCTGTGGTCCAGGCCTCTGGCCTCTGCCCAGCCTCCCCTCTCTCACGAACGCCCCCTCCCACACTCATCGATCGCCCTCGTTGCTCCCAGGAACCATTTTCGAGCACACATCGGTGTGTCGCTCCCTTGAAAGCCCCCCTCCGCCACACGCCTGTACCAGGCCAGCGTCAGAACCCTCACCGCTCAGACCCGACCTGCCTTGTGCATCCACCCGCCTTCTCTACATCCAGCACCCAGACCAGTGGGTCTCAGACTGGGGAGCATGAGAATCACCTGGGGAGCTTGTAGATCCTGTACTCAGAGATTTAACCTGGCTGGTCTGGGGGTCCGGACTCTGCCCATGTAACCGGATGAGCCGACGGGCGCTGCCGAGGACGCTGACCTCGCCGTGTGTTGGCCCCCGCGCCCTTGCTCACTGCGCCTTCTGCCTGCAGCATCTTTCTGCCCATCAGAGTCCCCTGCATCCTACCTCTGGCGACACCTCCTCCAGGCAGCCCTCCCTGGACTCTGAGAATGACTGCCCCTGGTGTGTCTCTGCCCCTCTGTGATAGCCCTGAGGGCCATCCGCCCCACGGGCACTATCCACATGCCATCCACCTTCCCCACTAACCCGGAGCTGCTGGGGACAGGGCCCATCTCCTCCATCCATCCCTGCCCTGAGCCGAGCCCGCACGGCACTAATACCAGCGAGGGAGCAGGGCGAGAGCCAGGGAAAAGAGAGTCCCCGCCAGCGGCCTGCACAGCCTGAGGCCCCAGACCCGCTGAGGGCCCCTGGCCTGCCCCGCAGAGCCGCCAAACTGCCGGGGATCCCTCGGCAGACACATGTGGCTTAAAAAGGAAATACGCTGTTTCGTGACTTGACTCTTTTTATTTTTAGACCCAGTGACTCATCTCCGCCGTGGGGGCCTCCACTCTCGGGGAGCTCGCCGAGGCCGAGCGCCTGTTCTCAGGGAGAGGAGGACAGGGAGCTCTGCCCTCACTCTGGGGCCGATGGCCTGGCGGAGGGATGAGGCGGTCGCTCCCCAGCCACCTGCCCCTCCTAAACATCTGCTCTCACGATGGCCGGCACACACCTGCAGCCGCAGCTGGGCAGAAGGGCAGCTGTCACGTCCCGCACGAGGGACATGGAGATGGAAGCAAGGGGCTGTTTCTCCAGGTCTCGCCTCCCCGCCCTCGCCCCCCACACACTGGCCCAGGCGCTCCTGCCCCAGCCCGGCGATGTACCCCCTCCAGCGGGCAGAGCCAGAGCCCAAACCGGCTGCTTCCCAGGCCACACGGCCCCTCCGGTGAGGGCACGGGGATCGTGTTTCTGGTAATGAGATTTGGGCACAGACCGAGGGACCTCACTCAGCTTTGCCCTGCCCCGCCCCCCACTTCAGGCACCCCTTCCCTGCTCAACCCCTGTGTGCCCCTAAACACACAAGGGGCTGACCGCGCCCTGGGCCCCTCCCGACTCTCAGCTCGCAGAGCCTCGCTTGCTGCTCTTCGTCGATGTGGATGGCCCGCTGGATTCTTTATTTATTTCATAAAATATACGCACTCACATAGGAATGACAGAAAATCCGCAGAAACAGATATGAGACAGCAGAGGGGCCTGGGGAACGCGCTACCGGCCGTGGGGGAAGGGTGGGCAGTGGGGGAGACTCTGTGTTTGCTCGGACGCACTCGGAATAGCTCCAGACGAGACAGAGACACGGGGGCCACGCGCGCGTTCAGGGGAGGGGTGGGCTGGCTCGCTTTTCGTGGGTCTCCCTTCCACGGTGGTCAAGGAGAAGGTGCAGGTCAGGAGCACCCCGAGACCGCCCTCGCCTCTGACCCCAGGTGCAAGTTCCGGGTCCCCGAGTCCACCCTCAGGGTCAGTCACACGTGATGAGCACCCCAAAGTCACGATTACAGTTCACCATGTGGAAGGACATGGACTAAAATCAGCCCAGTGCAGAGTCCGGGGACGTCCTGTGCACAGAGCTTGGGTGGCACCGGCTCCTCCCTCAACACGCACGGACAACACCCTCGGGAAGCCCCCCAAGCCTCGGCGTCCACAGTTCCCATGGGCTCCATTCACAGACGCAGCTGACGGCAGGTATCTGGCCTCCAGTCTCCAGCCCCCGAGAGGTGGAATGGCTCCTGCGTGTCCCACAGTCCCTGTCGCTAGTCACACTGTTGGACTGTCTGATGTGGCCCAAGGTCCCAGGTACACAGGACAGGTTCTCCAGGCGAGATGCTCCAAAGGCATGCAGCCCCGAGGCGAAGGCGCCAGGTCCTCCTGCGGCCCCGGGCGTCAGGGTAGGAAGCGGGAGAGACGGATCTCATGGGGTTCGTCCTCGGGGTCGGCCTCACAGTGGCTCCGTCACCAGCTCCTCCTCGGCCAGGCTCTCATCCCTCCCAGAGGCAGGGGAGGACTGAGATAAGGGGGAGCTTTTGGTGGCAGGGCTGGCTGTCATGTGGTCACCTCTGTCCTTGTGTCCCCCAAGCCCTCCAGCTCACCACCTGCCTCTTCCTACAAACACACTTAGGAGGAGTTGGAAGCACGACCCCTCCCCGAGATCCCCCACTCCATCAGGGGACCACAGAACTTGGTGACAGATGGCAGTAGGGGCCCCTCTGTCCCCGATGTGGGGTGTCAGACGCGACCAGGACAGCCCCGGTCAGTCTGGGCAGGGCGTGGTCCATCCCTGCCCTGTGGGTGGGACGCAGGTGTCCTCTGCCCACCCTGCTCCACCCCCACCCTCACCGCCCTCGGCCTCAGGACAGGACACCTTGGGGCAGTGCCCCCCTGGACGGGAGGCCCGCCGTGCCCGGCGCTCGGACGCTGAGGGCTGGTGGAGGCCCTAGTCCTCCTTGGGCTTCTGCGGCCGCCTCCGGGCCAGTCTACAGTCGATGTAGGCGCCCAGACAGGACCACAGGAGGAAGCGCACTAGCAGGACGATGACCAGCAGGACCATGAGGGGGTCGGGGCCCGAGCTCGCCCCCCACCAGGAGGCCATGCCGAGGGCGGATGGCCCCGCAGAGCGGGAGCGATGCGGTACAGCCCAGAGCGGCTTCCGGGCCAGCTCTGCCAAGCGCCCGCCACGCGGCCAGGGGCCTGGGCCGGGAGCTCGGTCCAGCCGCAGGTCTCCGAGGCACACGCCACTCTCAGGGGTGACCCCGTCGTCTCCGCAGCCCCTGGGCGGACCAGACTCCAGGGCAGCGCCTCCCTGGCATGCGGGAGGACAGATCGGGAACGGCCAGCAGCCTCCTTGGTCAAGGGGCCCGCACACCATTCAACCGGAATGAGACACTCTGGGCCGACAATGGCTGCATTGTCGGGAGGCCTGGGGCGGGAGGCTGCCGAGCCCCCGCTCTGCCCGGCGCCCCCCGCTCGCCGGCGCTGACGTAATCTGCAAACGTCCCGGGCGGCAGCTGCTGGGCGAAGCCGGCCACCTTCTCCGGCTCCTTCAGCCGCCCACGCCCGCCAGACAATCGGCCTCTTTCTCTCCCCAATTAGCTGGCGCAGCGGAGGCCGGCGCTGTCCGGTGGCCTCGTGGTCTCTGCAGCAGCCGCAGGCCCGGGATGGGGTGGGGGCAGGGAGGCCAGGGGGAGCTGTGCACAGGATGGGAGAGCGGAAATGAGAACGGTCCCCTCAGAGCCCAGAGGGACCCCGAACCCGGCTCCGACACACGCCAAAGGCCCGCTCCTGCCCGTGACGGCGAGGGGGTCCGCGCCGGCTGTGACAAGATGGCCGAGAAAGGGGCCCCAGCACCCCCCAGCCCACCCACACCAGCCGACCGGGAGGCCTTGGAGGAGGAGGCCCACGGCCGAGGCCAGGCAAAACCGTCCTGCGAGGTCCCCTCGCGGTGGCCCTCGTCCCCAAGCCAAGTCCCCCTGCAGATCCGCTGGGTGACCTCGGCAAGGTGCTCAGCCCCTCGGGGCCACAGACTCCTTACTGGAAAGCAGGGCGAGGACGGTGTCTGCGCTGAGGGTGCGCGGGGAGGGTCAAGGGCGTTCGCACCGGGACCAGCACCCCGTGCCTGGGCGCAGATGGCCGGCCACCTTCCCCGTCCCCAAAGAAGAGGCCCTAAGAAGCGTCTGCACACTATTCATGACACGACAGCATCTGCTCCCCCTTCCCTGCCTGACGCGAGCGCACGCACACACATGCACACACCCGCGTGTGGCACGCTCACGCATGTACACATGCCTGCACGCACACATGCATGAATGCACGTGTCTGCGCAGGCACGTGTGCGCATGCACCTCTGCAGAGTCGGCACACCCTGAGAGTTCAGCGCCTTTCACAGCCAAGTTTTCCGCGGGTGAAAGACAGCCGGGCCCTCCTCCAGCTCCCGAGCTGTGTTCCCACGACACCAACGGGCCCCAGGAGGGGCGGAGGCCTCTGGGGCACCCAGCCACGTTCTCACGCAGGAAGCAGTTTAACCCACAGGTACCCGAGCCAGAGAGAAAGCCAGGGGGCCGCCCGGGCTGCAGGCCACCTGAAGCCAGACCCAAACTCGTCCTTACCTGCAAGGCAACAGCGTTCCCCACCCGGCCCTTCCAGAAGGTTCTAAGGAGTAAATTCAAAGGCTTTGATGGGGGCGCACCCTAAGATGGGCAGTGGGGCAGATGATCCATGCACCTGTGGTTTCAAGCACCCATGCTGAGCTCCCACTGCAGCCCCCCCGACCACCCCAAGCCCCAGAAGCTCGGCCGTCACCGATGACCAAGGCCATCTGGAGCGTGCGCTGTGCCCACTCTGCTCTCTGGGTGGCGACGCCTCTTCCTGTCCCTGTCCACAGAGAGAGCCCCAGGCTGTGGACCCGGCTGGTGACCTGGCCGGTGACCCAGCGCATGGGCTGAACACACTCTCAGGTGACACGTAGCTCTGGGCTTATTTGCCACGAGCAGGGGTTTAAAAGATCACTCGAGCACACGTGAGAATTTGGACGGCCGGGGCCCGACGTGGCATCTGCGGTTAATGTCCCAGAGAGCATTCGGGAGGACGTGGCTGCTGACAGGGCCTCCGGAAGGTCGCAGGAAGTCCTCGGCCACGTTCGCCAGTCACCCTCCGGGAAGGACCCACCTGCCTATAGAGTGAGGGTCCCGGGGAGGAAGAAAGGCTGATCTCTAGGTGGGTATTTCGCTTACCTGAGAGGTGAGCGTCTCCAGGCGGGCGTCCTGGAGAGCCACAGGGCTCTGTCCTCAGCCTCCCACCCCACAGCTGTAGGCCTGGCCAGCAGGGACAAGGTGGCCTTGGAGAAATCTCTGTTTTCTGAGCACACAAAGCCAACAACGCCCCGTCACGTGGTGTCCACAGCAGAGACTCGGGGTCACAGGGCCTCCGCTTCCTGCTCGAACGTCCCCAGCCACGAGGGGTCAGTGAGGCTGAGGTCAGCATGTCCTTCAGGAGAGGAAGCAAATGGTCCCTGCCCTGGACAGTGCCATGGCCCTTCCCAGTGCTGACTTCTTCTCCTGGGAAAGGTCTACCTCGATGCAGCTGTGGGGACGTTAAATGGATAAGGGGGCCGTCCCCCACACGGAACAATAACTAAGTGATATAAAAGCACAGCCGATAGGCAGGCCCTTTGCAGGTGTCACTGGCTCAGCACCCAGTCTCTGTGCGGTGGGCTCCAGGCGCTCGCATTCACGGGGAGCGATCTCTCAAGTCACCCCACTATTAGCAGTGGTTTGGGGGCCTGATCAGGGCTCTACCTCCATCTCTGTGTCCTCTCCCTCCAGCTTCAATGTCCCTTTGCTCCCAATGTGACTTTTCTGGGAAGGGGGACGTCCTCGGCCAGGGAAGCCGCCCGCCCCAGCACAGAGAGTCAGACCATCCAGGGGTGTCGCCCCTGCCAGACAGCCCTTCGCCAAGGACTGACCACGTGGAGGGGCTGGAAGTGAGAGCCCGGCCCCCAGAGTTCCTCCCAAGATCACCGTGAACTTGGCCTGTGCCCGAAGTCACAGCTGTGCTTGGCTCCTCCCTCTTTCCTCCTGCCCTTCCCCCCCTCCTTCCCTCTTCTCCTGGCTGCACCTGCCAGAATGCATCCCGTGACAAAGATGACGACGTGTCACATCGATGGGACCTGGGGCTAGCCACGACTCACAGAGCTGAGAGGGCGCGGGCTCCTGCACTGAGGACAGACTGGGGACATTAACCGCAGCCGTGCCACGGGCTTGGGAGGGCTTCCTACACCCAGAGAGACATCGAAGCAGCGACCTGCGGGTCCTCCTTGATTGTCCCCTGATGAGATTCCGGATAGGTGAGCACCTTCTGCAGGTGAGGTCCGCGGAGGGTGGCCGGAGCCGGAACGAGCCCCTGGGGCCCCATCCGAGTTGGCCCTGCAGAAGCCGGGCTCCGTCAAGGTGACCCTGCAATGCTCTGGGCCTCGGAGTCCTCATCTGCGGAAGGGGGCACCCCCTTCCCCACGTTCCACAGCAAAGGTGGGGGGCGAGAGCTAAGAGTGTGCTCCAATGCCCTCCACACCCACCGGACTCCCCAGCTCGGAGGCAGGGCTGGGGAGCGAGGCCGAGGCCCCTCGCCCTGGTCCCATCTGTCCTATCCGGGTTTGGGTCGGTCGCCTTTGGTTTCTGCTTTTGTCACGGCCCTAACACCCACCGAGATCTTGTAGGTATTTCTAGAATGGGAGCTCTCCCCACCCCCTCCCCCGGAGTTTCCTTACACAGCCCCCGGCACCCGAGAGCGGGGTGGGGGGAAGCTCAGCAGG
>NW_006435764.1:3302165-3314639 GCF_000325575.1 Pteropus alecto
CATGGACAGGTGTCGGTGTCGCTAGGCCAGGTTAGAACACAAGGTTTCACTGGCCCGGGTTCTGCCATAGTACAGCCAGCTGCAACAGGCTGAGGCGGAGCTCCTCAGGAGTGCGGGGGTCTTATCAAAAATCATTCCAATTGTTTTCACACAAGCAAGACTTGCTTGCTGTGATTTAAAAAAAAAAAAAGCAATCACGGTGGAAATGCGCGAGTTCGCGAGTGACGCCAACTCACACCTGCACCAGAGAAACCAGGACCGCGGGAGACCCCGGCCGAAGCCCCCGGGGAGGATCCGCGGTCAGCGTGCCCCTTCCCCTGAGAATATTACGTCCCAAAGCCTGGGCGCGAGCTGCCGACGGGGGCAGAATGTGCATCGCAAACGCGGTTTCCAACACTGAAACGCTCTCCGCTCGCGGGCGGGCGAAAACTAATTCTCTTTCCTGCTCCACAAAAGCAGAGCTCAAACCCAGACAGGGGGACGAGTGGGAAACCTCCTCGGTCCTCGTGGAGGGAGAGCCCCAGGCGGCCGGCCCCCTCTCTCACGAGGACAAGGGACAAGGACGAGGGCGGCCGCCCCCCACCCCTTCCCGCCATCTGAGTCGTGGCCGCAGGATAAAGCCGGAGCCCGAGAACGCACTTGAGAAAAACGTCGCGGCCGCCTTCGGCAGTTGAAAGCTGGTATGTAACTTCGCTCGGAGGGATCAAACAGCTAGTCAAGGACGCTGTCAGGAGCAGAATGAAATTCCAAATAAATTAGCCATGTCCGAGAGGCCAGCACAACACCGGATTAAGGCTCACAAAGAAAATGCAATTTATTCAGCCTACCTTGTCAGAATTCTTAATAACCTCTGAGAGGTCCTGGACGGGAGGGGACGGAGCGAACCCCACTTGGAACGTGGGGCCGCAGACCCGTGCAGGCACCGCGCATGCTTTCGGCCGAGGTGAGTGTTGACACAACTGTGCTTTTACGAGCATTTCAGCAGAGACCGGACATGTCACAGGGGCGAGGCAAGCTGTCACCAAGCCCGAGAAGCGTCTGCGGCTTGCTCACGTGGAATGAGGGAGCTCATCCATTAGAAAGCGAACGTGGGGGCCCAACAGAGGAGTAGTAACCATTCTGGCTTAGCTCTTTGGGGTGTGGGGGCGCCGCACCCGCCCGCCGGCCTTGCCCTTGGGTGAAGTGTGCTCTGGCCAGGGGGTGTCTCCACTCACAAAGTAGGTGAAAGGTGACCATCGCCTTTAGCAAATACTAACTGTCCTCCGATACAACTCATTAATATATTCAACAGCCCTAAAAACAATACCTTTTTTTTTTTATCAATGAACCAGACAGCTTTCACAGCCGACCCTTTGAAAGACTGAATAGGCAGAGGCTTGTGTGGCTGAGGAGGAGGCACCTTTGAAGCCTCGTGGGATGTATCTGCTTTGCCTAAAGACCTCGGTGAGAGCGCGGGGCCCTCTCTCGTTCACAGGGAGCGGGGTGGAGAGGCAGAGGGAGGGGCATTTGCTTTGCGGCTCTGAGGCATTTGTGAAGGATAAAACAGGCAGGCATTTTGAGAGGAACTGGAAGGAAGCAATCCAGTGGTCAGCCTGAGAAGGAATATCAGGATGCCTGAGAAATACACGAAATAAAGACTTTCCCAGAAGTACAAAAAAAAAAAAAGAGAGAGATGACCTAATGGCATTAAATTTTTTTTTAACATGTAAGAGAAATGTGTTGAGCAGAGAGGGGACGACTCTCCACAGTTTCCCACGCATGACCTGGCCGAGATCCTCTGAATAAAAAATTTTTAAAAAGGCAACTGATGGAGGGCGGGGGTCAGGGGACACCTGTGAGCCCCGTCGTGACCTTTCTGAAGTGACTATGAATCTTCCTCAGATCGGGCCTGATGCACGAGGCCTTGGTGACCCTGGACTCTCGAAGTTGGACTAAGCCACAAGAAAGTGCCCCATTGCCACCAAATGTGTATCGTGCGTGTGTCTTTGTCACCTCAGAACCCAGAAGAACTTGTGTTCACATGCCTCCCGGAGTCTCCATTGTCACCAGTGGGTAACGATGTTCAGTTATCAGGAACGTGAGGCTGCTCAGGCTAGCTCGGGTGTGTCCCCTCGTTCTGGGCTAGGTCAGACACGGCCCCGGTTATGGGCTAGCTCAGACACGGCCCCGGTTATGGGCTAGCTCAGACACGGCCCCGGTTATGGGCTAGCTCAGACACGGCCCCGGTTCTGGGCTAGCTCGGACACGGCCCCGGTTATGGGCTAGCTCAGGCACGGCCCCGGTTCTGGGCTAGCTCGGACACGGCCCCGGTTACAGGCTAGCTCAGGCAGGTCGCCGGGTGACAGTCAGCTCATGGAAGCTGAGCTGCAACCCCACAGCAGCCAGGCGTCCCTTCTCCCTCTGAGGCCACAGAGCCTCTAAGGCACTGTGTCCCTCTGCCCAACTTCTTTCCCCTCCTTTTTTCCTGCTCTACTGGGACCTGTCCCATGACGGCTAGGAACAAAGAGGTACAGCACATGGCTATAAAAGTTCCAGAAGGCAAGGACAGAGTAGGCAAAGGCTGTAGCTGAGGGGAAATGGCGGAGATGTTGTCAGAGCCGATGAAAGACATCAACCCACAGACTCCGGCATCTCGAAGAATCCAATGTAGGACGCGTCAAAAGAAATCCGCACCTGGAGATATCATCCCAATCGACACAATCCCAAAGAAAAAGATGTCTGAACATGGGGTTTTGTGTTCATCGGGTATGTTAAGATATCAAGTGAATCGACACAATCCCAAAGAAAAAGATGTCTGAACATGGGGTTTTGTGTTCATCGGGTATGTTAAAATGACTGACAGCGTGGCACCTCCTTGAAAGAAGAATCTATACTTACGGTTCCCGAGGAGGAATGGGGGGAGGGGGAGGGGCGCACACCGCAGCGCACGGGGACCCCGCGGAAGCACCGCGGCTGCTCAGGACACGCGGAGAGCGGGGAGGGCGTGAGCGAGAGCTTTTTACTGCGGCGATGAGAGGTCGTTAGGTGGAATCGTCACCTATCAGGCACAAAGCGTGACACAGAGGTCGGGGGCTTGTAATGCGATTCTCGCACGCCCGAGAAACACAGAGACGGTACGGGCGTAAAAAGCTTTGGCCGTTACTTTGGCCCATGATTTCAAGATGCCAAACCACGCGAGTGCGGAACGTCAGGGAGGCTGGTCACGGTGGACTACGTCTCGGGAGCAGCCCGAGCCCGAGACGCAAGGCGGGGCAGCTGGCTGTGGGGCCCTGGAGCAAATCACCTCCCGGCCTTGGACGCGCAACCAAAACCTTAAAATGAAAACCCGTGCTGGAGGCTTCTCCTTTGGAAGGGTCTGGGAAGACACGTGCTTGGTTACAAGGAAGGCGTGTCGTGAACGTCGCGAGAAATATGCTTATCTGTTTTCCAAGCCGGTGGCACCAAGCCCCACATCGGCCACGGCATGTGGGCGTCTGGTGCTTCTCACCCTTGCGAGCACTGGGGTTTCAGTGCCGATCTGGCAGGAGGAGATGGTGCCTCGTCGGAGGTTTAATTTGCATTTTTCTGTTTATTTTTCACGTGCTTATCGGCATTTGGGGTCCCCCTCCTGTGAAGTTATATTTGAGTCTTTTGCCAGCTGGGCTGTTTCTTCTTCATGTTGATCTTTATCGTATTGCCCATGTCTTTTATTTTCCGTGTTTCTGACACTGACGTCAGGGGCCTTGCCAGCGTGGAGGGACGGTCCCTCTCTGGATGTGCCAATTCCTAGCGATAATAAGGACCTTGCCACCAGCGTGCTTCCCAAATACAAAGCAACCATCCAGAGCCTAAGCTCCAACCACCTCCCACACCACACGCTCAAGACACTGTCCCCAAGCCTGAGCACCCATGGAGGGCACCGGCCACTGGCAACAGCCCCTGTGCCCCAGAGCCACTAACGTTATTCAAACCAGCCACTCCCCGCCTGCTCGCCCTGCCTCGCCCGCTCAGAAACCACAGTGACAGTTCCTGCCTGTTTCCACCTGTCCCTCTGCCTCCTCATCGACTCCGGCGCTTCCTCGTGTGGCCCCCACGACGTGCTATGGCCCCCATCTGTGGGTATGGAACTGCCTTTCCAATGGCAGCTGTCTCCTGAGCTGTTGGCCTTGCCACACCTCTGTCAATAGAAAGCTACACAGAAACATTCACTTTCTTCCTACGAGTTCTTTGTCATTTCTCAGCACTGCAGTATCTCCTCTCTCGGTGTGTGGTTTGTCTTTTCGTGCTTTTTATGGCATCTTTTGATGAACATAAGTTGTGAATGTCACGCAGTCAAGTTTACGAATTGTCCTAAAGGCCGGCACTAGAACGGCAAGTCAAAGAAAATAAGTTATTAAACGCACGAAAACAGGAGGAAAAGATACAATGCCGTCATTATCCCCGTCACGGAGGCACCGGAGGGTCGTGTGACACGTCACACAAGGCTCATCGAGCGTCTCTCAGGAGTGACGCGCCCCACGTCCGCTCACGCACCCTCGGCCAGAGCAAGTCACATATTCACGCGTACCCCCAAGGTGGGATAGTTGCTCCCCTGGTTCGGTTATGCGGGGCAAGGCTCGTCTCAGCAGAGAGGAGTGGGGGAGAGGGGGGCTCCTGCTGGCTTTGAAGACGTGGGCTGTCACGTTGCAAGAGGCGGCGGCCACAGGGTAGGGCCTGAGCGCAACCTCTAGGGACCAGGAGCCAGAGCAGACCCCGGCCGACAGCCAGCGAGACAACGGGGCTCATGCCGGCGACCACATGAGCTGGACGCGGACTCCTCCCCAAAGCCCCCGGTGGAGACCGCGTCCCCAAGCAGATGACCCAGCCAAGCCCGCCGGACTTCTGCCCCAAGGAAGTGTGAGCCGGTGAACGGGTGTCGTTTAGGCCACCGCATTTGTTGCCATCTGTTCCGAGGCATCGGTGGCCGATGTGGAGCGTGGTGGAGACTTGCCTGAAATTTTTAGAGCCCTAAATATTTGGTAAACACTGATGACCACCACGGAGCCCCTACCTCACGCTTTATGCAAGAATCCATTCCGGGTGGTGTGACAATTAGATATAAAGGAAAAACTATAAATCTTTTAGAGGACAACATAGAACAACATTTTAACAGCCTCAGGGCAGGGCTATCTCAAAACACAGACAGTACAAGCTACACAAGAAAAGACAGATCGATGTATTTTTAGACAAGTAAAAACGACTTTCAGTGACAACGACCCCACAGGATACCATTCGGGCCAAGGAGACATAATCACAGGAGGATGTAAAATACAAGAAAAGTCATGAGTGAAGCAGGTGGGGAAAAGCTGGGTAAATCCAAACAAACACCCACTGCATAGAACAGGAAAAATCAGGTCTAACTCGGGGAAGTCGGAATTAGAAATAAAACACATGACACCATCACGGATGAGCCTGAAGAGGGGTGATGCATTCTAAGGTCTTGTGTCTTTTGGAAGGCATACAGAAGATCGAGATTAATTTGGACCTTTCAAAGTTTACTACTCCTCACAAGTCTTTGGGGTCACCACTGAAAGAACAGAAATCGACTATGGGCGTCTGAAAACAGAAGAGAAGAAAAGGGAACGATCTAAATTTTTAAAAAGGCTAGAAAAAGAGAGAAGAGATCAACCACGCAGCCAGCTCAAAATAAAGGGCTGAGCTAAATCCCGGCCGCCCCAAGGTCATGCTGAAGGAAGCTGGGACAGCGCTGAACTTGACCTTGAGAAAAGACGCCGGTGCCGAACTTCACCCGCCTTTCACGCTGTCTCCTCCTCCCCCTGCAGGTTTGGGCTTTAATTTCCCCTTCTCAGAGAGGCGGCCACTGACCGCCCGATCGGGGCGGGTCTTCCCGTTTGCAGCCGACGTCCCATCGCCAAGGACGGTCCACTCTCGTTGTTGGCGCCTTCCGTTTCTGCGAACGCCAAGTTTATTTGTGTCCCCCAAAATCAGGAATTCCACGGTCAGACGCAGACGTGCGCACAGCTCGTTCCGGCTCCCACAGTACTCAAGGGTCCCGCACGTTCGTGCTTACGGTCGGCGACTTCGCTGTTTAAATGGCCCTCGGCACAGTGCCGAGGTGCCGTCTGGTGTCTCTAAGGGCGAGGGGGCTGCGACGTGCCTCACGGACACAGCGTGTGTCAGACGACACTCGTTCAGGCCTGGGTGACCGTGCAGGTGGTCGTGGGTTCTGGGACTGAACCAAAGTATATATTGAATCAGGTGCCTTCAAACAGAAACACACGTAAAACCGGGTTATGTCCTGATGGGTCGATAAACACGTGACTCGAGGCTCTCGGGAGTCCAGCCCCGTATTCCCCACACGGGCAGTGGCCCAGTGTCGGCAGCAACTTTATAGAACGTAATTACCACTCAGTGACGCTTCCTAAAGGGGGGAGTAAAAGGACCCCCAAGGCCTGGGCACAGGGTCCCATGGCCTGTCTCAGGCCAGGGAGCCCGTGTACTGGCCTGAGCACCCAGTGCGCTAGGTTTGAGAACCAGTCACCCCCTTATCGAGCATATTGCACGTGGCTCCCTCTCTTTGGGCCTCAGAAGCCTGGAAAAGGTTTTTAACTTTAGCTGAGCATCTACCATATGCCAAACGCTGTATGTATCTGGTGGGAGGGCAGGGGGAAGTATCTGAAACTCTCTAGAGGCTTAAAGCATGGGATTTAATTGCCTCCACTTCCCAGGGCTGGGGCAGCATGCCGCCAGTGTCCCAGGGTTTCTAATCACCATCCTGACCACATAGTTTCGTCCTCACGGCCCAGAATGGCTGCTGCACCTCCAGCCTTTAACCTAAACTCCAGGAAGAGGAAAAGAGCCCCAGAGGAGACGGCGATGGCTGTACCAGAAAAGCAGAAGCCTACCAGGAAATCCCTACAGGCTTCCGCTGAGATCCCTTTGGCAAGGCGGGCCTGGATCCTCAGGCAGCAGAGGTCAGGAACAGCCAACATGAATAAAGTCACAGGTACATGCAAACCCTTTGTGAGGTTGGGAATCCCGGCCACCGCTGAGACTGCTGCCTTCCCTCCCCGCTCCGGCAAGCCTCCCCCAACCCACAACTTCCGATCTTTCTCACCCAGGTATCTGGAATTACACATGGGCCGGGCTAAGCCTGGATGACACATCTAATGTTTCTGGGTAAACCGGCGAGCTACTGTGCCTTCCTGTGGCTGTGAGCGTGGGACAATGTGGCCTCCGTAGCCAAGCCGTGTTGCATAAGGCCCGAGGATGGTTTTCCATCTCTCAGGAAATGAACCCCTTCGATCACAATGAAAAGCCTATGTGCTTGCGGCCCCTAAAATCTCTCAGGGTTTTTGTATTATTATTATTATATGTATACGCACACACACCGAGGTTTGTTCCAGGAGCAGGAGGGGTTTAGGAGGAGAAGCAGAGGAAGCCAGAGATTAAGATAGCCCCAGGGGGCCAGCCCACCTCTCCCGTGACATTTCCCGCCCAGCAGACGCCTGGGCCCTGGCACGGCCCTGGGCGGCTCTCCCTGACAGCGGGTCAGCCCCAGGCCCGCCGAAGCTCACGGCCCACCTGGGGCTGGGGCTCAGAGAGAGTGGTCACGAGGTCAAGGGGCTGCGGGCGTCTGGGTGTCACTGCACCCCCAAAGCCAGCGGGAAGCATGGGAGACATCGACAGCAGGCCGGGAGAAGATAGGGCGTAACGGTCACCCTGGGACCCAGCCACCTCGTCAGAGGACATGCAGAGGGCTGGCAGAACCCGTGGGTGCCTTTCTGGCCCCACTGAGACCTGGTCCACTTGGCACCTCCCACACCAGGCAGAGCCGCTGACTCAGGCTCAGCATCCGTGCCTTGCCCTTCGGCGGGCTTGTCGGGAGCACCACGCCGTAAGGCCACACACAGGCTGCTTACACGGTCGCCAAGCACGTCTGACCTTTCTGCCCGCACGGGAACCTTGCAACCTGGGCTCCTGGTGGGTGAGTCTTGCCCCCTCCAACCCACTCTGCGTGCCCTGCCACATTGGTCTCCCCAAAACACGTGCCCACAACCCTCCCCCAACACACACACACTCTTCAAACCCTTCAGGAATAATCCCGAGCATCTTCCATCGCACCAGGCCCTGGGAAAGGCACCGTGCTCACCTTCCCGACAGCCTTCTACAGCATGGCCGCCTCCGCTCCGCAGACAAGAAAACCGAGGTACAGAACACCTCCGAAAGACCCCCCCGCTGCTAAGCGGCACCACCCCCCACAACCAGTGAAGCCAGGAAGGGAACGCGGTCTGCGTGACAGCCCTGAGCCCCTCCGGCCCCGCTGGACCGCGGGATCAAGCCCACACCTTCTCGCCTTTGAGGTCCCCCTGCCATCCGGCCATGCTCTCCCCACCCCTTCGTGTGGAGCTCACTTCCGCAGACCAGGCTGCCCTGCCTCCTCCGACACGTGTCCTTCGCTCACGCGGCGCCCCCGTACCCGGAATGCCTGCCCTGCCCTGTAGCCGGTCTCTAGGACGGCCCCCGACAACCCTCACCTGCTGGTTCGCACACCCCGTGACGTCCCCTCCACCTTACATTGGGCTGACACATGAACCAACAGGAGGTTGCAAACATGACAGCGTGCGGCGTCTGGGGCTGGGTCATCAAAGACTTCGAGGCTTTTTCTGCGGTCACCCACCATGGGCATGGGGTCACATAGTGAGGACATTCAAGCAGCCCTGCGGAGAGGTCTGTGGGGCCAGGAACGGAGGCCTCCCGCGCACAGCCCGCACCGGTTGGCCAAACACAGGAGCCGCCTTGAAAGTGAATCCATCCAGCCCTAGTCAAGCTCTCAGTGATCCGGCCCCAGTCACCAGCGTGACGGCGGCCTCTTGAGAGACTCCGAGCTGGAACCACCTGAGCCACCTCCCAAATTCCTGACCCACGGAAACCGTGAGATGATAAATGTCTACTGTGGTTTCAAGCTGTTTTAGGGAAATGTGTTGTGTAGTGAGAGATAAACGATCTGCTTCTCGTCACCAAAGACAGAACTCAGGTGGCACAGACGCAAGCAGACGGCCAGCGAAGAGAGGCTCGGCGTCGCCAGCCAGCGCTGGACCCTCCCGAAAACGGCTCAACTTTTAACACTGACGATACCAAGTATCGACAACGACGTGGAGCAGCCACACGGTGCCGGCGTGAACACCCACGGTCGCGAACCAGCCATCTCGCCTTGCCGAGACCCCGAAGACCCGCGTCCGCGTGTCCCCAGAAGCTTAGAACGACGCGAACATCCGCGACCTGGGGGAGCAGAGCGGCTGGTCTGTTTCCACCGCTCGGTGCTCGTGCCATCCACGCACGATTCGGCCACGAGGACGCGCACGAACCTCAGGTGCGCTATGCGATGTGCCAGGAGCCGGACGCCACGGGCCGCGTGCTGAGCGACCCCACGCCCGCAACATTTTGGAAAAAGGCAAAGCCCTAGGGACAGAAGGCAGACCTGTGGTTTCCAGGGCCTGGGTGCGGGGAGGTGTCGACCGCAAGGTGCCAGCAGGCAGGACTTTTGGGGGTGGCAGGACAGTTCTGCACCTTGACTGTGGTGGTCACGTGGCTGGATACCTTTATCGAAAGGCATTAAACTGTATTAAAAGGGAAAAAAAAACTTTTCCTGCATGGAAATTATGGCTCAATAGCCTCCCCTCCCCAAAACTCATCGTCCTTATCACTGAAAATAATAAAGTTGGAGAGAGGATGCTACGCAGCAGAGGCTGGATGACCAATGGGCAGCGTCCCCTGTGGTCAGGTGTCCGCTGGGTCCTGTGTTCTCTGCACTACACAGACGAGAAGCGAGGTCACCAGGCCTCAGCAGCAGGGCTGGGATGGAGTCTGGACTCGTATGCAGGCCCGACTCCAGCGCTCACAGTCCCGACCACCAAGGCTGTGCCGGGGGAGACCCCGGGGGCCACCACGCTTTCCAGAGGGAGGACAAGGCCTCAGGGGAACTAACCAGCCCAAGTTCACAAGCCGAGGAACAGAAATAAGAGGGAATCGGTCTCACTGGTCAGCACTCACCCCTCCTACAACAACAGAGAAGGCCCGAGACGTGGGCAGGGATGAGGCCTGGGGGTGGGGGTTGGGGGCCGATGCTCTGAGCCCAGCCCTGGGCCAGGGTCACCCCCCAGACCGAGGCATGTGGCTGTCCAGACACATGTCCACGGTTCCTCCTGGAAGCTGCCCTTGGGGTCCCAGTGAAGATGGAGGCCAGAGCTGCTGCGCCCCCACATTGGCATGTGGGGGTTTCAACGGGGGAGGGAGGAACTCACGGCCTGGTCTCAGGCCTGTCCAGGAGGGACTGCAGCCCCGAGAGAGGGCCGAGTGGAAGGGCGCTGCATTTCTGAGCAGGAGAATCTGAGCATCCGCACTGTATTCTACAGGATGGCCGGGGGTCTGCAGGAACGAGCTCAAGTTGCAGGGTGGGCTTGCTGAGGGACACTTGCGGCCCACCCCGATTCTGGCTGAAGGTTCTGGGGGTCGGGGAACTTGGCACTTCACTCCCTGAATGTCCAGCTTGGGGTGCAAAGCTTCCGGACTAGCTGTGCAGAACACTCCACCTAGAGGCAGGAATGTCACGTAAGTCCCTCAGCCACCGCCAGCCGAATACCTGGGGGAGGAGAGCGGCCTCCTGCCCAGACTTCTCGTCCTGGCTGTGCCACAAACAGGCAAGTCTGCCGGCCATTCTGTGCCTCAGTTTCCCCTCTGTAAGGTGAGGATTAAAATCCTGTCTATACCCTGGTCTCTCCAAACTGCTTGATAGCGATGATGTTTGCCAAGTATGGTCATGTGCGGAGCCCACTGCAGGGAAGTCTGGGGGACAAGGGGCGTCTGCTACTGAAGCCTGGGCCTCAGCGCCAAGACGCCAAGGTATTCCAGCCCCGACTTTACGAGTCCCCCGGTGGCCGGGACACTGCTCGGGGCCTCGCCCAGCTCCTGCTGCAGCCTCCATGCTGGTCCTAAGTAGAAGCCCAGGAGGCAGGCCCCCTGCTTCGCCCACCCAGAAGCCCCTTCCCCCCAGGGTGGCCATGTGTCCAACCCAGGCCTGTGTGAGGCTCCGAAACCTGCCAGCGATGAGGGCCTGGGCAAGCAAGCCGTGGGGACAAAGGGCCGTCCAGCCTGCCAGGAACACCCACGTTCGCGATGCTGCCCGCTTGCCTCGGGCAGGCTCTGAGTGCTGGGCCCAGGGCACGTGGGCTGGCGGTAGCTGGGCGACGAGGCCCTCGCCACCCCGAGCTCGAAAGCCGTCACACAGCCAGGAGCCCAGATTCCCTCCCCACCCCCTCCTCATCCTCGCCCTGCTCAGATATCAAGTCCATTCGCTCAGGAAGCCCCCGGCACTACCCGGCACGGCCCCAGACCAGGAGGTCAGTTCCTGGAAGAAGGGCGCGTCTCGTCACCTTGAACTAAGACTTCCACGAGCCTCGGGGACTTTTGCTTTCAAGGGTTCCTTCTTCCATAAAATAATAATAATAATAATAATAATAATTTATAACTGCATCCGAATAAAAACAAATCAACATTATATACTGTGCTACTTTACTGAGGCTGCCACAATGAGCATCGCAAACCAGAAACGAGCTCTCTCACAGCCTGGCGGCCGGAAGTCCACACTCCAGGTGTCACCGGGCCCTGCTCCCTCTGGAGGCCCCTTCCGGCCTCTCCGGCGTGCGGCCACAACCCTCCGTCTTCACACGAACTCGCTGGATTAGCACCTTCCCTGCTCCTCACGACCCCTCTTAACTACAGCCATCTGCAGAGCCCGTTTCCAAACAGTGTCGCATTCTGAGGGGTCCGTCCGGGTGGACAGGAATTTGTGGGGACCCTATTCAACGTATATGAAAACACTTTCTTCAACGTAAAAGTGTCATTGTTTGATTCTGATTTTAAAAGTAATGAAAACATTTTCACGAGCTTGGGCACCACGCACCCCTCCCCCGGAAACGTCACCCTAATATCTGCTACCCGTGAACCCGCCACGTTCACCTCGCGCACAGTAGGTGCCGGGTTAGCCCTCCGCACCGGGCCGCCTGTGTCACCACCTGGCGAGGGGCAGGCCCGGCCGTGACTTCTGTCCCGGCTGGCTACTTGCCCCTTCCCCCCACCCCCCACCCAGCGCTGGTGGGCAACAGTCTCCGCTGAAATCTGCCCCGTCCCCTCCACCAGCCACCTTGCACAAACAGCCTTGCCCAAGCCACCACCGCACTCCAGGCTCCTGACATGAATGCGGGGGTTAGATCGTCTCGACTCCACTCTAATTTTTCAAATAGCAGTCGAGTTCCCAAGCACATTGGCACCTGGGCCCGGTTCCACCACGGCTTGGCAGGGCCTGCAAGGATGGCTGGCAGTGATGGATGCGGGGCCCCTCAGCACACCCCACTCCGCCCGCCCTCCCCGATCCACCCGGCCCCCCGCGCCAGCCCGCTGATCGCACGAGGCCAGCCCCTGGCTGCTGCCAGGCCT
>NW_006435764.1:3314710-3319261 GCF_000325575.1 Pteropus alecto
CCGTGTGCAGGGCCTCTCTGCCCACGAGGGCTGGGCCACAGGAAAGCCCGGGCTGGGCGCTGCGATGAGGTGTCTCACCCAGCGGGCCTCGCCCTCCCTCAGCCCCAACCGCCAGAACAAAATCACTTAGAAAATGAAAAGTAAGAAGTGACTCAGCTGTCAGAAGGTCCCACCCACTCTTTGCGCAGTTGGGGAAACTGAGTCTGCAGAGCCAGAATGGAGCTGGCATTTGGGCTGTCAGAGGAGACGCATACTCAGTGGTCCTCAGGAGGATGAGAGCCGGCCAGGCTGGGGTCAAGTCCCGCCGCGTCCACTTGCTCAGTCTGCAACCCTGGGCAGCTCGCTCAGCGTCTCACAAAGCGAGCGTAGTGTAGCATCCGCTTCCCAGGGCGCCATCGGGGCGACAGTCTGTGAGTAGCAGAAGCGAGCCCCACGCCTGGCCAGTGTCACGTCAGGGACGCAGACCCTGGAACGGTGGGGTCCCCGAGGACGGTTAGTCGACCCCATGGCAGTGCTGGGCAGCTCGGGCCGGTGAGCCCAGCACCGCGTGGCTCACACACAAGCCACTGTTAAGTGCCATCTGTATGAGAGCCACGTAGTGTTGCCGAGCCTCCCAGGAGAGACCTCAGTCCCTAGTTTGTAGGCATTGGCGCTGGTGGAAGATGGAAGGACTGAGCCTGAGGAACGTGGAGCCCCCTGGACAGACCAGCTCGAAGTCACAGACCCTGACCCGGGCACGTGCCCTTCTCAACACGCCTCAGGTGGCCAAAGGGCCGAATCCCTCCCCTGCCTGCCTCTCACGAAGCCTGGAGACCCCATCTCATCACCCCTCGAATGGCCCCGAAACTCTACCCACCAACAGATGAGCGTCTCAGGTGAGCCAGGGGCCGCTGAGGCCAGAAGGAAGGGCACCTGGACAGGTGAGGTGAGAAGGACACGGGGCCTGTCGGGACCAGAGCTGTCAGAGTAGCAGCCTCGGCCACCTGTGGCCACTGAACACTTCGCTTGTGGCTGGTGAGACGGACGAAATGCATTTTTAAAATTTATTTCACTTCGATGAATTTCAATTAAAAACTGAATCGATGTAAAATGCTTTTCCGTTGAACACGCTTTATTGTTGAATGTGGAGCATTTAGCATCAAACTCGAGGTGTGTTTTCAGTTAAAAGCAACACCAGATTTGGGAGAATTAAGTACACGCAAAAGAATGTAAACTATCTTGTTAATAATTTTGATATCGATGATGTGCCGAAACACTATTTTGGATGGGTTGGGTTAAATAAATTGTTATTTAAATGCCTTTCGTCTGTTTCTTCCTACTTCTTTAATGAGGCCACTAGACATTTTAAGTTACCCACGTGGGCGCTTTGTATTGGATTCCTCCCGAGCAGGCCGGGTCCAGGGAGACGAGAAGGGACGCTTCAGGCCCACGGGGTGCAGGTGACAGGGGCCCCCAGCCCACTGCTGGGCACAGCAACCCTTCCAGCTTCTGCTGGTTTTGTCTCTCTCAATGACACCAATAAAGACACTCATTTCAAACACCAGCGGAACCCGCCCAGCACCATGCTCGGCCCAAAGCGTGCTGCTGGCTCTCTCGAGCACCCCCAGCACCCCGAGGTGTCCCTCTCAGGGCCCAGGGGGATTGAGTAACTTGCCCGGGCCCACACAGCAAGCAGCCGGGACTTCTCGTCCAACGTCTCATTTCATGTGGAAGGCTTGCAGAAGCTGGGACCACAAGCCAGGGTTCAAATCCATGCCCGGGCCCCACCGTGACCTTGGGCTAGATTGGGGTGCAGGTCAACATGGGGAGCAACCTTGAAGATCGTGGGGGACTCTGGGGGTTTCCCACTAGAGGCAGTTCAGGAGTCCCAGCTCTGCTCCCCTTCCCCCACAAACCGTGCAGAGTCCCCCCGCCACCAGCTCTGCCTGCCCAGATGGGGCCACACAGATGCATCCATCACAAGGCAGGCTCTGTGGCCACCATCGCTGCAAACCGCTGCTGCCTCCCAAAGGGGTGACTTGATTTGCCCAGGTCACCGAGCCAGCAGGAGCAGATCAGGGCGGGGATCCAAGTGTCCTGGTCCCCACGCCCCGCCTCACCCCACCGTGGTGTGGGGAAGGGGGAGGGAGAGCTTTCGGGGGATGCCCAGAGACACCCCCAGCAGCGCTCCCGAGGTCGCAGATGCGGGGACATGCTGTCACCACGGAGAGAGGCTCAGGGAGAGAGACGGATGTCTCGTAGGGACCCAGACGCCTCCTGTGCGGGTACGGTGCGCTGCCCTGTCACCCGCCAGCTTGCAGAGCCGCAGCCAGGAATGTCAGCAGGACACATAGCAGAGCGGTGAGTCAGCTCGGGCGAGGGCGGGCGGGCTCCGCGGGGCCGCGGGCGGCAGGCGGGCACGAGGTCAAACCCTCCATGCAGAACGGGGAAACAGCGGCCTGGAACCAGCCTCGGGGCGCCATCCTCCGAGGTCCGGCCGTGAGCGGGGCGCCGAGGACGCGCACAGGCCAGGAGGGGAAGGCGCTCGCCCAAGGTCACTCAGGGACCCCGGGGGGACGCGGGGCTCCCCGCACAGTGCTCTCTGGGGCAGGAAGCAGGAAGCGCCGCCCTGCACGGCGTCCACCTACATAAACCGAGCTTTGTAGGTTCAAAGGCATCTATGGACCCAGGAGGGCTGGCTGCTAGGACCGGGGTCACTGCACGCCAGAGCGAGGTCAGACCAGCTTGGTTCCAGGTTTGGCCTGGCTCTGTCCCAAACCGGCTGTGTGGCCTGGGCAGCCACGTGCAGGGCTGAGCCTCAGTTTCCCCATCTGGAGAATGGGACAAGAACCCCACCTCCCCAAGCACATGTCCGGGTCAAATAAGGATTAAAGTGCCCATCATGTGCCCGGCACCATGCAGGGGATTTGCCTGAGTTATCTGACTTGAGATCCATGCTGTGGGGGTGGACGCTGGTGCACAGAGATGTCAGCTCGCCTGAGGTCGCCCCCTAAGGAACTGACACAGCCAGAGCCAGCAGGCCTGACCTGTCAGCTCACGGACACACCCGACCACCTGCCTGCCCGCAACCCTCTTGCTGCCGGAGAAGGGTGTGGGAAAGGGAGCTGCAGGCGGACGGGCCTTGCCCGGGGGCTCTGTGGGGTTGGGGACAGGAGCCAGGGACCCACCTTCCAGACTGAAGGCAGGCGCCAAGGTGGAGTCACAGATACAGGGGTTCAAGTCCCATCTGCAGCCCTCACTGGGCCCATCACCTCTCCGAGCCTCACTAAAGTGGGGAATGGTGTCACTTTCTGGGGGAGCAGATGTGCGCTTGGCACACATAAGGCGCTCAAAAGTGACCACTATTATCATTACAGCAACCACAGGTCACATGCCCCAAGGGTGGTTAGAATTTAAAGAGCTTTCTCATGTGGGCGACACGCACACACCTGCCACACGCACACACACGAACACTCACACACACGCACACATGCATGTCACACCCGCACAAACCCACACGCATACATGTGTGTGCGCACGCCCATGAACATGTGTGCGCATGCGTGTGCCACATGCCCCGCAAGGCACGCCCGACCACACCTGTGTGTCGGGGACTCAGGGAATATCTGGTGAGACAATTCGAGGTCCTCGGGTTCTAGGAGACGGGACCTTTGTCACCTGCGACAGTTGGGATGAAATTTCCACACGTCAGTTTCCTACCACGTGACAGAAGTCCGGGGACAGGCCGTCCGAGGGCCTGAGAACCCAGCGGGGCCCAGCCAGCCGCACGTGTCACCCAGCTCCACAGCAGAGAAGTGGCACGGATGACAGAGCGAGTGGACGGCTCCTCGTCCCGACAGACACGGGCCTGCGTTTCATCAGCCCGACGTGTTACCAGCCTAACGCCAGCTGGCCTGGGGGACGGGGAGCAGAGACAAGCCCCCTGGGGTCCCTGCAGCGGCTCCATGTGACGAGAAGGGCCCACTGCAACCCCGCCAGCCTGTCCCTTGGCTAAAGCAAGGCCAGGGCAGGAGTCTGCACTCTGGGCCAGCGTGTGAGCCGGGCATCTCGGGCCCAGCGGGAGCCCAGCCCTGAGCCAGGACTCCTGTGTGTCCCCTTCTGCACCTCAGTTTGCCTGACTGTGAAGTGGACCGGTCAGGCCCGGGCAGGGCTGGCGGGAGAGGGGTGCCCGCCCCACCCCAAGGCCGCGTGCTCCTGCTCCCCAGCAGGCTCTGCCAGGTCTTCCTTTTTTAAAAGAAATGGAAATCTAGGCTAATTTGTGAAATGTCCAGTAGTGGGTCGAATGGTGGCCCCCCCAGAAAAAAGATACATATCCAAATCCTGACCCCCAAAACCTGTGCATGCGCCTTAGTGGGAAAAAAGCTCTTGGCGAGTGTGATGAAGTTAGGGACCCAGCCCGAGGGCTCTAAACCCAGAGGCAGGTGTC
This sequence comes from Pteropus alecto, assembly GCF_000325575.1. NCBI lineage: Eukaryota > Metazoa > Chordata > Mammalia > Chiroptera > Pteropodidae > Pteropus > Pteropus alecto. Next base: position 3,319,137 of record NW_006435764.1, read on the forward strand.
CCCGTGAGAGACAGGAGGAGAGACATGGAAGACAGGAGGCATGTGACGATGCAGGCAGAAACGGAGGGACGAGGCCACAAGCCGGGGACGCCCGCCCCCCCCAGGAGCTGGAAGAGGGAAGAGGG
>NW_006435764.1:3320504-3323672 GCF_000325575.1 Pteropus alecto
GCTGCGGGAACGGGCCTGGCCACAGCCTCCTCCCGTGTCACCCGGAGGTGAGCCTTGCTGTGGCCAAGCTTTGCACTAAGAGGCCAACGAAGACGGGTCCCCTTTGAGAGAAATCTGTTTAGGGCCCTTGCGATGTGAGTCTTTTCTTTCTGGCGTTTTCGTCCCCTAGCTAAGCTCGGTGGGCGTGGAAGGAAATTACTTGTCGGCTGCTTGATGGGGGCCATGCTTCCAGGCCGGCCATTCCGGAGGAGCTGGAGGTCACGATTGTGTTATGGTCACAAAGTGGCCGAGGAGCAGCGGCCGAGGGACTGCCCGGCCTGAGTCCCTGGGAGGCCCTGCTGATCACCGAGGGAGCCCCCTGAGGGCAGGAGGCAGCCCTCACAAGGAAATTAGGACCGAGGCCCAGAGGGGCCGGTTCTGGCCCCCAGTCACCCAGCAGAGCCGAACAGCACACCGGCGCCTGCCCTGCCCTGTGTGCGGGCTAAGGAGGTACGTGACGGCATCGTCCCGTGACGCCCCCTCCTGGGTGCCAGGCTGGTCTTTCTACGCCAGATCACCGCCCCCACTGCCCTGGGGCCCTGGCCACCCGTTCAAAGCCTGAGGACATACTACAAGGGGGTCTCTGGGCACAGATGCTGTGGCATGTCCTGTTTCTACAGTGATGACAAAGCCGGGCACAGAGAGGTCAGGTGACTTGTCGCACAGCTGCTGGCGGGGGCCGGAGCCAGGTGTGGCTGCTCCCCTGCCCTCGCCCTTGGCCGCCCCCAGTCTGCGCACCCCAGGATCCCTGCACCACGGCCTCCGGAGGCTGGGGGCCCCCCGCACCGGGGGAGCCTGAGGACGGGTCTCTGCACGGCCCCCTCCCACCCCACGTCCGTGCTCGCCCATTGGTCCTCGACAGCTGTGCTCAGCGGGGCCGCTGGCCCGAAAGGCACAGAAGTGGAAGGACACTCAGGAGCCCTGTCCGCAGGAAGACGAGGTCTGCAGGAGGAGGACAGAGCGGGTGAGTGCAGCGCTGCAGGGGCCCAGGGAGCACGCGTGGTCAGGGCGGGCGCGGTGGGGACGGCGATGCCCTCAGAGCCGCCCTGGACCGGGACTGGGAAGTGGGGGCCGGCTGCATAAGACCTTTCAGGATCGAACGAGGGGCTGGGACTTTTCCCTTAGTCTGTCGTCCTAAGGAGCCATAGAGAGATCTGAGTTCAAAGTGAGTGATGACATTTGCCATTTGAAAGTGTCCCCAGGAGGCCACGATGCCCCCGGAAGGAGAAGAGCTGGAGAGGGGAGGGAAGGCAGATCGGGAAGCCGAGTGGGGGCCATGGGACGGAGCCGCACCGGACTTCAGGAGGCGGGTGGCAGGACGAGCCGGGGGCGGTCCGGGGGGGCTCGTGCTTGTTTTACTATCTTGCAAAGTGCCTTTGGATTCTGCAAGGAAAGGGTATTTCTGGGAGTTCGGTAGAAAATTCGGCAAATGCAAGAAACTGAGCATCTACTTATGAGTGTGGCCCCCGACAGCTGAGCTGCCGAGGCTGGTATTCATCACGCCCCCCGGACGGCCTTCTACCCGACCCCAAGCTGCCCTTGGTCAGGAAGCTTCTGCAGAAAGAGCGCGCTGGGAACGCTGGCCCACGAAGAATACACGGCAGCGTCCGCGGCCGGGCCTGGAGCCACGGAGAGGGTGCCCAGGCCCGAGGTTGTCCGGGATGCAGCGTGCACCGGTGGGGGTGACCAGGACCAGCGCGTGGACGCCCAGAGCTTTGGGAAGACAGAGGGGGTGGACGGGACGGGACGGGGTTGGGGGACCAACAAGAAGGGTAATCGAGCATTTACGCCAGCGCCCCGGGGAGCCGGGAGGGCCGCTGGCCGGGCCCCTGGCATCAGGGGAATTTGCCCCGCCCGCCACAGGAGGCAGGCAGCCCAGCCATGGCCCAATGGGCAGGCGGAATCAGCACGCGGGCCGAGCCATTCGGGCCAGAATTTGGAATGCCACACGTAGCCAGCGGTTAATGATCAACGGTATCGCCCCTGTCCCACAGACCCGGAGCTAATGGGGCTGTGAAATGTGTAAAATATCTGCCCCGGACCAGACCAGACATGACCACTAGCGAGTGGCCATTTCTCACTTCCCCTTTCGATAACCTTATCCTGTGGGCAGCTAGCCCCGTGGGAAAATCGTCCCTCGGCCATTGATCTGGGAGAGATGCCCACGCCCTCGGCTCACGCCTGCGCCCGCCGCCGCCGCCGAGACCCCTCACGGCCACCGCCGAGGGGACACGTTTGCTCTCGGGTTGCGTGTCTGCGGAGAAAGTCTGGCGTTTTCGAAACAGAGCGTGGGGAAGGAAAGCGGCAGGGGCCGGGGATGGGACATTCTCCTCACGGCCGGGGCCGCCCTGCCCTGACGCCGAGGCGAGCTTTCCGCAGGAGCTGCTGACTTTTGCCAATTTATATGCTAATTCCAGAAATGATTCTTCCTACATTAAATAAAAGCTGGGGAATGTTCCAAAGGTCCGAACAGACTGTACCATCAGCAGACGGGGGGCCGTGCTCGCGCCCGCAGGGCTTTCGCGGCTGTGACCCCGTTTTCAGCACACACCTGCCTGATTTTAGGCCCACGTGCTCTTCAGCTGACTTGGCCAAAATAAAACTGCTTCGGCATCTAAAGCCTCCAAGTGCCCATCTTGACCTTGAGGTCCCCTTTCAAGTAACCTTTTGAGAAAGCAAAGATTGCAAAACAACATCGGAGCAGTCCGCCCGGAGCCCGGGACCCCAGAGGGATCCACTGACTCGGACTATGTCAGCGTCATCGGGTCCCCCTCCTGGTCCTGGCCCGAGATCCCCAACCTGCCCCGCAACACACACACACATACAGACACACACAGACATACACACACACGGACACATAGAGACACACACACACACAGATACACACACACACAGACACACATACAGAGACACACACAGACACACACACACACACACGCAGTTTCCTTTCTCTTCCCACCTCACCAAGACCTTTCTGCTTCGGAGGCTTTGCACAGTCTGTCCCCGCTGCCAGAACTGCTCTTCTCCGGGTCACCCCGACCTGGCTCCGCTCGGAGAAGCCCACCCTGCCCACCAGACAGGTGAGGCCCCTGTTACCCAGCCTGCCGGCCCTGCGTCTCCCTCCTGCGG
>NW_006435764.1:3328059-3329997 GCF_000325575.1 Pteropus alecto
GGCTGGGGGGAGAGGGGTGCCCGCCCCACCCCAAGGCCGCGTGCTCCTGCCCCCCAGCAGGCTCTGCCAGGTCTTCCTTTTTTAAAAGAAATGGAAATCTAGGCTAATTTGTGAAATGTCCAGTAGTGGGTCGAATGGTGGCCCCCCCCAGAAAAAGATACATATCCAAATCCTGACCCCCAAAACCTGTGCATGCGCCTTAGTGGGAAAAAAGCTCTTGGCGAGTGTGATGAAGTTAGGGACCCAGCCCGAGGGCTCTAAACCCAGAGGCAGGTGTCCCTGTGAGAGACAGGAGGAGAGACATGGAAGACAGGAGGCATGTGACGATGCAGGCAGAAACGGAGGGACGAGGCCACAAGCCGGGGACGCCCGCCGCCCCCAGGAGCTGGACGAGGCAAGAGGGACCCTCCTCTGGAGCCTCCCGTGAGCGCCCGCCCCCCCAGCCCCCACCGGGATCCCCATCTCCGACTTCCGCCTCAGGACTGGGAGAGAACCAGCATCTGCAGTCTGTGATTTGTCACCGCAGCCCCAGGACACTCATGCTGCTCCCTGCGTCACGTCCATGGCGGCTCAGCCCTCGTGTCATTACTCAAGGGACCACAGCACAGGCCGCCCCCTTGTCCAGGGAGGCCGGACTCCAGACCACAGCCCTGGCGTGAGCCCACTGTGTGATGACAGGGAGGCCACTCTGTTCCCGAAGCCTCAGGCCACTCCTCCGGAACCTGGGGACGGTGACAGCCTCTCCTCCACGGGGCAGCTACGGGGCCACTAGATATGGCCCGGCTTTGGGAACTGTGAAGTGCCTCTCCCGGTTAACTGTGAGCGTTACAAAGAGGGACTCGGGCCCTCCATCCTCAATGGGAGGGAGCCGCGCGGGTCCCTTACTCGAGCCGCCTCCCCTGCTCCCGCGGCCAGAAGTGACAGCCCGGGCCTGGCAGACGTGGGTGCTTGAGAGGAGCAGCCGTCAACGGCTGAGGTGCCAAGCTGGTGAAAGGCCACCCTCCCTGCCCCTGGCACTGCTGCCCGCTGCAAGCGCCCGGCCCGGGTTGGTGCCAGCAGCTTTCAGGGCCGTCATGTGCCCAGGCTGCTGGCGGCCAGCCGGTCAGGGGGCCTGCCCGCCCTGTCCCCTTGGCACACCTCTGATCCGGAGGAATGTGTGTGTGTGTGAGCTTTTGATTCCTTCAAGGGGAAAAGGCTCTCCCTCTGCAGAATTCCTCACCGGCCCCTGCTGCTGGCCGCCGGGTGGGATCTGGGTGGGGGCATCCACAGGGACCCCCCGCCCTCGGGCTGCCCTCCAGGGTGTCCCCTCACTTGGGGAGGAATTGTGGGCCGAGGTCACAGGGCAGGCTGGGGAGTCAGCCCCACCCGGCTTCAGGTCCCACCCTGAGAGTTTAAATCCTAGAAGCCACCCTGTCCTCCAACACTCAGGCTGCTCGCCCACAAAGTGGGGACACCCCACAGGGCTGTGCAGGGGCGCCCACGCGGGAGCCCGTGTTCTTCATCCCCTACCCAGGACTGCCTTCAAGTTTTCACTTGGCCGGGGCGACACGCGTCACCTGGGACTTTGGGGCAGTCTGGGGTGTTTGTCGGGCTCTAATCAAGTAAGATTACAGGCCTCCCCGTAAGAATGCTCGATAAACAGAACGCCAGGCACACGCCCACCTGCCACGAATCACGGCTGCCCAGCTGCTCCGCAGGCCAGGCTGCGGGAACGGGGCTGGCCACAGCCTCCTCCCGTGTCACCCGGAGGTGAGCCTTGCTGTGGCCAAGCTTTGCACTAAGAGGCCAACGAAGACGGGTCCCCTTTGAGAGAAATCTGTTTAGGGCCCTTGCGATGTGAGTCTTTTCTTTCTGGCGTTTTCGTCCCCTAGCTAAGCTCGGTGGGCGTGGAAGGAAATTACTTGTCGGCTGCTTGATGGGGGCCATGCTTCCAGGCCG
>NW_006435764.1:3332922-3335849 GCF_000325575.1 Pteropus alecto
GGGGCCCCCTCCCGGTCCTGGCCCGGGATCCCCGACCTGCCCCGCAACACACACACACATACAGACACACACAGACACACACACACACGGACACATAGAGACACACACACACACAGATACACACACACACAGATACACATACAGAGACACACACACACACACACACACACACACACACACACAGTTTGCTTTCTCTTCCCACCTCACCAAGACCTTTCTGCTTCGGAGGCTTTGCACAGTCTGTCCCCGCTGCCAGAACTGCTCTTCTCCGGGTCACCCCGACCTGGCTCCGCTCGGAGAAGCCCACCCTGCCCACCAGACAGGTGAGGCCCCTGTTACCCAGCCGGCCGGCCCTGCGTCTTCCTCCTGGGGCTCCTCTCACATTCTACGGGGATCGTTATTTGTATAACAATTTCTCCGGTGTCTGTGGCCGCCATTCGACATGGGAACAGGGACCAGGGACCAGGGTCCCCAGGTTCTGGAAGAATGTTTGCCATGAATAGCGGGGGGAGGGATGAGTGGTGGGTGGATGGTGGACGGACGGACGGACGGACAGATAGATGTTTGAATGGAGAGACGAGGGAGGGGGAGAGGGAAGGATGGAGGTTGGATGGGTGGGTGCATAACGGTGGTCACCCACAAAGACCACTGTCTTGGTAGAATCATTTCCTGCTTCTTTCTTCCTAGGGCCGAGCAAGTGCTCCACTGAGTGGCCCCACAGGCTGTGTCTTCCGGTCGTCCCTGGGAGCAGAAGCTCCCACCAGGCCACCCGCTTGTCCCCGTGCTTTGCATGGCTGGGCATCACTCATGCATTTCCTCCTAGAAGGCCTGCACCTCGGTTTCCCACGCCCGAACCCCACCTCCCGCTCAGAGCCCTCTTGCCCAGGGACCCTCCCCTCCTCTCCGTCTAGGACGATCAATCCCTTAACTGGGTCACATCTGCAAAGACCCTCTTCTCCAAGTATGGTCACGTTCCCAGGTTCCAGGAGGGGGAACATGGACATTTTTGGAGCCACTACAAGCGTCCTGGGCAAAGCCCTGATGGGGAAGGGGACGAGTGAGACCCTCCCACAGCGCCGGAGAGCGTGGGCACACGTCCGAACCAAGGGGGAGGACGCCAAGGTGTCCAGAGCAGCACACAGCAGAGTCTGCACCTGGCCCCCGGTGAGGTGGCCAGCAAAGCCCGCTGCTCGGCTAACCTGGCGGCATAAACACCCGACGGCAGGGCCATCCTCGGGGTCCCTGGCACGGAGACACTCCCCAAATGAGCTCTCGGGGTCCCCTCCCAGCCATGCAGCCTGGGCTGCTCCCTGTCCCCCCAACTCCAGGTCTCGGCCACCAGCACAAGAGGTTCTGACCGAAGGTCCCTGCAGGCACGTCCCACTGTCGAGTTCTCCAGTTCCAAGAACTTCGGGAGGCTGCCCCCCGAGCACACGCTCACCGGCCGCCTCACCCGCCTGGGCGTGAGCTCACTGAGCATGCAGCATGTTCCCTGGGCAGCAGGCCCACCCCTGCCCCCACACGCCCACCCAGCCACACACACGCACACACGCACGCACGCACACACACACACACACACACACACAGGCCCAGTCCTGGTCGCACATGGACACAACCCCTAACACACACATACGCGCACATACACACAGACACACATGCAGATGTGCAAACGTGCACACACACAGACACACGCACGCACACACACACAGACACACATGCAGACGTTCAAACGTGCACGCGCATACACGCACGCCAGGTCCCCTTCCTCCCTCGGACATGCGCAGACGTGCAAATGTGCGCACACACACAGACACACACACATACGCACACAGAGACGCACGCACGCACGCACATACAGACACACATGCAGACGTTCAAACGTGCGCGCGCACACACGCACACACACACACACGCACGCCAGGTCCCCTTCCTCCCTCGGACATGCTCTCTCCCACCCGGAGGCTGTGGCCCCTGGACACCCCAACGCCACCATTTCTGTCCACCTGCCTTCCCGCGGCCGGACCCCTACGGCTCCAGACAGCCTGACCACTGGACTGGCCTGGGAGTGGAGGCCTTGGTGTGGCCCGGAGCGGAGCGGGAAGGCCGTGAGAGGGAGGCCGGCCCTCTGGGGGCAGGAGGCTCGGTTGGCCTCAGGCAGTCGTCCAGCGGCAGCTTCCCACGGAGGCCTCCCGGGCGCAGGGCCTGGGGGGCAGGGCCGGCAGGCCTCAGGGGCCCAGACGGCATGGCTTTCTTTGTGAATCTGGATGAACTGGAAGCTTGAAGGTCCTCCTGGCATAGCAGGCCAGGAAGACTGGAAGAGCTTCAAAGGTCTGGGAGCAGGGCAGGGCGGCCGGCCCACCACGGCCGAGCCCAGCACCGTCACTCACGCTGCCCGCCACCCGCCGCCCGCCCCCCAGACCCCGCACGTGGGATGGGGCCTCGGACCACCGGCCCCCGGGCGGTGGGAAGCTCCCCTAACAAAGCCAGGCCTCCTTCTATGTCAGATATGAATCAAACGTATCCTGATAATGATCAATGGAGGCAACTTGGCAGCGCGGCCTGGCAGGCCTCCAGGCCCACCTCCAGCTACAGGAAAGACTAGGATGGCAAAAGTGACCCTTGGCAAGGGACAGCACATTGTCCCCCAGCTGTGGGAAAGTGCTCGATGTGCAGACATTTCCTTAAAACGAGCTTACAAGGAAACGCTCGTGATGGCCTTATTAAAGACCATCAGCCGAACGGGACAAAAGTTACTTCAGGCCACGTCCGCTTCCCAAGCTCCGGGGCCAGCTCAGTGGCCCGTCTTGGGGGCGGCGGGGGCTCCACAGCCGCTCGGTGCGGGTTCACCGCATGCACGCGCCTCCCAGTGGGCGGGGATGGAAGCCCACGCCCCTCCCCAAAGCTCAGAGGGCCCGGGCTGGCAGAGC
>NW_006435764.1:3335917-3345359 GCF_000325575.1 Pteropus alecto
CCTGCCATATGGCCCTGCGTCCTGGGACCCAGGCTGGGAGCCAAGCAGGGGCCTGGGGCCCGGTCCGCAGCCCTCCAGGCCCCTGCATCAAGCCATTTGTCAAAGGCTTTTCTCGCGAGGGGCTGCCCCTGGCGAAGCCGGCTGGGGCTGGGGCCAGGCAGACGTCTGGGGGCTCCTGGCAAAAGCGCCAGCCATCCTGAGATCAAAAGTGCTCCCTTGGTTGTCCTGCTTCTCCGTGCCAGGTGAGCCAGCCACGGGGGTGGCCCTCCCAAGATGACGACGTAGGGGCAGAGGCCTGACCACAGGTGTGCCTGGATGACCCATGAAGCCCCACGTCACAGAAGACCCACGGCAGGGCCTTCCGACGGGCGCTCCCCCAGGACACCGCTGTTTGCTCAGGGATCACTAGCCGTTTGGCAGAGGCCGGAGTGAGGAGACGGGAAGCCAGCGGGAGGGAGGGCCTGCCAGCTGACATGGCGTCGGCGTCAAGAAGGGAGGACAGTCGGGGTGGGCACAGGAAGGTCCCAGGAAACCGACAGTCAGTGGCCCTCCACAGAAGCCCCTTTCTGGAACTAGGAGGGCTGCGTGCGAGCAAACACGCTCTCTCCGTGCTGTGGCTTGGGCGTTAGGGACCTGGCTGTCACGCTGCCCACGTTTGCCTTCTCGCTGCGGGCAAATCTGGTGGTGACGCCGTGGGTGTGGACGCTGCACTGCCCAGGGCCCGAGCAGCCAGCACCTGAGGGAAAGACTCGGATGTCACCAGCGTTGGAAGCCGAGCATTTCCTCCTTCGACTTCGCCCCACTGCCCGTCTGTGACCAATTTCATCTCCAGATGTGGCTGATAATTAGTCACCCGGGTCTGTCTTGATGGCACTGACCACTAATAATGCCAATTAAACCTATGTTGGAACCAAAGCCTCCGGGGGGACACACAGAGGAGGGGCCAGACCGGCCAGCCTCTCCACAGGGCCTGGACCCAGAGCCACACACGCAGCGAGGCTGACCTGTGGCCAGGCCCGGGCGGCTTGTGCCTCATCAGTGCTCAGTGCGGCTGCCAGTACCGCATCCTGCAGCTGGGGCGACCACGGCGCAGAGTGTCCTGGCCTCACACTAACATCCTTCCCTGTCACCTCCACACGCTCCAGACGATCAGCCCCCGACGTCAGGGTGTGGAGGGAACAGCAGACCCATGTCACAGATGCAGACACTGAGCGGGTTCGACCGCCCGCCCGAGGACACACGGCTCCCAGGCGGTAAGGCCGGGCGCAGACCTCGCTTCAGACACCAAAGTCCACCCTGCCGCCATCCCGATTCCTGCACCCCCTCCACCCTGTCCCCTAGCCCCCCAATGTCTAGCACGTGGCCACTGGAAGCCTGTTGGGCTCAGGTGCTCACCATATAAAGTGAGAAGGGGAGCTGCCCACTTACGGACGCCCCCGAGGGAGACAACACCTTCTGGGGTGACTCGTGCCCCCCAAATGCAGGTCTGCGCAGAGTCTCAGAGAGCGGCCTTATCTGGAAATGGGGTCTTTGTGGACGGAGCTGGGGCGAGCCTGAAACCCAAGGACTGGCGTCCTCGTAAGAAGGAGACACGCACGGGGAGCAGGCCGTAAGACAATGGGGCAGAGACCAGAGCGACGCCGCCAGAGCCCAGATGCAGGGAGCCCCAGAGGCCAGAAGAGGCAGGAAGGACCCCACGGAGGCTTCAGCGCGACCGCGGCCCTGAGGGCACCGTGGCCCCGGACCTCCGGCCTCAAGACTGCAAGAGGAGATCTGGTGTTCGAAGGCCCCGTCCACGGTCCTCGGCCACAGCAGACCCCAGGAAGCTCGCAGACACCCCAGCCCCTGGGTTTTGTGGGGCGGGGCCGTGCTGGTCAGCTCCCACCCTGCCACGTGAACTTCCTGTTCCTGCCACGTAATCGACCAGCTGGGAATGTGGGTGAAATCGTTTCTAGACAAAAAGGAGAAAAACGGATACCGAACTCCACATAAGGAGCACGGGGCCAGAGCCTGGGAGGGCGGCCGCCCGCGCCGGGCCCCGCTCCCCGCCCGCAGCCAGCCGAGCACGGCCCTCCCGCCAGGAGGAGCCCTCAGGCACCTCTCTGCCAGTGTCGCTCCCCCACCCAGACCCCCCCACGTCCGGCCTGGAGTTCCCCTCCCCTGGCCGCTGTCCACTGGGACGGGCCAGAGCCGAGATCCGGTCCTGCATACCTTCTCGGCCTATGGTCAAACAGAGTCACTGCCTCTTAGCTAAGCAGCAAAACTATGTACCCATGGGAAGCAGGGCCATCGGGTCCCAAGGGCCCCCAAACGCATTCTTTGCATCTCGAAAACATGCCAAAGGCATCTGATCGGGGAGAGATGGTTTCCCGGGGGAGGGGGCTCTGCCTGCACCCGTGAAACCCTCCTCAAGCCCGAGCCCACGATCCCTCACCGGAGCCCGAGGGCCGGGCCTGTCCGTCTCCTCAGGCCCGGCACACACCACCTTCAGACGCCTCTGATGGCGACCCCACCCCCCCGTTCTGAGCTGACATCATGTGTCCCCGTCCTCACTGACCCCTGGACAGCCCCCCAGGTCAGAGCAATCTCTGTTGCCCAGGGGTGCAGGTCCCCAGCCCGTCCTGAGCCTCGGTCCCCACCCCCACAAGACAAACGAGCATGCGCAGGTGTGTGGCACACAGCGCACAGAAGCCACGGGCCCCCTGGTGCTGGCCCGGCACCCAGAGACCTCGTTGACTGCTGTTCTAAGGACGTGGGTTTGGGGGTCCCCGTGGCCAGAGCAGGCCCTGTCACTGCCCTGCACTCCAGGCAGCCCACTGGCTGGCTGGGAGAGCACATCCCACTGAGCGACACGCTGTCACACTGCTCCCCAGGAGCAGGCCCGGTAGCCCCCACCCCATAGCCTGCAATTCAGCAAATGCTTCTCGTGGGCCCAGCACACGTCGCTGCCACCACACGGGTCCCCCAGCGTGTCAGGCCGCAGGACGAGCGAATGCTAACGGAGGTGGCAAATGCTGTATGGCCAGAGGAGGGTCCCAGCGAGGCCTTGGGGTCGAGGCGGGCACAGGAGGGGACAGCTTTGTAGACGAGGGAGGGAAGAAGGTTCCCAACTGGGGCATCCGTGGCAGGCCTGGGGCTGGCGAGGAGGGTCCAGGCTGGACCTCTGGGGACACCTGCTGCTGGAGCTCTGCTGCCCTCCACTGGCCATACGGGGCACTGCCCCGTGCCAGGCACCCTCTCTCCAGGTGTGTGCATGCTACCTGGCCCTGCCCCTGGACACCCAGGGCCCTCACCTGTATGCAAATCACCTCTGGGGCCCCAGCCAGCACCTCTGGGTACATAGAGAACCTGCATTTCTTGTCATCGAAGCTGGCTCTGTGGGTGTCTGGTGAATGGACGAGGTGCCCGACCTGGGCCCACAGGAAGCCCTTCCCCAGCTGGGGACAGTGCAGGCACCAAAGCTGGCCCTCAGGGGCTGGGCCTGCACACAGGTGCTGCTTCTCTGCCACACACCTCAGGGAGGGGGAGGGTGCCGCTCAGCACCGTCTCCAGGGATTTCTCAAAAGGTGCCACCTCACCCTCGAAATGAGAGGCACGTCGGGGCCCCAGTGCCCGAGTGCAAGCCCAGGGTGGCTGGTGCCAAGGGGCGGAGGCCGGCCACACCGGCGCCACCCGTCACGTGCCAGGAGGGGCAAGCAGCAGCCGGGGCTGACACGGCACCACCAGGAGCTGGTCAGGAACCCCCCGCCACCCCTCCCTCTGCCCCCGCTGTCCCGACTCAGGGGACGGCACTGTGAGGAGATGCGGGGGCCACACAAGGCGTTTCTACTCACCTAGACCCCCTATGACCCAGCGACCCCACGAGGTCACTTACACCCCTTCTCACTCCCCAGGAGACTAGGCTAGAGAAGGGCCCAGCCACAGGGGACCCGGCAACGAGGAGCCCCGTGACTGAGCCCGGTGTCGGCAGTGGGGACACCGCACCCGGGCTGGCACGTCGGCTTTCTTGGCGTCACTCTTGCAGCCTCCCACGGAGGACTCTGGGGCCCTGAGCCACTGTGGACAGTAGCTAAACCAGGAGACAGTGACAAAGAGCCAAGCCTGCCCCCTAAAGCACACTTTGCCATGCCCGTCACCTACCGCCGTCTGTGGTGACACACAGAGCCGCGGGGACCGCGTGGCCCTCCTGCGTGCAGGGAAGGACCTTCCTGCAGTTCTGTCTGACCCTGCAGCGGCTTCCCTCGGGCACGTGGCGCTGACGAGGAGCAGTGTGGCCCTCCTGCGTGCAGGGAAGGACCATCCGGCAGTTCTGTCTGACCCTGCAGCGTCCTGGCTGCAGTGGCTTCCCTCGGGCACGTGGCGCTGACGAGGAGCAGCGAGAGAAAAGGCCGGGCCGGGGGGAGGGGTGGCGATGCCGTTCCCAGCCACGTGGCCTTGAGCTGGTGGCCCAGCCTCCCTGTGCCTCGGCATCGCCATCTGTCAGTGCTGCCACTGCCAGTGACCCCGTCGGACGAAACACGTCGATATCTGCAGAAAGCACTCAAAAATGTAGGTTTTAATTATTACTACTCTCCTGAGAGTCCCTTTACGGGAAATAAAATGCCAACAACTCGTGTGTTCGCCGTTTCACAGACCAGAAGGTGCGTCCATGTCCTTCGCCTCATGGGGGCCCCTCAGAGACTTCTGGACACGTGGATGACAACACCGAGGCTGCAGACACCCTTCCTGGGAGGCGAGTCGCAGCTTGGGGCTGGGACTCTGCCCCATGTCCCCACCAGGAAGCCTGCCGTGCCCCCAGAGGCCTGGTGGGGACACAGCTCACCAACAGGAAGCCCGCTGCCTCCTCCAGCAGAAACCTACTCCCTCTTCCCAAAGGCCACCAGGAAACTCCAAGCTGGCCTGCGGCTGTAGTGGGTCCTCGGGCAAACGTGCACCCTCTTCTGTGTCCACCCCTCGTCACACCTGTGCCTGGCATCTAGCAGCCCCGATACACATGTGCAGAGCACGTGCTCGCGTCTGATGTCACACACCTGTTCTTTCCAGGGCTAGGTGGCCTGAATGGCTGGCGACTCTCACTGACAGATATCCAGCGAGCACCAGCCACACACCAAGCCCCACCAGGCCCCAGCGAGGGAGGCAAACACCCCATTGCTCCACAGGGCGAGTCAAGGGGATCCGCGGAGAACACGGAATCGGGGAGCTGGGGAAGTGGCTGGACCCCCAGGGAGGCTGGCCCATCTCTGCCCCCTTGCCCTTGGTGGTGGCCTGAGCACCCCACACCCACCGAGACACCGCAGGGCCCTGCCTGGTCTTCTCAGAGCCCTCAGGGTCCAGCTAGCTTCTCCACGTCCGGTCCTGCACTTTGCGCATAAACCGAGCCAAGGCGACGGGGGTGGAGGAGAGGCGAGGGGTGTCATCGTCCGGCGTGGACCCTGCTGGCTGAGAGACGGGTCCTTTCTGGAATGCCCCTCCCAAAGGGTTGCCTTTCCAAAGTTCACCAATGGCAGCTCTGGGTGCTCATCACACATCTGCTGAAAGCAAGCGGACAGGGCGGGGAGCGAGGGGGGGAAGTTCTCCAAGCATAGACGCTGGCCCTCCCCTGGGGCCTTACTAGACACGCAGGTTCCAGACCCCACCCCAGACCTTCTAAGTCCGAGCGTGGACGGGGGAGCAGGGTGTGCATGTTGACAGACCCCCCTCCTCCAGGAGTCTGAGAGTCGCTGGCCTAACGCCTCACGGCCATAGAACAGTGCCCTCGCCATGGTTCCGGTGTTGGGGGCACCTGTCCCCAACCAGTGCACATGCCCATAACTGTGAGGAAGCCAAGGCCAGGGAGGCAGGCACGGCAGTCTGGCTCACCTGGCGACAGGTGCTGCCGGGGCCAGGCTCGGATTAGCCAACTGCTGCTGGACCCCACTGGGGCTCCGATCGTGTTACGAGAAGAAGAGCCGGGCCCCCGACGTGACCGGAGGGCCGGGGTGCGCGCTGCCCGCAGCATCCGCTGGCCGCTTTGATGTGGGCGTCGTCCAGCCCCACGCCCCCTTCTGCCACTCGAAAGAGCACCACAGCGCGCCTGCTGTCCACCCTTTCTCCTTTTAAGCAAGGGACTGAGCTAACCTTTTCATGAGAACCGCCCATTATCTCCGAGGCAGGAAACCGAAGCCCGGCTGTCGGTGAACACGGGGCTCCTCCCGGCTGCGGCGCGCAGACCACATGAAAGGCCCGAACCGGCTCGCTGGGCCTCCGCTCCGAGGTGCCAGCAACAGATCTCCGCTCCGAGGTGCCCGCAACAGGTCGGGCCGGGTCCTAGCCCCGCCCAGCTGCCAGGGCCTCAGACCACACGGGGGCGGGGGGAGCCTGGGGACCTCCACGTGACGGCCGTGCACTCACGCGATGGTGACACCCCGGGACTGCGGGGCTGGCAGAAGCCCCACGTGTTGTTCTGACCCCCAGAGTGCCGAGGACCTCCCAGCCCCGCCCCGCAGCCCCTCGACACTGCCCGCTGCCCACGGCTTCTCAAAGCCAGGGCCACAGTGACTCCTCACGCCCGCCCACCGGTGCACCCACAGCCTGCTGGACCCCCGCCCAGCAGCTCACACAACTTCTCCCACATGAATGACCCAAAGTCCCCGGACCCCACGTCCCCTGCAGTGCCCCCCGCTCCGCCCGCCCCTCTGCAGCAAGACGCCGCGGAGCTGTCCACGCAGCTCCCTCGGGCTCCCCCTCCTGCTACCCGCCTTCGTCACGTCAGCATTTGGCATGAATAGACTGCAGGTAACACGTCTACACCGGGAAGTTCTCCACACCGTGACTGAGAACCCCGCCCAGCTCCAGAATGAGAACGTCACGCAGCCCTGGCACACACCCGCATCACCCACACGGCCCTTACCACGCTATCTCCGTGTCCCCGAGCGGTGACCACTCCGTGGGGTTACAGGCCAGTGTGTGCATGCCACACGGTGTCCACTTTAACTGTGGTTCGGGGTTTTATTATCAATAACACTGAGCAGGATGGAGTCTTCTGGAATTTGCTTTGCTCCCCTGACACTGTGTTTCTGAGATTCCTTCATGGAGTTGAGGCTGGAGTTCATCCACGTTCGCTGCTGTAGAATATTCCGTCGCGTGGCCACACCACCACGGCCGTGGCTGTTCTGCCGGGGACGTTTGAGCGGCGTCCGGCCGCCCGGCACACGTGCGCGCGCCCAGCAGGAGGCGTCAGTCGACGGCAACAAAGGGCACCGTCACTCCGACGAGGCCGCGTCCGTCTACATCTCCTCCAAGTTATGCCGAGAAGTTCCGGCCACTCAGATGGTCACTGTTCGACCGTCGGCACAGTGAAAGGTGCACGACGTGCTCTCACGCTGCGTGCCGCTAATTCCTAAGGAGCTTCAGCATCTCTTCACTTAACTTCGGGACCCAGCCGTTCGCGTTTCTGAGAAAAGCCAGTTCTAGCCCATTGCTTCTATTGGTTGGTCTCTTTTTCTCGTTTTCCCATAGGTGCTCTTCATAGGGTCCAGACGTAAATCCTGAATCCATTACACCTGCCACAAATATCTTTTCCCAGGCTGTGACTTGCCTACTCCACGGCATCTTTTAAAGAAAGTTCTTAATTGAAGTGCATTGAGTTTCTCAGTGTTTTCAAGTTTGCCTTTTACACTTACGGCCTTCGGACGGCGGGAATGGACTTTCGTGGTAGCTGTGGGGCTGGGACCCAAGTCACTTTTTCTGCACGGGTTGGAACTTCCGACGGCACGACTAACCCAGCACTTGCCCGCGATTCTCTGCATCTAAATCCCGGACGCGTGCAGGGCTGCTTCCCGCGCTCCCTCCCGTCCCACTGTCCATCTGGCCCTGACCGTGTCACGCTGCCCTGGTCACCGTATCTTTACAATAAGACAGAGACGCTGCTGGGGAAAGGTCCTCAAACCGTATTCTTCTACAGAAGTGACTGAGCTGCTTTTGCTCCTAAGTTTTATGTCAATTTGTCCATCAGCTTATCGAATTTCGTGGGTGAAAATAGCACTGCATTTAGAATTATAACCAATTTCTGAATTAACTTGTGGAAGATTGAAATTTTTATATCGACTCTTGCTACCCTTGAGGACAGGAAAACTCTGCAGTGGGCAGAATGCTCAGATGAACCCCGATAACCCTCACTCTTGTGAGGCGTGGGGAGAACCTGTGACTATGACACAACAATCACTCTGGGGGTTGGGTGATGTTCTATGTCAGTGGTCCCCAACCTTTCTGGGACCAGGGACCGGGGCTCCTATGAGAATCTCACGCCTGAGGATCTGAGGCGGAGCTGAGGCGGTGATGCTGGCGCTGGGGGCGGCTGCAAATGCAGAGGGGGCTTCGCTCGCTCACCTGCTGCTCACCTCCTGCTGTGTGGCCCGGTTCCAAACAGGCCACAGACCAGTACTGGTCCACGGCCTGAGGGTTGGGGACCCCTGTTCTATTGCTCAGCTGACTTTAAGAAATGGAGATGATCCAGCTCTTCCTGAAGAAGAGATTCAAAGACTGGCAGATCCGATTTAATGAATGGCAGGGTCTGCAGGAGGAAAGATGAGATCGATACATGTGTACGTTCCCTGCTCTGCCACTGAGAGAACCGGGGAGCAGCCGCAGCCCCGCAGCAGAGAGCACACCTGACACCCACATCTTGGCTCCCAGACACCAATCTTGCTTAAAGGAACGGGGCTTCCATGGAGAAATGGCTCGTTCCAGGGCTGGAGCCAGGAAGGGTCAGGATGAGCCCAGGCATTTTTTCATGCTAGAAATGAAAGAAACATTCCCAGGATGGCAGGCCCAAAGCAAAGGGACACAGAAGGTAGCTGAAGGGGTTCCCCCTAGCAAATGAGGTCAACGCGAACATCAAATTAAACACAGCGATGGACCTACCGAATAGAAGAACCCACTGTCCACGCGACGCAAGCCGGAACGGGAGGGCGGGGAGGGAGGGCGCAGTACGGAAAGAAGTCAGATGAGGGACAGGGTACTGCTTCGACGCTCCTCCCCACGCATGCGTCGCAAGGGCAGATTACACTGGGCAGCCTGGAGGCGCCACCTTAACCAAGAGATGACAGTGGACCCCAGCCACGGGACAGAGTGAAATGGCATGACACCTGCCAGGATGCGCTCCTGTGACATTCCTGCAAAACACGCCGAACCTGAAGCTCGCCAGGACGAAAGCACACGTCAGCCCAGCACGGGGGTCAGCTATACCATCGCTGACCTCTGACAGCGTCAGGCTGTAAAAGCCAGGGAGACAGAGCCTGTCCGGGGAGATGACAGTGAACAGATGCCCACTGGAGGCTCGGAGCGGACCCCGGGGGAGCCGTGAACGGGGTCGGCCGCGAGGCAGGACCCACGGTGGCTGTGCCTGACCTTCCTGGCATCTGGCTCCCGTAGGAAGGGGTCCCTGTTGGCTGCACACCTGCCC
>NW_006435764.1:3345373-3347411 GCF_000325575.1 Pteropus alecto
AAAGAGAATCAGACCCGCAAAGTGCTCTCCAGTGATTCAGGAAAGAAGTTATTTCTACTGCACTTGCAGCTTTGAGTTTGCAGGTGATTCCATGTTATTACTAATATCATCAGTAAAAATGAGCAAAATCAAACGCGTGACCACACCCTGCATCTGCTCTTCCCATCTCCCCAACCTCTCAGAGCAGCCCTGTCCGGTGGGGGGGAGGGGGTGGCGGGAACTCACAGGTGTGACTGTGCAAGCAGCCCTGCCCGGTGGCAGTGAGAACAGGCAGACAGGGCACCGAGGCGAGAGCTCGCTAGAGACGCTCCAGGCAGCCGGGGTCTCCAGCTGGGTGGGAGAGGAAGTGAGACCAACCCCCACGGGGCTGCACGTGCTAGCTGGCCAGGAGGACGGCCTCCCAGGTGGGCAGGGGGCCTCAGTGGCCACCCAGGTCCCTGCCTCACCCGCGCACCCAATCCCGGCTCATTGATGACCTGGACCCAAGGCCCTGCCTCTCTTTGGTGGGCAGGGCTCCGAGCCATGGGCACTCACACCACCCTGGCCCACCCATGACCCCTCTGCTGCCCGCTCGGCTGCTCTCCACGTGGCCAGCACCCTTCCCCCCACCTCCCAAGCCTGCCCCTCCATCGGGCCAGCTGCCTCCATCCAGCTGACACGCAGGCCAAGGCTCCCTGGCCCATGGAGACACTGGCCCCTCCTCGGACCCCGGCCCAGGCCACAGTGACCCTCCTTGTCTCCCTGCCGGCTCCGGTGTCCTCGACTCCTGCCAATGTGCTGGGTGACTACAGGATCCAGCAGGATCCAGATGGGCCCCTGTACCTCATGCCCAGGCAGGGCACCGAGGGCAACCAGCACCTCTGCAGCCACAGAAAACCCGGGCGGCCTTCTCAAGCAGACCTCCTCAGGGCAGCATGGCAGTACCCAGCGGCCAAGCCCCCTTAGGCGGCAGCTGTGCCCAAGCTCAGCCTTGTCAAATTCAGCCCTGGCCCTCATCGGAACAGAGGTTGGGCGGCCAGCACCATTTGAAACTGATAGAGGGAACATGAGCTGTGGGGGCCAGTGGACACCCCCCGGAGCACCCACAAGACCCTGGCTTAGGATCAGATGGCACCAGCGTGACCACACTGGCTTGTCGCCCCTCCTGAGGGCAGAGCCAGCCTCTCTGGCCAGTATTGTCTCCCTGAGCCCAGTGTGGAACATCCAGAATTATTTTCCTCTGACAGTGGACTCAGAGGACACTACTATGCACACAAGTCATGGGGCAGGAGGGGCTGCGACATGCACAGGACACCCTACTGCAGGTGCCTGCTGGAACCAGGCTCTCTGCGGGTGGACGAGCCCACAGCCCAGACAGCGAGGCAGGGTGACCCCAGAGACAAGCGGGCCTCCAGCTGGCCTGGGAAAAGCCACGAGCCACCCCTGGGGGTCCAGCTTGCACTAAAAATGAGGACGAGGGAACTTGATCCCACTACGAGGTGGCGCTCGGCCTGGGGAGGTGGGTGGGTGGAAGCACAGCCACGTTGACAGCAGCCGTCCAGGGGAGCGCCACTGTCCCCAGAGAGCAGGGCCCTGTGAGGCAAGCCGGGTATGGACTTCTAACCCAGTCCCGCCCAAAACCTGCCTTCCAGGAAGGCAGGCTGTGGGGGAGCGGGCCTAGGAGGGTCCCCACACCCCCAAAGTTCCCCCCGAACCTGAGGGGCATCAGGTAAACGCCCGGGACCTCAGGTAAACTCCAGGACCAGAAACCAGGCGTGCACAGACACACGGCACGTCGCCAGGATCTACAAGCCCCGGGCACGGGGGTTTCGCAACATTCCGGACGTTGCTTTCCGAGCTAAACTTTCCTCTACCCCAGGTCGCAGAGACGCGACGTCCAGGCGGAGGCAGCGCCGCCCTCAGCCCCCGGCGGCACCCACGGCAGACGTCGCCGACCCGTCTCCACGTGTCTTCCCACGCGGATCTCGACCCCCAAAAGATGCTCCAGGAACTACCGCCAATCACTCGACAGGAGGAAGCCATCTGTCACCTGGATCTG
>NW_006435764.1:3352558-3354396 GCF_000325575.1 Pteropus alecto
GAGCACCCCATTTACCCCGCCCGAGATGTCAGACCATGACGCTGGACGCTAGCAGGTGGAAACCACTGTGTGTGTGCATGCGATTGTGTGCATTGTGGGTATATATGCGTGTGCAATCTGTGTATGTACATATAGTGTATACACACATGTGGTGTGCATGTGTGTAATTGCGCGTGTTGTACTGTGTGGTTGTTATGGTTACGTGTATGTGCACATGTGGGTGCACGCACGTATATAATTATGTCGCGACTTCCAGGCGGAGGCAGCGCCGCCCTCAGCCCCCGGCGGCACCCACAGCAGACGTTGCCGACCCGTCTCCACGTGTCTTCCCACGCGGATCTCGACCCCCAAAAGATGCTCCAGGAACTACCGCCAATCACTCGACAGGAGGAAGCCATCTGTCACCTGGATCTGTGGTGGCTCGAGTGACAACGTGGCCTGCCAAGCACTGTCCACTTTACCCTGCTCCCGCCCCGGCCGCCACCGGCTCATACACGCCTTCCTATGACCTAGAAGAGGTGCCCCTGGCCCCGGGCGGGCAGCTCTGTGCCACGACACACTCATGCGGCCAGGCACCCTCCACAGCCTCACTGGGCAGCCCTGCCCGAGCGGCAGGCCGGAGCCGTGTGGGAGAAGGGAAAGAACCCCACTTTTCGCCAGACCCGACCCCCAAAGAAACACACCCAGTCATATTCAGGCCGGCCACATGCCATACGATAATAAAATAGTCAAGATTCACTTCGTGTAAAACCCCCGGGATCCCAAACGGAACGCCCCAGGGAGCCGCCAGCCGCCCGTCAGGCCCCGTGGGGGTCTGGTCCCGGCCACCAGCAGCGAAGGCACCGCCACCGCTCACTCTGCAGAGCGTCCCTAAAGGTCCCTGCGCAGTCACCCTCTTTCTGTGCTTAGAAAAGGAAAAGCTGTTCACACAAGTGGGGTGACACGGCGTGACGTGGCATGATGCAGCATGACATGGCATGACATGGCGTGACGTGGCGCGGACACTACCAGAAGCGCCGGTGGCCGTCTCAAGACGCTGCAGGGAGGCTGGTGGTGGCGGTCCCAGCAGCACGGGCAGCAGCCCACGGGGCCCTGGCTCTGTCCCAGCCTCAGGGAGGCGGACTGGGTCTGTGCAGGGAAGTCTCTCCCTCCGGGCCACGACTGGCATCCTGCGACTGGTCCCCAGGCCACGTTGCCTCCCTGCTGCCCCAGCCAGGAAGGCGCACCGGATGTCACCTGCACAGCTGCAAGTGTGGGTGACGCTGCAGCTTCTCCATCAGCTCCTCCTCCGTCGGCTCCTCTAGGACATGCCTGCGGAATCGGGGAGATCGGCACTCTGGAGAGAGACCCCGGGCCCCTCTGGGAGCGCGAGCGGAGCAGGGGACGGCCTTGTCCATGCTATCAGAGACGTGCACAAGGGGACGTGGCAAGGACCGGGGACACAAGACCAAGACCCATCTTCAAGATGCTTACGCGGCTCTCTTAAGAGCCCAGGAGAACGCCCCTCGCGCTGGCTGCTGACGCTGGACAGAGAACGGCTGTGACAGCACAGCCAACGCTCTTGGAGGGACGTCCGGCTGCCCAGAGCCAGGCTATCTTGGGACGACTAGCACCTTTCCCGATGAGAGAAACCGCTGCCACAGAGAGGAGGCGCGGGGTGTCCTTGGGCCACCTGTCTGCATCACCAGCCGCGTCACCTGGAGGCTAACGCACCTGAAGGATGCTTCCTTAAATTCGCTCAGCTGGAGAGCGGGGCACTCACAGCAGGAGCAAAGGGAGCGCTCCGGTCCCCACCCTGATCCCGCTGGGAGGCCCGCAGGAGGCAGGTGAGGTGCAGA
>NW_006435764.1:3362696-3365928 GCF_000325575.1 Pteropus alecto
GGGAAGGAAGGGAAGGAACCAGAGGGCCCCTCCGGGGAGCTAGCCCGCACCCCCTCCGAGGCCTCCACCTGTGCCAGCCCCACCAGGTGCTCCCTTAGGCCACGGCAGGCGCCCTCACCTGCCATTTCCAGGAGGAGCCACAATGACACCCCGGAACAAGGTAATGCCTATGATGGCAAAGACGTAGTATACCACCTGGGGAGGCGGGGCCGCGGTCAGCACCTCGCAGGCACGGCACAGAGCCCGGCTGGCCTGTGAGGGCTCCCAGCCCTGGCCACGGTCCCCAACCATGGACGCCGCCAGCCTCCCACGGGAGACGCTAGGGCTCTGCTCCCAGGCACCCCCTCCTATGTGCCACCATGCCCCAAAGGAAGAAGACAGGATGGGGCTGCAGGAAAGGAGGGAGGAGCCACCACCAGAGGAGCATCGGAAATGAACTGGGGCCCCGGGCGAAGGCCGAGGAAGCCGAGGCGTGTGCCCCTCCCCCAGGACAGGTGCGGCACAGAGAGGGCTGAGGACTCCACCGACAACAGGGCCAGGGGGCCAGAAGGTGGTCCAGGGAGGAGGCGGCCCCAGGGAAGGGTGGGAAGTGGCCAGGCCTCTCCAGAGGGAAGTCCCACCATGCTCCCCACGTGCACCAGGGGGGCGTCTGGGGAGCATCACAGGGCAGCCTCCCTGACCAGTGCCCTCCCGTCCAGAATGTGGCCAGGGCGGGGCACACCCTGGGCTAACCTAGCCCCCTCTGGGCCTCGGATTCCTCCCATGTGCAAACAAGAGTGGAGGGAGGGGAGGGTCCAATGCAAGCTTCTGCTTGTAGCATCCTGTGACAAGTCCAGAGCACCTCAGGGCTCCCCTCCCAGGTGGCTCCCTACCCCCCATGGTGTTTAAAACAAAGGACAAAAAAGCCAAGAGCAGCAGCATCTACACAGCAGGGCTCCCCGCAGCTCATCATCACTGTCACCATCTCTCCTGTCCACTGGGACTCATGCCTGGAGCAGCACCAGGGTCCCGCATGCTCAGGGGCCCCTGCCTGGGCTGGGACATGGGGCAGAGCCAGCAGCACCCCAGGGGAAGGCTGGCCCGGGAGGGAGGGCGGGGTGCATCTCTGTTCCCTGAGTTCCTGAAGTCCCCCCAAGAAAAGGAGAGCTGACCAGATCCTCATCTGGGGACCATGTGAGCTTTAGGGGCCCTGGTGTCTCTTATACCTGTTTGCACCAGTTTCTCAGTGTGACCTATGACCCAGAAAGCAGGAGGAGTTCGAAAGTAACGAAAAGGCTCTGAGGCACGAAGGAGACACTCTGGCTTCCTGCCCCAGCCCTACGCTTCCGGCACCTGGACAACCCGCTGCTGCCCCGACGCCCAGCTCCATGCGGCCGGTACCCTGTCTGCATCACCAGCCGCGTCACCTGGAGGCTAACGCACCTGAAGGATGCTTCCTTAAATTCGCTCAGCTGGAGAGCGGGGCACTCACAGCAGGAGCAAAGGGAGCGCTCCGGTCCCCACCCTGATCCCGCTGGGAGGCCCGCAGGAGGCAGGTGAGGTGCAGAGTGTCACCATCACAAAAGACACCTGCCTGCCCCCCTCCTCGCCCAGGGGCCACGCACCTGAACAAAAGCTCCAGAGCAGTCATCTCATAGGCGGGGTCCGGGTCCCTGGGGAGGGACTGCAGATGACTGCGGCGGTCCCACTTGTGAAGGAAGTTCTGGGACGCAGGAGGGGTGCAGGGAGGCCAGTGAGTGTGGGCCCTGCAGGAAAACAGCCCCACCCCAACCCCTCCAGTGTCCACCCCAGATACCCGGGTCCGGAGCCAGTAAGGCTACCAGATCCTGCAGGAGCCACCTGCCCAAGCCACCTTCAGACCCCCAGCAGCCTCAGCCGGGGGCCTGACAACGAACACCCACAGGTCAAACATCAGGGTGCGCCAGAGCCTCCCAGCAGCCAGGTGAGCTGCAGTGAGCTCCGCGGAAAGGACAGAGCCACCCGGCCCGGCCCGGCCTCTCCCATCCGCGTTCCGGGCGAGCCGGCAGCAGCATCAGCCCAGTCAGCAGGTTAGAAAGTCCCGTGGAACGGACCAGGCAGGAGCCTCCGATACCTCCAGAATCAGAGCCAGAAACAGGTTGACCCAGACGACAGACGACACCAGCCACCACAACACAAAATAGAGCTTCGACCACCTGGGGAGGACAAGGAGGCAGCTGCCTGAGCAGAGGGGGATCTTTCAAGCACACGACAGCCCCACCCAGGACAGCTCTGCTGAATCCTGACCAGCAATTCGTGATGGCATTATTCCCACTTCAGAGATGACCAATGCAGGAATGGCCAACGAAGCGCCCAAGGTAGCAGGGCCAGCAGAAGGTGGAGGCAGGGCTAGAACCCAGGACCGCCCCCTGGGCTGGCCTGAGCTCCCCCAGCCCTACGCTGACCTCCTGCACTCAGCCCCACTCCCCAGGCCCCCACCCCCAGGAGTTCCCTGGAGCCGCTGGCTCCTCCCATGACCCCCCCCCGAGATGCCCAGGAGGTGTGACCTCAAGTCGAGGGCAGGGGTGCAGGATGTGTGCCTCGCACCATGACAGGCGGGGAGCCCGGGACGGGCACTCACGGGCCTGCGTAGCGCCGGTAGGCATCCAGGAACACCTGCCAGTTGTTCACCACCATCACGTTCCACAGCGTGACCAGGGCGGCCTGCGGGCATGGCCACGGTGTCCAGAAGCGGGTGGGAGGCAGCAGGGGTGGGGGTCCCGGGGAGCAGGGGGTGAGGGGCTCACCGCAAAGTCATCGAAGTTGTTGGCCCAGTACTCCAGCTGCTCGTAGCTCCCACAGGGCGCTGAGCCGTTGTCAGGGGCTAGGCTGGGGGTCGGACAGCTGGGTCAGGGGCGGAACTGGACACACACGCCAGGCTGCCCAGCCCTGCCTGCTCCCCGCAGAGCACGGAGCCCTCTGGCCCCGAGGAAGGCAGGAAGAAGACATGCCCTGATCTCCTTCTGTGGGGGCCACCAGGAGGCAAGAGCTGTGGATGCACCCGAGAAACAGCGGGGGAGCCTTCTGGAAGCCCCCCTCGGCCAGCACAGGGCTGGCCTCCAGGAAGAAACCAGAGCACGGCCCTCTGGCCCCGAGGAAGGCAGGAAGAAGACATGCCCTGATCTCCTTCTGTGGGGGCCACCAGGAGGCAAGAGCTGTGGATGCACCCGAGAAACAGCGGGGGAGCCTTCTGGAAGCCCCCCTCGGCCAGAGC
>NW_006435764.1:3367939-3370461 GCF_000325575.1 Pteropus alecto
CTGACCCCAAGAAAGCCTTTCCAATCAACCCACTTACCCCGCCCGAGATGTCAGACCATGACGCTGGATGCTAGCAGGTGGAAACCACTGTGTGTGTGCATGCGATTGTGTGCATTGTGGGTGTAAATGCATGTACAATCTGTGTATATACATATAGTGTGTACACACGTATATGGTGTGCATGTGTGTAATTGCATGTGTTGTGCTGTGTGATTGTTATGGTTACGTGCATATGCACATGTGGGTGCACGCACGTATATAATTATGTCTGTGTAATAGCACGTGGTTGACTGTGTCATCACGTGCACATGCTTGGATATGATTACACACATACAATCATGTAAGAGTGTGACTGTGTGACTTCCTATTTGCTTACAGGTATGTGTGTGTGCACACGTATGACTGTACGAGTGTGTGATCACGTTGGGTGCGTGTGGCATGCACAAGGGCTTCAGTGCAGCAGCCCCATCTGTGCCCAGGACCCCCGAGCTGCTGTCAGACAGGTAAAGCGCTGGGTAACGGGGACCTCGGATGGGCCAGGTAACGGCTTGGCGGGAAGCCACACGTGCACAGGGGAAGGACCTGGCCACCCAGACAGGGGCTGACTTCCTCCATGTCTTTTCTCCCGAAAAGTTCTTAGAAAAACAGACGGGAGTGAGTGGTGAATGCCACCTCCGTGCCAGGCGGGCTGAGCCTGAGCACTCTCGTCACCGCCTGCCCTCCCCTCAAGCGTGGCATCACATGGGTACACTAAGAGAAACCGAGGCTCGCAGATGATCAGGAGCCAACCCGTTCCTGCACTGGGGGTCCCGGAAGTGAGCGCCCAGCCAGTGCTAACTCTGCCCCCCGTTTCTGACTCAGGACACTTGGAAAACGCTGATCTCAAGGACTTGCTCCATCCTGTCCCTCACAAATGCCAGGGCCCCAAGAAGCTTGCAGCTCCCCCCGCAACTGGCCAAAGGCCTCACGCCAGTCGCAGAGGGCTGGCCCTGGCCCCCGCCATCCACAAGTCCGGCTGGACCACTTACGCTTCTGATGCCCCCCAGAGGCACCCCGATGCCTGCAGGGCTGGGGTCTGGACCCCTCCCTGCCCAGGCTCGCCCTGCCCCAGACGCGGGAGCATGTGGGGTGGGGCGCGGGCGGGCGGCGCACGCACCTTCATGCCCGGGACGATGCGCAGGAACCGGAACGCGATGAGCATGTTCGCCAGGCGGACCATGTCCCACAGCGACAGCAGGCCGTGCACCGCCGGCTTCCTGGAAGGACACAGGGACGGGTCGGGGCAGGCCCGGGACGCACGCGGTCGACAGACGGCGAGAAAGCGGAGATGCAGCGGGCGAGGGGGAGTGACGGGACGCGCCCGTAGCCGCCACCAGGCAGGAAGCCGCCGTCATGGCAAGGGGCAGAGCCCGGAGGCTCACACGGCCGCCACAGGTCAGCTGGTCCCAGTGGCCAACAGGGCACAGCCCCTCACGGTGGCACAGGACCAGCTGACCCGCCGTCCTACACAGGACCCTACTGAGGTTCCGGACACTGGACACCCCAGCTCAGGTCCCAGCAGAGCTGGGAGAGACTTGGCCCCTGACCCGTAACCACATGTCCCATCTGCTGACGCCTTCCCCTGACCTCGTTGTCTGTCCCATCCCGTCCCTCGCCCCCGGAACCTGTTCCCTGACCTATCCCTTGGGTGTCCCTCGTGGCCTCACCACACTCTCATTTCTCACCCAGAATGTCACCCCACGGTCCTCAGACCTGTGCAGGGCAGGTGTGAGTGCACTTCACACACAAGTGTGCCGGCCCCGCTCGGCCGCCAAGGACGGCGCCAGCCCTGCCTTCCTCGACAGACCCTCCCGGCCCGCTCCGTCTGCCGCGGCACCCAGCCCCACCAAGAAAGCCTGCATGTTTTTGAGCAGGCCCAGGATGGTGCTGGCCACCACAGCCATCAGCTGCGGACAGGAAGAGAGCGGGGCCCCTGTTCCTCCTGGTCCCACTGAGGTGGCACCAACCCTGCCCACCGCCCTCCCCCCAGAAAGGCGGGTGAGTTCATACCGACCCACACAGCTGTACACACACCGCAGAGCCACGCCTCCACCGCCACACACACACCTGTACACACACACAGCTATACACACATACGGCTGTACACACAACTGTCACCCATACACACCCACACACACACACCCACAGCCACCTCTATAAAACCGCACATGCACACGTGTATATAGAGCTATACATACCTATATATACACACACACCCCTGTACACACAGCTGTACACACACCGTAAGCCACCCCTACACAATCACTGTACACACCCACCTAAACACACTCATTCATCCCCCCCACACCCAGACACCTCCAGCCACCCGGCCTTAGCGGGGTCTGGGCTCCAAGTCCCTGTGGTGAAGCCCCAAGAGCAGGACAGACCACACTGCCTGCCAACCCACTGAGGCTGGGGCTAGCTAGCTCCTCACTGGTCTGGGGGTGTCCAGGTCAGCCCTGGTGACCGAGCCTGGGGATGGG
>NW_006435764.1:3372411-3374287 GCF_000325575.1 Pteropus alecto
CCGTGCCGTCCCCGGGCCCACGGCCGGCACACGGGCTTGCTGGGCAGCTGTGTGCCGGGCCGCACGACCCGATGGCTGCCATGAGCCACACGCGAGGCGCCCTAGGAACCCTGCCCAGACGTTTGCTGGCCAGAATCAGGGGTACTGGGGTCCAAACAGCGGCGCAAGAGCAGCGAACCCCGGGCCCCGCCCCTGCCATCTTACAGAGAGGTAGCCTGACACCCAGAGTGAGAGGTGACGCCCCAGAGTCACACGCCTTCCAGCCAGAGAAGGGCCTGGCCCAGGTCCAGCGCCCACGGGTCGCCCTGGCCCTGGGCTGGGCACCTCTGCTTCCGCCTGCAGTACACCTGGGCCCACACGTCTCACTGGGGCTGGGCCTGCTGCATCTAGAGGACATGCACACGTGTATATAGAGCTATACATACCTATATATACACACACACCCCTGTACACACAGCTGTACACACACCGTAAGCCACCCCTACACAATCACTGTACACACCCACCTAAACACACTCATTCATCCCCCCCACACCCAGACACCTCCAGCCACCCGGCCTTAGCGGGGTCTGGGCTCCAAGTCCCTGTGGTGAAGCCCCAAGAGCAGGACAGACCACACTGCCTGCCAACCCACTGAGGCTGGGGCTAGCTAGCTCCTCACTGGTCTGGGGGTGTCCAGGTCAGCCCTGGTGACCGAGCCTGGGGATGGGGCCTCAGGGATGCAGCCAGGAACTCCGGCCACAGGGCCCCACCCCTCACACCCAAACCTGACCCCGAGAAAGCCTTTCCAATCAACCCATTTACCCCGCCCGAGATGTCAGACCATGACGCTGGACGCTAGCAGGTGGAAACCACTGTGTGTGTGCATGCGATTGTGTGCATTGTGGGTATATATGCGTGTGCAATCTGTGTATGTACATATAGTGTATACACACATGTGGTGTGCATGTGTGTAATTGCGCGTGTTGTACTGTGTGGTTGTTATGGTTACGTGTATGTGCACATGTGGGTGCACGCACGTATATAATTATGTCTGTGTAATAGCACGTGGTTGACTGTGTCATCACGTGCACATGCTTGTATGTGATTACACACATACAATCATGTAAGAGTGTGACTGTGTGACTTCCTATTTGCTTACAGGTATGTGTGTGTGCACACGTATGACTGTACGAGTGTGTGATCACGTTGGGTGCGTGTGGCATGCACAAGGGCTTCAGTGCAGCAGCCCCATCTGTGCCCAGGACCCCCGAGCTGCTGTCAGACAGGTAAAGCGCTGGGTAACGGGGACCTCGGAAGGGCCAGGTAACGGCTTGGCGGGAAGCCACACGTGCACAGGGGAAGGACCTGGCCACCCAGACAGGGGCTGACTTCCTCCATGTCTTTTCTCCCGAAAAGTTCTTAGAAAAACAGACGGGAGTGAGTGGTGAATGCCACCTCCGTGCCAGGCGGGCTGAGCCTGAGCACTCTCGTCACCGCCTGCCCTCCCCTCAAGCGTGGCATCACATGGGTACACTAAGAGAAACCGAGGCTCGCAGATGATCAGGAGCCAACCCGTTCCTGCACTGGGGGTCCCGGAAGTGAGCGCCCAGCCAGTGCTAACTCTGCCCCCCGTTTCTGACTCAGGACACTTGGAAAACGCTGTTCTCAAGGGCTCCATCCTGCCCCTCACAAATGCCAGGGCCCCAAGAAGCTTGCAGCTCCCCCCGCAACTGGCCAAAGGCCTCACGCCAGTCGCAGAGGGCTGGCCCTGGCCCCCGCCATCCACAAGTCCAGCTGGACCACTTACGCTTCTGATGCCCCCCAGAGGCACCCCGATGCCTGCAGGGCTGGGGTCTGGACCCCTCCCTGCCCAGGCTCGCCCTGCCCCAGACGC
>NW_006435764.1:3374739-3378164 GCF_000325575.1 Pteropus alecto
CCGCCCCCGGGCCCACGGCCGGCACACGGGCTTGCTGGGCAGCTGTGTGCCGGGCCGCACGACCCGATGGCTGCCATGAGCCACACGCGAGGCGCCCTAGGAACCCTGCCCAGACGTTTGCTGGCCAGAATCAGGGGTACTGGGGTCCAAACAGCGGCGCAAGAGCAGCGAACCCCGGGCCCCGCCCCTGCCATCTTACAGAGAGGTAGCCTGACACCCAGAGTGGGAGGTGACGCCCCAGAGTCACACGCCTGCCAGCCAGAGAAGGGCCTGGCCCAGGTCCAGCGCCCACGGGTCGCCCTGGCCCTGGGCTGGGCACCTCTGCTTCCGCCTGCAGTACACCTGGGCCCACACGTCTCACTGGGGCTGGGCCTGCTGCATCTAGAGAGCAGCTGACAGCCTCCTGCCACAGCTCTGGGGACAAGCGTCCTGAGAGCCAGGGGTCTGCCCCCACTGCCCCGGGGGCAGGCGGCACGGAGCCCCCCTCAGCCCATTCCTAGCGACGGGTGTTCGCCCTGAGTCCCAGCAGACCGAGCAGGCAGGCGTGGCCACGGGACGGCGGCCACCCTTCTTCCCCTGGCACCGGAGGGCACCGCTGCTGCAGCCCCCCGCGACTCCCCAGTCACATACCAGCCTGGGTGTGGGAACCGGTACGTGGCCAGAGTCGAGAGCTCCAAAACCTTTAATTACAGAAGAAAAAAAGGCTTCACTACAGCAGTGCTAATTTCGGTGGCTTTAAATGAGTCACAAAGCTCGGTTTAACACGTCCTCCCCAGAAGGGGGTTTCGGGGGGAAATCGGAGCTCGGTCCTTGTCCCCATGGGTTGGTTCCAAATGTCAGGACTTCCTGAAGCTGAGACAGACTCTGGTCTCAGGAATCAGGGGGCCCGCACTCGTGGGGGGCTGGGGGTGGGGGACAGGGGAAGGCTGGCGAGTCCTGGGTGCAGAAGTTACTCAGTCAAGACCAGACTGAGCCCTTCTCAGGTGATCTCTGCTCCCGTCCCCAGGGGCCCACGGCTCTCCTCAGTCAGGAGTAAGTGTCGCACCAACATCGCTGCTGTGACCCACACGGCGGGCCTGGCCCCTCGCCCCTGCCACCAGCTCTGGGGAAGGAGATCGGACACCTCCCAAGAACAACCGGTGCCTGAGACGTCCCCTGCCTCCCGTCCACCCTCATAAAGATCCCACTGTTCTTAGTGGGGTTAGAGGCTGTGCCCGTGGCTGAGGTGGCCGGTTAGGGTTCCGTCCAGGCACCCCCGGGGTTGAGAGAGGTAGCCTGACCCCACTACACTCAGACGCAGAGGAAACTCAGGCTCCTGCAGCGCCCCCCATAGGCCACCCACCAAGCAACTCGCTGGGTGCGGGGAGCTAGCCCCTTTGTCACTGGAGACCTGGAGGCAGGAGCCCAAACACCTGTGGCCCCCGGCCCTCAGGGGCAGCCTGAGGTGGACACGGCGCAAAGCCGAGGTGGAGCGCGCACCCCGCCTGAGAGGCCAGCGCCTCGGCCACCTCAGACTTTACCAGCAGGATGATGGTGAGCAGCCCGTCGAATACGTTGCTAGGGTAGGACAGGTACCCCAGCAGGCCCAGCGCGAACACCTTGAGCAGCATCTCCACCAGGTAGTACAGGATGAAGACGCAGTTGAGAATCTGAAAGAGGTGGACACCCAGCGTTCGGCCCCAGTGCCGCCGGCCACAGGGCCCACACGGACACTCCGTCATTCCGCTCGGCCCGAGGGGGACCTGGGGCCTCTCAAACCCTGGCTGCCCCCTCGAGTCTCTCTACACATCCTTCCCTCCACTGCCCCCGCTGCACAGCCAACTACGCCCTGCTCACCCGGGCCTCGGCACGCAGCTTCTCTGCCCACACCAGCCCGTCCCAGCCTCCCCGGCCACGGCCTGGCACGCCCTCCTCTGGTGACCCCATGACAGATGAGTCACTCAGCAGTAGAACCGCCCTGCCTCCCAGCAGACATGGGGCCCAGGCTGCGCCCTCGCTCTGCTGGCGGACTCCCCAGCCCCCCACAGAGGGCTGCACAGCCTCGGAGCTCACCCCGAGGACGAAGTCGTCACGGTTACGGGGCGGCACGTCTGCGTCCCGCACCAGGAAGACCTGTGAAGCAGAGTGGAGGGGCTGACCGCCGGCCTCCCCGAGGCGACCCGCAAGGCCACGGCGGGGAGTGGGAGGGCGCCAGGCGCGGGCACCCCGCACTCACGCAGATGGACACGAGGTTCGCAAGGACGACGGCGTTCCCCAGGTAGTCGAAGCAGCGGTGGCCGAAGAGGAACTGGGCGCTCTGCAGGAACGGAGACCGGTACTCGGGCCGCGGCGGGTGCTGGGGGCGGGGGACACACGCGTGCTCGGAAACGTGGGCCGGCCGGCCGGGGCCGGGGCCACTGGGGGCCCGACAGTGCCCGCACCCCCGATTCTGGGGTTCGGCTTTCTCTGACCTTCCCGCCTATCCCACTCTGCCCCACCTCAGAAGTCACCCCGCACACAGAGATGCTTCCACGCACGAAGATGCTCATCGCAGCCTTTAACACAGCGAGAGCGAGGTCGAAACCAGCTCGACGCCACCGAGGCCGCACGGAGGCCGCGACGGGCTCTTCCACAGTCAGCTTAAACGTTTGCAAAGTGTTTGCCGTGACGCGTTACGCGAAAAAACAGGAATTCTATCTGAGAATGATGAAAACAGAGCGAAGCAAAAGAACCCTGGACAGACAGGCGTGGGACGGCAGCCAAGACGGACGCGGAGACCGCACCACGGGCGCCAGGTGACCCCTGCGGCAGTGAACGGGGAGCCGCCCGGCCGGCCCCGGGCGCCCACGCAGCCGGGACGCAGCACGAGGGGGCCCGCGCGGGTACGGGCCACCGACCGCGCAGGGCCCTTTAAATCCGGTCCGCGTGCACACTCAGCTGTCACAGCAGTCACGTTTCAAGGGCTCAACGGCCAAGCGTGACCCGTAGCTACCATATCGGACGGGCGGGTAGAGAGCATTTCATCCTCACAAAAAGTCCCATAGGAACATGGAAAGATCTGGAAGACACTGCTGCATATAAAAGAGCAAGCTGCAGAGTGGCTATTACGACACCTCATACGCACGTCCCCGAAAAAGTGCATCTATGCGCCTCTAATTCAGGGGAAGGTCTGGCAGGAAATCACAGACGTCACACTGAACAGGGAGGCGCCCCTGGAGCAGGACCCCCCCGGCTGTGCGCGTCCCCAACCCATGGCCTCTCGACTCCCAATCCGTCTTCGACGCCCACCCTGCCACACCGGGCAGGGTCCTGGCGTCGCTCGTCTACAGGAGCACGAGGACAAGCCTCCCCGGCAGAGGCACGGTGGTCAGCAGCGTGGTGGGGGACGAGGACGTCTGGTGGACCTCCGTCCCAGCCACACACCGGGCACCTGCCTGCCCCCTGCC
>NW_006435764.1:3378185-3385816 GCF_000325575.1 Pteropus alecto
CAAACACCCGACCGCCCAGACCCCCGCCTCAAACCGCAGTTCCCGACTTCGAACCCGGACGCCGTGGGAAGACGGACATCCCACGGGCCACAGCGCGTGGCGTGAGGTGCGTCAGCATGAAAGTGTCCGCCCGCGTGTCCCCATGACCACCTCCCGTGCCCCACGGAAGATGCCACTGAGAAGGGACACCCCAAACAAGGGCGCAGCAAGCGCGTGCGATGGGCCGAGCAGAGCCTGGCTCAGGGGACCCGAAAGGACTCCAGGACAGCATGTCCCCAAGAAAACCAGCGGACAGGAGCCTGAGGCGCGGAGACAGACGACGAGAGCTGAGAAGTTATGGGCCAAACTGTGTCCCCCAAAATTCCTACGTCAGGGTCCTCACACCCAGTACCTCGGAACGTAACTGTATTTAGAAATACAGTTTTTAAAGAGATAGTAAGTTAAAATGAGGTCACTGGGGTGGGCCCGAGTCCAATGGGACTGTGTCCTCGTAAGAAGAGATCAGGACACAGACACGCAGAGAGACGACCACGTGGGGACACAGGGAGGAGATGGCCGTCTACGGCCCGAGGAGAGAGGCCTCGGGAGGAACCGGCCTGCCCTCCCCTGAACCTCGGGCTCTGGGCTCCAGACTGGGAGACAGTAAATCCCGTTTAATACCTCCCCCACCCCAGGCTGCGGCATTTGTCACTGCAACGAGCCGAGTGACACGATAGTGACACAGAGCTATTAGGGGTCCAGCCAGCAGGAGGTGCCCCGCCCACCCCCTGGAGGCCCAGCAGCTGGCACAGAGCCCCTCCCCGCCAGGCGAGTGGCCTGCGACTCCCCGGCCGTCTCCCAGCACCGGCCCCCACGGCCCCGAAACCCACCACGGAAAACAGGCAGGTTCCGGACACAGCGCTGAGCTGGATGCCGAAGCCCATCTGGCGACTTACAAATCCACGTCAAGGACAAAGGGCAAAGGCTTCAGACAGACTCGGGGACTCCCGGGCAGGGCGCAGAGGAGGAGGGGAGAGGCGGCCATGGAGAGAGCCACCTGGGTGAGGCCGAGCGCAGGCCAGTGCCCGTGTCGGTGGGTTTCACAAAGTCAAGCAACCGTCCTCAGCCTCCAAGGACCAAGCCACCTCTGCTCACACTCACCACCCTAGGAGCCAGAGTCCCCGGGCGGGGCAGTACTGGCACCGGCCACTAAGCCACCCAGGAGATTGACCCACAGGTGCTGCAAACTTCCCGATGACCCTGGGTGGCCCCGGCCCCAGTGGGGGACCCCGCCCGGCCCCCGCTACCTCTTTAGTCACTCTTCTGTCTAGCTCGTTGAAGAGGTTCTGGAACTCGTCCGCTGACAGCAGGCCAGTGCCGTAGGAACGCACCTTCTGCAAAGCAGGGGGCACACAGGTCAGCCCGGGCCCAGGGCAGGGCAGGGAGCCCAGAGAAGGAGCACGGCCACCTAGCCCCACCCGGACTGGACGGGGCCAGCCCCAGAGCCTCTGACCCACACCCTCGTCCCAGAGAAGGGCCCAGCCACGCCTGCCGGGGAGGGCGGGCAGCCGGTACCTCCACGATGGCCTTTCTGTGGGTGCCATCCATCTGGACTTTCTGAAGTACCTGCACGAGGTCCTGGGGCTTCACCCCGACTCTGTGGGGAAAAGCACACACACCCCAGTGAGCCCAGAGCCTCAGTGCCCGGTGGCACCCTGGGCAGCGACAGGAGCCTCGCAGGAGGAACTGGCCATGGGCACAGCACAGCCACTGTCGTCTAAAACCCCGAGAACTGTCGGAGGCCGTACAGAGGCACGGAGCAGTGGGCTGAGGGCCGGGACTAGAGGCTTCCGTGCCAACGCCGACACCGCCTCTAGCCAGGCAGAGCCGGGCCCACGTCCCTCTGCCGCTGACACCAAGTAACGGCACAGCGGGGTGGGGAGGGAGCAGCAGGGTGAGCAGCCAGCGTCCCTCACCAGCCCAGGACCTCAGGGGTCATGAGGACAAACGCATTAGCTCAGACACGCGGACCGCGGAAGCGGGAGCAAGGCCACAGGACAGTCCTCGAGACCCCAGCGGAGCAGGCTCGGCTCAGAGTGCTGCTCAGGAAGCACCCCGGGCACAGCGGCGGCAGCCCCCCTTCCTGAGGGAGGGGCCCCAGAGCCGGCCCTCACCCTCGAGGGTGGGCCTCCCCCTCTGCCGGCGTGCAGAGGACTTCGTAGGCAGCCCGAGTCCCCAGCCGCTTCCGGAACAGTGAGGCCTGGAGAGACTTCTGCAAGGGAGGTTGGCTCTGAGTGACCACACGGCCCGGGCGGCCTCTGAGCGCACCCTGCCCACCCACAGCCTGGGGAGCAGCCCTTCGCCCCTCTGCCTCAGAGCAGGGAGCCCGACGGCCACCGCTGTCATTCACTGAGCTGGGTGTTTCTTAGTGCACTGGGGCCCCCAGCTCCCCACACAGTGGGTTCAGGGTCAGTTGCCTGCAGACCTGTAATCTTCCTGCAGCTTCCCTCTAGAGGAAGTGGGGCAGGGGAGGAAAGCCCTGGGTGGCCCTGGGGACAGCACGGAGGGAGCAGGATGTGACACAGCTCCAGCTAACCCACAAGAGGGAGCCAGGGGGCATCGCAGAAACCACTGCAACCGGGGCCTCCCACCCCCACCCCACCCCCTAGGGGGGCCTGGCCAAGGCCCGCCCCCTCCCGCACCAGGCTGCTCAGCTCAAGTCACGCCCCGCGTGGCGTCCAGGAGGCAGCTTGGCTCACCACCAGGTAGCCCCGGAACTGATTGTAGATGATGGCTGTCAGCAGGTTCATCAAAAACAAGCTCCCTTCAAGAGAAAAGGCCACGGTCGGCGGGGACCACCAGGGCTTGTGGGCCCAGAGCTAGGGGTGGCACCTAGGAGCCCAGAGGATCACACAGGCACGGCAAATCCAGGGGTGCCAGCAAGAAGGGCCTGGACAATCGGATGACCGAGGAGCAGGGAGTAGGGCCTGGGGCGCGTCACTCAACATCCGGCCTCCCTGTCCTCGGCCATGCAACGCAAGTGCCACCTGGCAAGCGTCCTGAGAGCCAGGGGTCTGCCCCCACTGCCCCGGGGGCAGGCGGCACGGAGCCCCCCTCAGCCCATTCCTAGCGACGGGTGTTCGCCCTGAGTCCCAGCAGACCGAGCAGGCAGGCGTGGCCACGGGACGGCGGCCACCCTTCTTCCCCTGGCACCGGAGGGCACCGCTGCTGCAGCCCCCCGCGACTCCCCAGTCACATACCAGCCTGGGTGTGGGAACCGGTACGTGGCCAGAGTCGAGAGCTCCAAAACCTTTAATTACAGAAGAAAAAAAGGCTTCACTACAGCAGTGCTAATTTCGGTGGCTTTAAATGAGTCACAAAGCTCGGTTTAACACGTCCTCCCCAGAAGGGGGTTTCGGGGGGAAATCGGAGCTCGGTCCTTGTCCCCATGGGTTGGTTCCAAATGTCAGGACTTCCTGAAGCTGAGACAGACTCTGGTCTCAGGAATCAGGGGGCCCGCACTCACTGCCCAGCCCTGGCGCTGAGGATGGAGGTCATCAGTGGTCACAGACTGCGAATCAGCCGGTGGGCCACGCTGAAGTGAGTTGCGGAGTCGGGGCGGCCCACATGCCCGAGCGTGCGTCCGGGCAGAACCTTGCCCTGGTAACCCCACAGCTCCTCCTAGACTCACCTATCAGGGTGAAGACTATGAAGAAGATGGCGTAGGCCCGGTTCTTGGAGTACGCAGGAATCATCACTGCGGGGAGGGGGAGCAGAGACGCTGGAACACTCCTAGCCTCAGCGTCTGGTCCGGTCCCCATCACAGCCTGGCCACCTGCCTTCTGCAAAGGTGGCTCTGCTTCGGGGGGCTGGGAGGCCTGGTCCGAACTCCGACCCTCGCATCTCCTCTTGAACCCCCATTAATGGGGAGCTCACCATCCAAGGATGCCCTTCCTCATGCGGAGCTAAAATCTTCCCCCTGCAACCACTCAGCTCTCCCATGGGTGACTCGCCAGGACTCTTGGGACATGTGGGGACAGTGCTCGGGGCCCCGCTGCACAGCTGGGTGTGGAGGCCAAGGGCTGCCCCCCGGAAGGTCTCTACAGTCAGTGACCATCCCTGAGCCCCAGATGAAAGGCACAAGCCGGGGTGGCCGGGCCGCAGCCAAGTCACAGAGGACCGCAGCGCCCCATCCCGGCCACACCCCGGCCGGAGCAGACGGGCCCCACGAGTAACCGCGAAGGGAACGCCAGGGCCACCTGAGACCCCAGGGCCTCTGACGCACACTGCCGGGCCTGCAAGAGGTGGCCACCAGGGGGACCCACTGAACACACTGCTACTGTCCGTTGTAGCTTCTCAGAGGAGTCAGGACAGAAGAGCAAAGAGGGAACAGAGAAAGAAGGACAGAGCAAGAAAGTGAGATAGGAAGGAAAAAAAGGAGAAAATAAGTAAAAAGGGGAAAGAAACAGAAAAGAGGAAGCAGGGAGGGCAGACCCCGCTTTACTCCCGCGGGCTGCAAAGGGGCCTCAGCGCCCGGCCCAGCCCGGCCCGCACACACCGCCCCGCACGCACCGTCGGGGTTGTTGGCGGTGGTCAGCAGCACCAGCAGGGACGTCAGAGCCTCCGGCAGGCTGCGGAAGTAGGTCAGCCTCTCCTTGTCCTGCCCGTCGCCCTGCTAAGAGCAGAGTGGCCACTCTGAGGAGCCACTCGGGCCTCCTCCCCGCCAGCAAAGGCCTGAGGCCGGCAGAGCTCCAGCCTCTGGACCGGCCAGGACGGACCACCCACTGCGGGCTCAGCGCACTTGACCTGCATCTCCCCATCATTTGCCAGCAGGCTCTAAGCTCAAGGCCAGACAAGCCTGAACGCAAGGTCTCTGGGCCCAGGAGCCGGCGTCCAGGGAGGCCACCCCTCCACACGGACACCAGCCCCTGAAGCAGGCCCACCCGGAGCTGCAGTGAGCAGCTCTGGGCGGGCCTGGTGACCGAGACCACACACAGGTGCCGGCCAGCCTGCTTTCGGCCCGACTCTGCCATGCGCTGTACCATGCGCAGTGAGGCCCAAGGTCAGGGGCGAGAGGAACAGAAGACCGTGTCTCAAGAGAGCGCACGGCGGGGTGCCAAGGTGGGGGGAGAGGACGGGGCTGCAGTGGCCCGGGGAGCCCACCTCTCTGGGACTCGGGCCGCACCTGCCCCACTCTGTGTCTGGGGACTCGCAGGCCTGGCACGCACCGCGTGCTTTTTCACACCCGGGCCCCCACCCCTCTCCCTCCTGGGGTGAGGGGGTCCCACTCATTCCCGATGTGTTCTCCAGGTCAGGATGCAGGGGTCCTGAGGGGGGCTGAGGACAAGGAACCCACCCAGGTGGGTCGATGTCACGCCCCTCTGAACTGACAGTGGGAAGGGACCCGGCTGCTCCCCAGGACCCGGACGCCCCACCGCCCCCAGCCCGGCCCCGAGGGGCGGAGCACAAAACCGCAAGGGGGCCTACACCTCACGGGCACCTTGGGGCACTCAGCCTTCCCAGGTCAGGGGCCCACCTCTGGCCCCGTGCCCGCTCTGCCACCCACCCGTCCTGCGTCTGTGGGGCAGCAGCAACAGCACTGTCACTGGGGGCCTGAAATTCTGTCGGCTGGTCCACCTCGGAGCCCAGCTGCACCCGCCACCCACAGATACACAAACACACATGCACACACACATGCACACTCACGCACATGCACACACACACGCACCCACATATGCGCACGTGCACACACACATACATGCACACTCGCACATGGCTGGCCCAGGGGTCAGGGGGACAGTCCTCAGCCTTCTGTCACGGGCAGCAGAGCCCCAACCCCCTAAACGTTGCCATGCCCTAATGAAGAACAGCGCTGGCCGAGCACCGGCCACATTCCCAGGAAGGAGATGCAGGACACCACCAGCTCCGAGGACAGTGACCCCAGCCAGGACAGGAGAGAAGACACGTGGGACCACGGATGTGCAGGGTGGGGGTGCCAAGGCAGGGACCGAGGGCCTGGTGACATGTAGCAGGCCTGTCCACACAGCAGCAAGCTGCCAGGGGCTGGGAAACAGGGAGGGGCTGGAAGGGGGTGCCCAGGTGCAGAGGGCAAAGCCCACAGCTGGAAATGAGGGACGTGGTGAGAGGTGCCTGTCTGGGCAGGTGGACGGGTGAGAGGCAGACAGGTGGTGAGGTCACCCCAAAGACCTCCAGCACCAATCTGAGGGAGCCCGTCCAAGAGGGGTGCAGAGGAAGCCCAGAGCAGACGGGCGCCTTGACGGGTGGCAGCAGGACACTGGCCGTTTGAAGAAAGACACCAAACTTCCGGTAGGCAGGCCACCGCTGACCCTGCTCCGAGGCAGGGAGTGGCCTGTCTGACCCCTTCTCCGCTGGCCGAGAACTACCCAGCAGAGCTCCCACCGGGGAACTGGCCCGGGACCCCTGCGACGGGCCAGGGCACGGAGCACGGCCAGTACCTTCTCCCCGGTGAAGAGCAGCACCCCGAACACGGTGAAGACACACAGGTGGAGCACCAGGAGCAGCAGGACGCTGGAAGGGCGGGCACGGGCCTCAGCACCTGGCAGGCACCCACGTGCCCGACGGGGCAGGCGCCAGGGACCCAGCGACCCAGGGAGCTCCCGGCAGCGGCCCCTGGGCCAGTCCCCTCCTCCGCCCCACAGCCTGCCACGCGCTCGGCCCTGCTGGAGAGTCTTTGCTGTGGCAGGGACAGTTCACAACCCAGGGGCGTGTCCCGAGGGCCCAAGGACCCCAGGGACTGTCTGAGGGGAAGCCCGCTTCCATCCACCTGGGCTGGATGTGAGGGGCGGCCACGAGAGTCCCTGAGGGAGGGGACGGCAGGCAGAGGAAGCAGGACTAGGGGGGCCGGCGGCAACCAGGGGCAGAGTGGAGGGACAGCGGGGAGGGGAGCGGCTGCAGCCACCATGGGCACAGAGGGGAGCATCGCAGCTATCGAAGGACGCAAGGCCACTAATGGATCCAGAACCAAAGGCGTGGGTGCCTGACAGTCGAGCCCTCGGCCAGGGAGACAGCCAGCGCGGACAAAGCCCCCAGCAGCCCCAGACCACGTGCCAGGTGGCACCCCGGCCCGCCATGCAAGCCGGGCACAGAGCCTACCTGGCCATTTCCCACAGCGACCACCTGATGCATTTCAGCGTCTTCTTCATCATGGACGAGTTCTGCAGCAGGAAGAAGGGCCGCAGGAGCCGCCGCAGGCGCAGGGGCTGCAGAGACCGGGGGTGCACTCAGCGCCTGGCCCGGCTCCCCGGGTCCCCAGCCCCCCGCAAGGCCCCGGGCAAAGAGCAGAGATCAGTGCTCACGCCGCAGCCCGCCCAACCCTGCAGGCCCACTGACCCCACAGAGGGGGCGGCCGGCGCACCTCAGTGCTCGCCGTGGGGCAGCCGCCCCCACCCCGGGGCCACTGCCTGCCTCCCCGGGGGTGCACTCAGCGCCTGGCCCGGCTCCCCGGGTCCCCAGCCCCCCGCAAGGCCCCGGGCAAAGAGCAGAGATCAGTGCTCACGCCGCAGCCCGCCCAACCCTGCAGGCCCACTGACCCCACAGAGGGGGCGGCCGGCGCACCTCAGTGCTCGCCGTGGGGCAGCCGCCCCCACCCCGGGGCCACTGCCTGCCTCCCC
>NW_006435764.1:3385858-3388001 GCF_000325575.1 Pteropus alecto
GCGAGCTGCAGAAGTCTACACACTCCGTGCATGCACAAACCCCCCTCCACACCCGTGCACACACACGTACCTTCCACACACCCTGCACACACACACCTTGTACATAGACATCCTATACACAGACCCTGTACACACACACCCTGGATACACACCCCATCCACACACACCCTGTACATGCACATGCACCGTCCACACACCCACACCCCCTCCACACACGACAGCCAGCCAGTCTCCTGCGAGCAGCAGCCACGCAGAGCCGAGCCCATGGCCCCGTGACGCAGAGCACCCGGCCAGCAGCCGGGGAAAGCAGGCTGTGTCAGGGAGACGTGGGAAGGAAATCGGGCTCGAGCAGGTCGAGGCCCCCGTCCCCCTAGTCCTCCCTGGGGGCCCCCGACACCCGTGGGAGTTCTTACTGACCGGCCAGCTGGCCACAGACACAACCCTGGGGCCTGGTCTGCAGACAGTCTGGGTGCTGGGGGTCCCCACCAAAAGTGGGCCGAGTGCGGGGGGCGGTCCAGCCCAGCCGGGAAGCCTCCGAGAGCCAGAGCCGAGGGAAAGCTCTGCGGGGTGCCGGGCAGTGCAGAGACCTCCGAGGACGGCCAGGTCCCAGGGGGGTCGGGCGTGGAAACAGCAAGCTGGCCCACTGGGGACGAGGAGCTCCGGGGAGGGCACGTGTGGACGGGCAGCGAGTGCCACCACGGCCCTGGCAAGGCTTGGCGACAGGGGGCAGGGGACAGCCCTTGGTGGGACAGACGGGGAGCGGCGGCGGCAGCACACCCCACGCCACGGTGCCAGGCCCTACTGGTGCGGGACGACGTTTGTAGGGGGACGCTTCCTCCGGGGACACACACCCTGAAACTGCTCGTTCCACAGGGACAGGGGTCTGCGTCAGGGGCCCGCCGAGGCACGTCCAATGGGAAAAACTACCGGAAAAACCCACTAATCAGAAAGGCAGGACTTGGGCCCCTCAGGAGCGAACGCAGGTCCCCGTGCCAGGAGGAGAAGCCGGGGGCCGGGGCGGGGAGCAGGAGGAAGTCGCGGAGCTCAGCGAGGCCCGGGGTTTGTAGGTACTGACGGAGCTTCCTCCTCCCGCTCACTCCCGATTTCGTACAAGATTCGGTGGCGGGGAAGTTCACCTCTCAGCCTTAAAGTGAAAGGATGTGCGAGTGTCCAATCAGATGGACACAAAGACTGTCACTGAGAAAAGGAGCCGGGGCGGCCGGGCAGCTCTCCGGTCCCTTTGCGGGGTGCGGGCTCCTCCTTTGGGAGAAGGCAGGCGGCTGTTGGGGCGCAGGGAGGTGGGAGGGGCGTGTGTGTGCTGAAGGGGGCGCTGTACCCTTCGCCGGCCCTGACGCCCCGGCGGCTGCCGTGCTGGGCGGAGACGCACCACGGACGTTTCTCCTTCTCCAGCGGCTCCTTGCCCGGTCCCACCAGTGGGGGCTCTGGAGGGCAGCAGGGAGGCAGGAGGGACGGGGACCCCTCTGTCCACCTGCCGGTCCTACAGCGCCTGGGGCTGCCAGCCTCCCCTGCGTTCAGCGCTCCCAGAAGCAACCTCAACGAGCCTCTTGATGGCACCAGCACCCACTGGGCAGCACTCCCTCCCCAGGGGTCAGAGGGCAGGTCCCAGCTCTGGGGGCCCCGGAAGAGCACTTCCTACGTCCTCCGCGGGCCCCTGGGTCCTCTCTTTGCTCTTTCAGTTACCTGTAAACAGCACCTGTTTACATTCCCTCTACTAAAGCACCGGGCAGGGGTCTGGACTTCTGTGTCCCTGACCAGCCCCAATGGATATGGACGTCCCCAAATCACAGGGAGGTGCTTCTGGCTGCTCTGAGGGGAACACAGACGCCGCCATCGGAGAGGCTTGGGGCCCGCCGGCCCACACACGCTTCTTCCAACCGTCAGGGCCCACAGAGCTTGGGGCACGTGGCTGGGGTGAGGGCCTGCGGTGGTGCTTTCATGGGGCGGGGGTGGCGCGCCCGGTGCAGGAATCAGCTGAAAGGGGCTGAGGGAGGACTCAGGAGCCCTAGAACTTGCTCCAGGTCCTCGAGCCTTCTCTGGGCCTCGGTGTCTCTTTCTGCAAGATGGGACCAAGGCTCCCCGGGCAATGGGTGACGGGTGAACGACGGAGGGCGGGCAGGGCGGG
>NW_006435764.1:3388133-3400855 GCF_000325575.1 Pteropus alecto
GGCGGGGACGGGAGGGAAGGTGGGGGGGGGCCCTTGCAGGGCCTTGAGACTACCCCTCACCACTCACCTGGCAGCTGCGCCCTGCAGCCCACCTCCCCACCTACCTCCCGACAGACGAGACTCAGCGACACCGTCCAATCCACGAGGGACACGGCCAGCACCACGAGGTAGTCCAGCAGCCAGAGGCTCTTCTGGAACTGGGCCCATCCCACCAGGTAGCTCTGCAAGAGAGACAGTGGGTGAGTGGGGGGGCAGGGGGGCAGCCATGCAGACACCAGCCCCTCGGCCAGCCAGGGCCAACCGTGAGCACGGACAAGGCTACGGTGGCCAGAGCACAGAGCACCT
Organism: Pteropus alecto; assembly: GCF_000325575.1. Classification (NCBI taxonomy): domain Eukaryota; kingdom Metazoa; phylum Chordata; class Mammalia; order Chiroptera; family Pteropodidae; genus Pteropus; species Pteropus alecto. The sequence goes on from NW_006435764.1 coordinate 3,388,479, forward strand.
CGGCGAGCACTGTGTCTCCACGGGACTCGGGGAGCAGGAAGCTAAGCTCCCCCCACCCAGTGCTCCCCCTTCCCCGGTGACCTCGAGCTCTGCACTTAATGGCTCCGGCCTTGGTTTCCTCATTCCTGGTGTGGATCCTGCCTGCTCTGCCCATCCGACCATCAACTTAGCTTGTGCGGCAAAATACGAAGACACAGGGCTTCTGCAGAACACCAGGAAATGGAAGCGGGGGCTCCGGCACACCCCACCACACTGCGGGGCTCTGGGGGGGCTTTTGTCGCCAGTTCTGCCCTCGCCTAACTGCTGCTTCCCAGCAAGGCCGACGCCCCACAAGTCACCGCTTACAGAGAAAAGCGTGTACACGCTCACCTTTTGAGAGTTCCCAAACATACCGACCATTCAAACTACGCTAATGAGAATTTCTCGCTGGTTTCAGTTCCAGTTAAAAAACCCCCGAGACCTCCTAACCGCATAATGGGCTAAAAAAGAAGGAATCAGAAACTGCCCGGGGCCCTCGGTCACACACGCACCAACGCTCGCCCACGCCCTGGCCATCAGCACCCAGAGGCTGCCGGCCCCTCCTCAGCAGAAGGCCGGGGCGCCTCGTGACCCAGAGCCTGCGGGCAGAGGGCTCGGATGGGAACACTGGGACCCTTGTCTGACAGAGTAACAGACCCAGCCACTCTGCACCTCCCTGGGAAGTCCCCAGGGCCCTGAGACTCTGACGCGGACCAGAAGCTCAAGCGAGCAAGGCAGGCCCGGCTCCAGCTTCCGCGAGGGCTCGGGCCTCAGACAGAACCCAGAGTCGGACACGTAGCAGCGGCTGCGTGAGCCCCTTCCCGCGCCTGCCCAGCTCCTCCCTGCTTCTCTGCTCTCGGGGGCGGGAGGGTGGGCGTGGGAGGGACACCGGTCCTCTCTCCTTGGGTCAGCGTCCCTCACCGCGGTGCTGCGGGACCCTCAGCCACTCCCACAGGTCCTGCAAGGCTGCGCACCCTGACGGCTCCACCCAGACTCAGCTGACACTCGGGAGGGACGAGAGCCGACAGAGCCTCTGCCTCAAGGCCCGGAATTTTCTAAGAAACTCTGACCTCTGTTCAGCGGGTTCACAGAGCACAGTCAAGAGAAAAGGCGGAAAGCTCCAGGGGCATCAAAAATCACGCAGAAAAGCAGCGGCCGGGCTGGGGACGCTGGGCCCCAGCGTCAGCACCTGTCAGCGCCCAGCTCACCTTGACCGAGAGGTCGGCCACGAAGACCAGCAGGCAGAGCCCCTCGATGCTCTCTGTCAGGCCGCAGGGCGGGTCCCAGGGGGGCGAGCGGTAGCGGACGTCCGAGGTGCTGGTGAGCGAGGAAGGGGTCTCAATAAAAGCCAAAACCAGGATCAAGAAAATGACGAAGCTCAAAATCCTGGAAAAGGGATAAAAACTGGCTAAAATACAAGAACCAGCCATAGTCCGGAGCCGAAAAGCAGGTCGCAGGCAGGGTGGCAGGACGGGCTCCACGGGCCCATGGGGCGGAAGCCACACTTCCTGGTTTGTGGCCTCGCGTGTGCGGTCAGATAACACTCAAGTGCCATGGCTGACTGAACATTCTGGAATGGAAGCCTCCCCAGAGGAGCTCTCTGTCTACAGGCCGGGCTCCTTTCCAGCGGGAGGGGAGACAGCACCTCCTTCTCCCACGCAGGGATCGGGGCCCGCCCGGACCCTGAGACCAGCCTCCCCCGCCCCGGCCGGGCCGCAGGAAGCCCGCGTCCCGTGTGTGTCCTCACCACTGGCACGTGTCCGAGTAGTACCACCGGTAAAGCCACATCGACCGGGCGTCCATGCGGTGGTTAATGGAGCGGTACTGGAAGCAAAAGATCACACGGGAGCGTGAGTGGGGGGTCCCCTCGACGCCACACGACACGGCCAGCCACGTGCTGGGCACCCCCCTCACCCCGCAGCAGGCCCAAGGCGGGCAGACAGGCTGTGGATCACAGGCCGAGCTCAGCTCGCCACACGGCCAGGGCGCCCCCTCATGACCCAGCTGCGAGGCTCACCTGGCAGACGGAGCCCCCAAAGGCCAGGTCCCCGGGGCAGGGAGGTCCACAAAGGGACACGCGTTTGCTGTGTCCTCTGTGCAAGGCCCACACTCTACCCCACAGCCTACTTCAGAACGTGGAGCATGGCTCACGTCCACGTGCTACTTCCCCAAGTGAGCCTGTGTGTCATTTGCAGGAGAGGACGGTCCTGTCATCTTCGAGTATGTTTAATGCCCTGGGACCGGGCCAGCAGACAACCGTGGGTGGTAAACCAACGAAGCAGATGACTGGGGACTCAGAAGGGCATCGGGCGCCCACCTGCTCTAGCAAGGACTCAAAGAGACCGTGCCCAAAGGCCAGGCCATCACGGTTACATGGCCCACACGGTCTACCAACCTCAGCCTTGGCCCCAGAATGGCGAAGGGTAAAGGGACCATCGGGACGGCCATCGCCCAGTCCCCAGGGCCCCGGAGACAAGCCCAGGCCCAGCCACCACGAGCTGGCCCTGCTCACCTGGATCGCGTCCTCAATGAAGACCACGGCTTGGTCGAAGCTCAGATCCCACCCGGCAGCAGCATCTGCGGGCAGAGAGGACACACTGGGTGAGGAGGGGTTCACGCGATGCTCACCCCCTGCAGGACAACTGAGGTCAAGGAGAGAGCTTGGCCTCGCTCTGTCCCAGGCTCTGAACAAGACGCCTTTGGGCCTTTGGCCCTGGGGCAGCTCTACCCCCACCCCGGCCCGCCGTGCCGTGTGGGGCAGGGTCTGAGCACGTAAGGGTCTTCTCGGTGCTCTGGGCCCACAGTTCCCGGCCCCAGAACAGGGAGGCCTGGAACCAGACCTGGGGGTTCCAATCTCAGCCACCCCCACTGTGGGTGTTGGCTTACTCCCTGTGCAACCATCTCCCCCTCTGCAAGATGGGGGTGTTAATGGGCACCCAGCTCAGCCCCCAGAGGGGTGACATGGGCACGGGAGCCGCCAGGCCAGCCCGGCACACAGAGCACGCTCAGTTCGGGGCGGCTGTGGCTGCCCTTCGGCCCCGCCCCACGCCAGCCTCCACGCGGCCTCGGTCAGGACGCCTCACTCGTCAGCTCGACTGTAAGGTGGGGCAGCACCACCGGCCACCCTCCGTCCAACGGCATCACAGACGTAACAGTCACAAGCGAAAATGATCTGGAACCACGAGGCGCCTCATGCCTCTCCATCAAATACTGCGCACTAAGAAAGACCTGAGGTCACCGTGTCCTAGCCCACAGGACGACGGAATGGGGCTCTGTGGGCCCAGGCAGACTCCCGACGACAAGGGGCCTTCGGGACAAGTCGGGCTTGGGTATAAAAATCTGCTGCAGGCCTCACGCGTTGAAGCTGAAGAAAAATCAGGCCATGGCTGCGAGGAGGCCCGCGTGTCCGATTCAGGCCAGAGGGATCCGTCCTTGCACCTGCGGCTCAGCAGCCTTGGCCCCCAGCCCTCTGTGGTCAAGGAGCCGCCAGCGATGACATGGCCTTGGGTTCTGCCCACCACACCATGGGCAAGTGCAGCCCCTGGGGCTTTGCTGTGGAAGCTGCTGACCGACGCGAAGGGAGAAGAAAGGCAGATAGAGCTGTGACACGGGGCCGGGGGACCCCAGTGCCCGAGGCCAGGGAAGGCTGCAGCCCAGGCGGCGGGCCCCGGGGGGAGCAGAGCCCTCCTGCCCTGTCCCACCATCGGCCTCTGGATCCGGGCTCGGAAGTGAGATGAGCAGCCCTGTCGCCATTTCTGTTGATAATTCTGCTTTCACGTCTGGTCCCTCAGGGCCGACAGCTGCCGACACCACCCTGACAGTCCAAAGAGAATGCAGAACTGGGGACGGGCCTAGAGCAGAGGTGCCAAAGCCAGAGGCGGGCAGAGCCGCCCTGTCCTCGGGGACCATGCAGCAGGGCCCGGGGGCCAATCGGGGATGGGGGGCCCCGGATGGAGAAGGAGGCTGGGCTCCATCCCGGCTCTGCACCGCCTTGCCGCATCTCCCAGAGCGGGAAACTTCCTGTCTGGGCCTCAGTTTCCCCACCTGTACAACCTCCACGCTCACCCTGAGACCCCTCAAAGTTCTTCCGGGGCGGCTGAGCGTGGTGACTGCCCGCTTCCCCGAGAGCGTCCTGGGACACTGTGATCGGGAGGCACTTTCGTTCCCTGCTGCGCCCGCAGAGCCCAGACAGCGTGGGGCTCGGCACGCAGCTCGCTCACCGAGTGGATGAGTGCACGGCCCTGAGGGGGCCTGGGAGGGCCCGGTGGTGTGAGGGCCTGCAGGAGGCCCCATGTCACCAAACCCCCTGGGAAGAGACGGACTCAGCCAGGGAGATGGGAGGACATGGCTTCCTAGACAAGAGAGAGGCACCAGAGGCCCCAAGCTTGTTCCAGGCCCAGGACTGGGGTGCAGCGGAAGTGGCTCAGTCCTGGGTGAGCCAGGCCAAGGGTATGGGGCGCCCCAAGAACTGTCCAGCACCCAACACTCTCATCTGGCTTTGGGTGGTTGGTTTGTAACATTCAAGGTGAGGCCACCCAAGCTCACAGGGCTCTCGATTCTCGGGGCACCAGACCTCAGGAAGGGCCGTCCCCCCTGCTCCGCAGCCCCAGCGCCGGCCTCTCCCCCATCCTGCAGCAGCCAGCGGGTCTTGTCGCAAACCCTGGTGAGCGCATCACTTCCTGTGAGTGCCACTGCCCCAGGAGAAAGGCTCCACCCGAGCTGGCAGTGTGGGCGCCCACCTCTGCCCATCCGCCTCCTCTCCTGTAGCTTCCTCCACCCCATGCCCTCCAGGCCACTCGCCCTGAACTTGGCTCCAAGGTCAAGCTCTCCAAGGCCTCCATGCCCTTGCCGAGGCTGTGAGCCCTACCAAGAGCACTGCCTCCCACCTCGGTGGCCCAGGAAACCATCACTCTGGGAGGCAATCACCTGCAGGCACCCCCGGTACCCCACTGGACACAGCAGGGGGGGATATCGGGGAGCACAGAGGACAACATCCCACATCAGCCCTGGACCAGCCTCCCTGCCCCAAGCCCGGCGTCCGGGTCTAAAGGCCCCTCTCCTCTTGCTCCACGCTGCACAGCCTGTGGGGAGCCCCAGCGGCGCCTCATGCGAGCCCGGACAAGCCCCCAACCTCTGTGCCTCGACTCCTCCAAGGCCCTACGCCACAGGCCCGACGCACACACCGGGCGGGTTCCCACGGCTCAAGTGCGGCGCAGTGACTTCACAGCATTGGCTGCTACTATTCTTACTGTTATTGTTATTATTGTTGTTGTTGTTGTTGTTAGCATTATTAAAAAGCCCCTTTTACAGCACAGCGATCCCTCATCCCCCGACTCTTTCAAAGCCAGGAAGAGGAAGGACAAGACGACTATCTTCGCCCTGTGGCCCATCACATGGGGCTGAGTCCAGAGGACCCACCCACAGGGCCCGCTGGGTCCACAGGGCCGGGCAGTGACACTCCCCACCCTCGCCGGTAGGAGCACCCAACTGTGGGACATGCAAACCCTGGGCACAAGGCCCACCCCGGGGAGCTGGGCAGAGACTGAAAGAGCCATTCTCAGTCCCCACTCACTGCCCCCAGCCAGACCCAGCCGGGCAGCCTGTCAGGGAGGCCCTGTTCACATTCTCAGGAGCCCATGCTGAGGCCACAGCGTCAGGACAAAGAGCCTGCCCCCCACCCTGGCTCCTGCCTCTACAGTACGGGTCTCCACCGACCTGCAGTCCGCTCTGACAGGGGTGGGACCTGCTGTGATCACAGTCCTCCTCCCAGGGTGACACACCAGCTCCCCAGGCTGGCCCCACCCCATGCTGAGGTGTCTCCAGATTCTCTCTGAATCTTCAATGCCCCTCAGGGCGCCCCTATAATATGCCCCTTTAGCGAGACTCAGAAGGGTTAGGCAACCTGCCAAGGTCACGTAGCCAGGAAGCAGCAGCACCAGAAAGGCACCCAGACCTCCAGACACTAAGTCTGTGCCCGCACTGAATGCCACCATATGTCCCTGTCCAGGGCCCTTCAAGGCCTGGCAAGGGCTGGATGGAGAACTTTCGGGGACAGTCTCTGAGATGGGCAGGCGGGACACCACCTCAGCCTCTAGTTTTCTCATCTCCTGTCAGGGACCCACCACTGATATTTCACGGGCGGGCACACACCGCCGACCCCTCCCGGGCAGAGGAAAGTGAGCCCAGAGAGGGAACACGCCCCAGAAGGAGCACCCAGCCAGGTGCTGGCGGAGTCAGCACCAGATCCCGGGGCTGTGTCCTCTGACAGGTCCCGGAGCCTCCCTGAGCCTCAGAAAGTAGAGCGCAAGCGCTTCTCTGGAAAATGGGGCTCAGGCCCTTCAGCCCCTAACCCAGCGCCCAACCCCTCTGGTGTCTGCCAGGGGCGGATGGACGCCGCCCTCCCCAGCCACAGGCCCTCCTCGGGATTCAGCAATCTCTCTGCCAGTAAACAGGAAGGGCAGGAGGGAGCTGCGGAGGGCGAATGGAGGAAGCTGCCGGGTCTGGGCAAGCCTGCCCCGACCCCCAGCTGAAGGGGGACCGGCCTCTGAGGAGCCTCCGGGACCAGGAACCAGGAATGGGAAAGGAGCGCACAAGCACTCGCAGGTCACTCCCAGCGAATCCCACCTCGGCCGCTTCTTGGCTGGGTGACCTCGGATAGGAGAACGCCCCTTTCTGTGCCTCAGTTTCCCCGGTAAAAACCGGGGGAGAAATGGATCTAATTAATGCCTCCTGGGAGTCACCAAGGCGATCCGCGGGAAGCGCGCGGTGTGGGTCCGCCCCGGGCACTCCAAGGGGGCTGTCCCCGGCTGCCCCCGGCTGCCCCCAGGCCCTTTGGCTCGGGGATGGGCGAGGCCCGCGAGGGCCCTCCGCCCAGCCCGTAGGGTGCAGGCGCCACCCCGCAGCACCTGACCGCCGCCAGCTGCGCACCGGGCGCCCGCAGGGCGGGGCGTACAGGCCGGCAGGTGGCAGAGGCCTACATGGTGAAGCAGCTGCCCTCAGAGAAGATGGTCAGGGTACGCTCCATGGTGTGGATATGCGCACGGTTTTATAAGGCTTGGCTGGCATTTGAGGTTCTCACTGCTATCATCATCCCCCATAATTACCAGATCATTAGGTCTGGATGGACGACGCGGCCATTATGCTGAGCCAACCGTACGACTTGGACGCTGCGGCAAGCGGGAAAGCCAGCCCGGCAGTCACGGCCGCTGTCGCCGCGGGCCCGGCTCAGAAGGGGATCGGACTCCGCCATGGGGTCGCCGCGCGCCGCCAGGACGCTCACGGAAACTTAGAGCCGGAGTGCCGCCCTCCACTGCGCAGGCGCAGGGTCCCCGCCCCCGGAGTTCGGGAGGAGGAGCGGATAGCACTGTGACGTAGGGGATGCCCTTCGATACCAGCCAATGAGAACGCGGGCCTCGCGTGTGGAGGCGGAGCTTCTAGGGGCCCGCCCCCGGAGGGTGGAGCTCAGCTTCTTTCCACCTGGGAGGGGCCTTAAGGACCCTCCTGGGGCTGGGAGAACTGCGTTCTCAGAACGGTCCCCGAGCCTGCAGCGTCCGCACCACTGGGGCACTGGTTAGACATGCAAATTCCTAGGCCTCCCCCAGACCTCCCGAATTAGAAACTCTGGGGGCAGGACCCAGGAATCTGTTTTGCATTCAGGAGTTACGTGCTTGTCGGGGCTGACCGCGAAGGACACCTCCCAAAATGGAACTCTGATGATGAAATTGGGAAGATTAAATATAATTGAGGGGAAAGTTTAAAAAGACAAATGATACACTTGAAAAACTATTTACGACATATATAAAAAGTGTTTGCAACATCAGAATAGAAAGAGCTTGCTTTCTATTGCTGCTATGACCCACTACCACAAACTTAGCTTAAAGCAACTCGCATTTATTATCTCTCAGTCCTGGAGGTCAGAAGTCCTGCGGGGAGGTCCTTGTCTCAGGGCCTCCCAAGGCCAAAATCAAAGTGTCAACACCTGGAGCAGGCTCATTCAGGCAATTGGTAGAATTCACTGCCATGGGGCTAGGACTAAGGTCCCATTTCTTACAGGGTGTGGGTCGGGGACATTCTCAGCTCCTAGAGGCCACTGCATTGCTTTGCACGTGGCCCCCTCCGTCACCAAAACCAGCAAGAGTGTTTTGATCCTCTTCATGTTTCAGATAAGATGCTTCAAGATGCTCTTACTCTGACTTCCCTCTGCCACATCTCTTTGCTTTTAAGGATTCATGCATTACACTGGGCACATCAGCTAATCCAGGATAATCTCCTTACAGTATTTAAGATCAGCTGATTAGTAATTTTAATTACATCTGCAAAAATCCCTTTGCCTCTAATCTACTATCACCACAGGCATGATGCCAGCAGTTAAAAGGTCACAGGGGCCAAAATCTTACCTCGCACAGAGCTCCGAAAAATCAGTTAAAAAAAAGAAGAAATATCAACGATGCGTGCTGGAAACAAAGCTCCACCTCATTAGAATAGAGAGATGCCAAAGAAAATAACAATGAAATCTCACTGAGCACATCGGTTGGCAAATATTTAAAAGATGATACAGCTCCGGAGGGCAAGTGTATGGTTATCCCAAGAGGGTGGAGAGAAATCACAGGACGTGTTCATAAGTTCGATTTTTTTTCTTTGAACAAGGAGCATGCATTTTAAAACTTGACAAAACTAAGATATTTTTATTCTGAAAAAAAAAAAGGAAATAATAGATGCACACAGTTCTCCGCCTATCCCCCAAGGATTTGTTTTATTTCAATTAAAGAATTCCCTTGATGTTTAGGTACAAACCCACAGAGGCCCAAGCGGGATGTGGTGTGGTGTAAGCATTAACACGGACTTCATGGTGTTTGGATGCAGGGGAAGGACGTGTTTAAGTTCAATTTTTTTTCTTTGAACAAGGAGCATGCATTTTAAAACTTGACAAAACTAAGATATTTTTATTCTGAAAAAAAAAAGGAAATAATAGATGCACACAGTTCTCCGCCTATCCCCCAAGGATTTGTTTTATTTCAATTAAAGAATTCCCTTGATGTTTAGGTACAAACCCACAGAGGCCCAAGCGGGATGTGGTGTGGTGTAAGCATTAACACGGACTTCATGGTGTTTGGATGCAGGGGAGGGGCTAACAGAAGGAGCTCCCACAAAAGGGGAGACAGAAATAAACTGTCGGGGAGGGGCCCAGTGTGGTCCAGCAGGAGGACATCAACTCTCAGATGCCATTGTACTGTCCTCGGTACAGCCAGCCTCCCTGAGGTGTAGACAGATGGCATCTGGGCTGTGTCCATCACTAGCTTTCAGTAAGGCAATCAGCCTAGTTCTCAGGAAAGCCTGCAAAGAGAGAAAAGGCTGGTGGGGTCCTCTGGGAAGCTGGGTCTTCACAGCAGCCCCACTGTCTCATGTGTGGGTCCGGCGGGCCCTGGGGTGCTGGCTGAGCGGGGCTGTGCTGAGGGAGCAGTACTGGACTGGGAATGAAACCAGAGAGACACGCCCCTGGCCTCCATGTCACCCTAACAAACAACTCCAAAATTTTCTGGTTTAAAATGCTTGTTATCTCCCAGGATTTTTTTTAGACTGGATCTGAACGTGTTCTAGCTGGCGGCCTCTGGCTCTGCGTCTCGTCTTTTACAGGCTGCAATCATAATGTGGGCGGGGGCTGCGGGCTGCGGCTGCAGCCGCCTCAAGGTTCAATGCGGGTTCAGGCTTCTCGGCGGCTGCTGGCTGGACTCAGCCCCTCATGGGCTGTTGGACTGCGGGCTTCAGTCCCTCGAAGTCTATTGCCTGGAGGTGGCTCTCAGTTCCTTGCGACATGGGACTCTCCACAGGATAGCTCACGACGTGGCAGCCAGCTCCATCGGAAGGAACAATCACGAAAAGCCAGGATGGAAGTAGAAAGGCGGAAGTCACAATCTTTCATAACCTCATCTCGGAAGTGACATCCCGTCATTCTTGCTGTGTTCTATCGGTTAGAGGTGAGTCACCAGGTCTAGGCCCCTCAAGGAGAGGGAATTGCACACAGGAAGTACACCAGGAGGAGGGGACGTTGAGGGTCACCTTAGAAGACTACTTACCACAATAGGTGACAAGCAAGGCTTTGTTTCGGGGTTAATTCCTCTGCCACTAAAATCATCTCACACACCACAGTTTTCATCTGGTTCTCACATCCACCCTGTGAACCAAGACAAATGTCACTCTCCCCATGACAGATAAGGAAACTGAGGCTTGAGGGGCTCCTTGATAGTCCTCCCTAGGCTGCATTGCCCAGGGGGCTGGAGGCGCCATGTCTGAATAGATCCGTGGCCTGCCACCAAGTGAGTCCAGGAGCACGGGACCTGCTCGGGGTGAGATGAAGCCCCAGCGGGCAGGCCACGGATCAGGCCTGGGGAGGGGCCGTGTGGGGCCCTGGAGCGGCCTCACACTGCTGGCCAAAGTCCCAGAGCAGCGTCTTCCTCCTGCAAACGAGGCCAGCCCAGAGGAAGCGACAGGGCAGAGTCCCAGTCGGTGGTTTGCAAAGTAGTTGAGAAACTCCAGTCCCCGCCCTGCCCCCAGACAGGAAAACAAACCTGAGATTCCCAAAGGGACAATGTCCTCCTCTCTCCCGCCCCCCACGCGCCACACTCGCACCGTAAATGAACAAAAAGCCCACTCACCACCCCTGCAGCTGCATTTCCAATGCGGCTTTCATTGCTGGTCATGTCCCTTGGAACCTGCAGTGGACAAAGGCGTCCTCTTGGTGGGGACACTGTCTCAGCCTGAGGCTCATCCGTGCCATGCCAGGGCCACTGCTGGAGCTTGCGCCAGCATCAGGGAGCTTCGTCTCCCAAGATGCCCGCTTGGAGCTTGGTTTGCACGTCAGACGTGGCCCCTCAGCTCCCGACACGTGGCCCGAGCTCCGTTACTCCGGGGAACGTGCCAACCGCCTCCGTGTTGGGTTCCCACTATTTCATAAAGGAAATAACGGAAATTTCCTGGTGAGGCTTTGTGGGCGCATAGGAGGTTCCAAAAGGGGCCCTCACATCCTCGCACCCCAGAGAGGGGACACTGGCCATCACGGGTTGGGGCCCCGTGGGCCTGCACTGGACTCTTCTCGTTGTATTCGTCTCCTTCCTGGGTGCAGCAGGCCAACTGCCCACTGCGGGGCTGGGTTTCCGGTCACCTGCATGGGCAGCGAGCGTGGACCCAGGCGGGTCTTTCTAAAGCAGCTTGGTGGTCGTTATTCATTCATTCGCTCATCCATCCACGCGTCTGTCAAGTGCCCACAAGCCGAGAAGTGGCCTAGGCACTGCTGACTGACACATAGGTGCTCAGGGGAACGGTTTCAAGAGACACAAGAATAAAAAAAAAAAATGCCCCAGCCTCGCGGTAACGTGGGAGAAGCGCGGCCCCTGAATCATTCGGATCCGAACTCGTGTCCCTCCCCATCACCTTCCTCGTGGGCTCAGGCAGCCCCGACACCTCGCCGGGCCCCAGTTTCAGCACCTGTGAAATGGGGTTTGCAGCGAGACGGGACAGACACACAGTAGGGCCTCGGTCCCTGTTCCTGCTCTCCCACCCACTTCCCCGCACATCATCTCTGCGGGGAAAACAACGCAGTGTTTCAGGATCACAAAGAATTCTCAAATCCCTGTCACACTTCGGCCTCGAAATGACTGCCAAGGCCAAGGGCAGCATGGCAGTGATCCTCCTGCCGAGACTCGGAGAGACCACGAGCTTCGTCCGAGGTCACACAGTGAGTGAGGGGCATGTGGACACCAAAGCCGGCCCAAGACTGGGAGGAAAACGCGTCGGCCGAGCACAGGCCGCAGGCAGGGCGTTGGTGAGCAAACCCCTTGCCCACGCCCGGGGGACAAGTATCTGGAAAACCAAATACTTCCCAGGCCAGCACAGGCCGCATTTGCTATTTCCAGTTCTCCTACGTGACACAAGTGACAAGAGTCTGGGGAGACCCCGTTGACTCGTCACATTGGGAACTGAGCTTGCGGTGGCAGCCAAGGGACAGCTGAGGGTGACAAGGGCTGGGGCGGGAGCACTGAGGGCTGAAGGCCGAGCCCAGAGGCTTGCGGGGCTGGGGTGCAGGGCTGGGGTGTGATGCTGGGGAGGAGGCCCCTGGGGAGCCTGGAGCGAGGGCCTGGGAGCGCGGGGGGCCTGACGGGAAGGAGGCGCACACGGCCTTCCAGATCAGACTAAGGCACAAACAAGGCTCCCTGTGCTGGGAACACCTGGGCCAGGGGCTCGTGGTTGGTTCGGATGGTGACCTGAGCAGCGAACCAGGGAAGGGGAGAAAGCCTTAGAAAGAGCATCATCGGCTGGTAGCAGCTGGGCTGAGAACAAGCCTTGGGGTATCCTCACCTCAGGGC
>NW_006435764.1:3401062-3421481 GCF_000325575.1 Pteropus alecto
CCAGAGGCTTGCGGGGCTGGGGTGCAGGGCTGGGGTGTGATGCTGGGGAGGAGGCCCCTGGGGAGCCTAGAGCGAGGGCCTGGGAGCGCGGGGGCCCTGATGGGAAGGAGGCGCACACGGGCCTTCCAGATCAGACTAAGGCACAAACAAGTCTCCCTGGGCTGGGAACACCTGAGCCAGGGGCTCGTGGTTGGATCGGATGGTGACCTGAGCAGTGAACCAGGGAAGGAGAGAAAGCCATAAAAAGAGCATCATCGGCTGGTAGCAGCTGGGTTGAGAACAAGCCTTGGGGTATCCTCACCTCAGGGCAAGGAAGGTGGGTTCTCTCCCCACCCCCACGACGCTGGCAGTTGGCTGGGGGCCACTGCTGGGGCACGGAGCTCCCTGCACTGGGAGGTGCAGGCGCTGGCAAGGACGCGCCTTCGGCCTGGTCTGGCTCGGTGAGCTCCTCGACAGTACCTGCAGGCACCAGGAGCATCCGAGGCGAGGAGACCGCCCCACACGCCCCCATCCACCCACCAAGCACCCCGACGGCCTGGCCCCAGCCAGGCCTCAGGGCATCGCCGGGAGCACGGTCAGGCCTTTGCTCTCGAAGGTGGAAAATGGGAAGAGCATCTGGACAGAGAGGAGCACGCGCGGGCTCAGTGCCAGGAAGGGACTGCCGGACGGTGAACACGTGGCACCGCCATACAGCGAGCGGCCTATTCCTCAGCCGTGAAAGGGGATGAAGAGCCGAGTCTCGAAAATCATTATGATCCGTGGAAGAAGACGGATGCCGAAGGCCACGCGTCCGATTCCGTCTAAGTGAAACGTCTCGAATAGGTAAACTATGCAGACAGGAAGCGGGTTAGTGGCCCCCGAGGCCTGGGCAAGGGGAGGTGGGGCGTGACGCCTAATGGGGACAGGGCTTCTCTTGGGGGCAATGACAATGCTCTGAAATAGAGTGCCGATGGTCGAACAGCCTGGAGGGTACACTAACCGCCACCGGGCTGCACACTCCTAGAGGGCGAACTTCCTGGAGAGTGGATGACATCTCCGTTCTAAACGGGGCACAGGTGGCCGGCCATCTTTAGATGAGATGCTCACGGAGGGCCTCTTGGAAGAGGTGACACTTTGGCGGAGGTCTGAAGGATGGGGAGTTGGCCATGGGGTGAGGCAGGAGAAGGTGTGGCACCAGGGGGTGTGGCACCAGATTGGGACAGTGAGCCCATGGGGCCCGGCATCCATGCCGAGGGGTGCATCTCATTCTGAGGGCACCGGGGAGGCTGCTGGAGGATCTCGAGCAGGGCAGCGAGACCCAGGGGCTTTGTGCTTCTAGAGTGGTGGGCGGAGAGAGCATGGGTTAGAGGGGGCAGGAGGCAAAGCCCCAGGAGACCAGATGCCTCCTGGGACTCACTTGGGACAGGTGCTAGGGGTGACCCCGTACAAACTCTGTCACCGCCGTGCCTTAAGAGAGTCTGTGGGGGGGCGCACCTTGCTTTGCTGTGGCCATTTGTATCCCATGGTATCTTAAAGGCACCCCTGCCCTCATATGATGGCCCTCGGGTGGGGAGAAAACGTCTAGGGGTGCCCCAGCACAGAAAGGGGCTCATAGGGAGGCCCATGTCAGGGCCGCAGGAAAGGTGAGCTGTGTGTGAGAGACAGGGACGAAGCTGCCCCCATGACTGCCTGGAAAGCAGCCCAGACTTTGAATTTGCTGCCCGGCCAGCTGCCCCGGGCTCCTCGGCAGGGCCCAGGTCCAAGGGGCAGGGACAACCAGGACCAGGACTCCTGGAAAGCGGGGGACGGATCCCTGGACTGGAGGCCAAGGAGGCACTGGTAGTCATCCGGGCTGGTGGGGGAGGGGGCTGGTCCTGCCTCTGTCTGCAGGGACCTGCAGTTCATGGTCAAGGTCTGTTCTGCAGGGCAGAGGAGAAGCCCCCGCCGGCTCTGAGCCCCGCAGAGAGCCAGCAATACCCCGACAACAGAATCAGGAAGCCACTCAGAGGATGACGCCAGGGGACCTTCTGCTCCCTTTCAGAGCTGGCTGAGTGCGCCACACTGGGGACGTTGGCCCCACATCAAGTGTGCCAGGTCCTCGCAGAGTACGGCGTCAGCAGAGGAGCAGCCATGGTGTCAGTCTCTGGGGAGAGGCAGAGAAGCACAGGACAGTTACAACTAGGCTGCTCGCTGCCAAGGGCCAGGGGTTAGGACTCTCATTCACCCCACTTCAGAGGCTGAGCACATAGTAGGTGCTCAACAAACGTCTGTCGAATGCCTGACCGAAGACGTGCGTGTCGAATGAAGGCAGTGGCGGCAGCACTTAGGAAGGAGTGACGAACCGAGCTTGGATGGAGAGTGAGGCTTTATGGGGGCTTCCTGGAGGAGGCGACATTGGAGCTGGGGCCTGGGGGATGCATGGGAGTTCCAAGGATTAGCAGGCAGACAGAACCGCATGAGCACAGCCTAGAGGTGAGAAAGGGCCTGCACCAACCAAGGAGCTGAACAGTCCACGCCTGGGGCGGGGGGTGGAAAGTTGGGGGACCCCTGCAGGATGGGCATGGCCCTAGGGTCCCTCTGCCAGGACCCCCCCTGCCCCGGACTGGGCCGAGCTTGGGTGGGCCAGCAACTCCTCACCCAGCTAGGTTTCACTCACTCTCCCGGCTGCTGGCTTGGTGGAGCGTCCACCCGTTCCCCCGATTCCTGAAGCCTCCTTCCCAGGTGAGGCTGTGGACACCATGGCAAGGTGTCCACATGGCAAGGGGAGGGAGCCCTCCTGTTGGAAGTGATTTCAGCGCGGGTGAGAGCCACTCACCTGGGTGACAGCTCTCACCATCTCAAAGGGCTGCCTCAGGCCCGGCCCCCAGTTTGCAGACCTCCCTGCAGGGGATCTCCCTCCCCCCTCTTCCCCGCCCTGCCAGAAAGAGGCCTCAAAGACATGGGCTCACGCCCTCCCCTGGAGCCAGGGAAGACACTAGCAATCACAGTGTGTCCTCTCAGTGGAGGGGTGCAGCCCCAGGACGGGGCCCAGGGCTCAGCAAGCAGCTGGAGCTGGAATTCGGCCTGACTCCCCCTCTGAGCCAGGTGCGTTTCAGGCGTGCCCTACCTGGTGACGGCGCGCCGCAGGCCCTGCTGGCAGCTCTCTTCGCGGGGCCTCTGCGGTGGGAGACAGGGTCCTGGAAAGGCCCAGACCCCCACGCGTGTCGTGCCCTGCTGTGGGGCGCTGCTCGTTTCTTGGCGGACGGCCCACTGCCAGCGGTCATCAACCCTTTGACGTTCGGGACGGATGTTTCCGCTCTCATTTAGAAAGTGAGCGTGAAGGCAACTCGGGGAAGAAGTAAAGCGGTGATGGAGGGCTTCGGTCTCCCGAAGGCCCTGGTAGACGCGGACAGAGCGCCGGGCAAAGCCAAACCCAAAACCCACGGGGCACATCCACGGCGAAACCAAGCGGCTTGGGGTGCAAGCTGGGGGAGCAGACACCAACTCGAAGACCCACGCGGGACCGGCCACCGCGAGAGAGGACGGGGAGGGGGGTCAGCAGGGCCCTGATGGCCCTGAGAACCGGGCCCCCCAGTCACCAGCAGGTGCTCGCTGGCCAGTGGGGGTACCATGAGAGAGCAGGGGTCACGAGCAGGTGGGGCTGTGCAGGCTCCCATTCACAGTGAGGGGGAGGGGACAACGGTGGCCCGGTGTGACAGCAGGGTCTGAACCAACAAAACACAACCTCCTTCCGGGACAAACCCCCAGGCAGAGGAGAAATTGGGGGGCGGGGCAGGGTGGAGCATCACACGGGGTCAGTGGGAGGGCAAGGCAGAGGTCCTAGGAAAAGAGCGCCCTCTTGTGGCCTACCTCTCTTTTGGAAATAGTCAGAAAAATTCAACTCACTGGGAAAAATCACGAGCAGCGGAAGAGAACGGTCGTCGAGACCAAGGACCAAGTGCAAAGACACCCCACAAAGAGAGTGAGAACGCCGGCTGAGGGACACGCCGAAAAGGGGCACCCTCCAACAGGTAGAGGCCGTACGTCGCCCCCTTCGAAATGGTAAACTGCTATCTTACTTTACTCTATTTATTTACTTTCAAATGTTTACTTCCCCAAGACTTATTTATCTTATAAATGGGAGTTTGTGTCTTTTGCCCACCTTCGCCCATTTCCCCCTTCCCCCCCACCCACCCCTCTGACAACCATTCACCTGTTCTCCGGTTCTATGAGTCTGGTCTTTTTAGGTGCCACATGTAAGTGAGGTCGTGCAGTGTCTTTCTCTGCCTGACCCGTCTCACTTAGCATACTACCCAAGGTCCATTCGTGTTGTCTCAAATGACAAAATTTCCTCCTTTTTTTTATGACTGAATACTATCTATTATTTTAGATAATAAGAAACTAACAGAAGCTGCGAAACAATAGCATCCCTCAGAATCAGAAAAAAATAAAATTCAGAAATGAAGCCATGGGAGAAAAAGGAACCTTTGAAAACAGATGGCAGAACTCAGAAAAGAATTAAAATAAGAACATTGTTTAAGAAACGAAGACTGAAATGAAAAGAAATATAAAAGCAAATAAATACTGCTTTCAGAAAAACAGACTATGGAAAGCAGGAACATTTAAAAATCAAAAAGAAACGTTGAGACGAAAAAAAAAAGATGTTAAGGGAAAATTATAGATGTAGAAAATAAGCAGGTAAGGTCCAAGACACGTATAATAGGCACCCCAGAAGAAAACCAAAACGGAACGCGTAACAAAAATGAGAATTCAAGAAAATTTCCTGAAATAGAAATGTTTTAAAAGTTCTTAAGAAATGAGCACACTGCTCCGAGTAGAAAACCAATGAACAAAGACCAAAAAGATGAGGATCTGGGGGTGTAACGTGAAGGGGCGAGGGAAGCTGTGAGAACCAAGAGTAAAATAAGCCAGTCACAGAAGGGCACAGACTGCGTGATTCTACCCAGGAGGGGTCCCTGCGGGAGTCAAATTCATAGACAGAAATTAAGGCGGTGGGTGCCGCGGGCAGGGGAGGGGGACGATGGGGAGGTCGTGTTTAATGGGGACAGACCGTCAGTTGAGACGATGAGAAAGTTCTGTGGATGGACGATGGTTGCACAACCACGTGAAGTCAGTGCCACAGAATGGCACACTTAAAAATGGTTAACGTGGCAAATTCTTTGTTAGGTGTTTTTTACCATAGTTTTTTTTTTTTAAGGATCGGAGTATTTTTTAAAATTTTTTAATGACTTAAAATACACATACGCCCTATTCAGTGTCATCTATTCAGCTGGCAGATAGAACCAGGCCTCAGGGAAAATTCCAGATCAAACTGCTGTCCTAGGAGCTACACAAGAAATCTTGAGTTTCATCTGGAAAATAGCGACTTCTTCCAGAAAGTTAGGAAACGTGGCCTCCCACAAACAGGGGACACTGGATCACTCGGACCTGAGAACAACTCTGCGATTTTGCACTAGCCCCAGGAAAACCTGTGACTGATCTGATGTGGGTGTCAGGGCACATCTTCATTTTATTTGCACGTTTGCACCAACGGCAGGGCCTGGACAGAACTCCAGAAAGGGACCTCGAGATTTCGGGCAGTGTCACCCCTGGCCTCCTGTTTCCCCCAGATCAGTGCCCAGGAGGGTCTGACAGCCACCCTGACCACCGGTAGCAGCCTGTGTCTTCTCTCTCACCTGGGACACCTGCCTAGGTTTCATAGGTATCAATTGTCACAATAAGCCACTGAAGGGGGCTGGGGTGACAGGGAGCTAAAAACCAGACCCCTCAAAGCAAGTAGGGAGCAAATTCTCACAATCCTCTTCCTTCCCCATCTCACTCCCCCATGTCCAGGTAGTGTGCCCTGGGATCATCATCCAAATAAACTACTCGCAGCCCCCCAAAAGAGTTAAGTATAGTTAAAGGAGGGGGTGACATACACACAGCACAGTGACAAAGGGGTGGACTGTGCTGGGCTGTCTGCCGGCCGCAGAGCATCCTCCTAGGGCGAGGAACTTTTTCCCAGAGTCCCCCGCTGGGGACACTGCGTTAGGACTTGCCAACAAGGATGGCTCGTGGGAGGTCTGGAGGGTGGAGCAAATGGGACCAGTAGTCTCAGATTCTTGCTGTGGCTCTGCAGACCCCTCCGTGAGCTCCTGCTTCGTGCTCCGGGCAGCCAGGTGGGGCAGTTTCCCTGGCTCCATCTCCTGTGCCAAAACCAGGATGCAAGCTGTTAGTGACCGGTTCTCTGATCCTCTGGCCACAGCCTTCCAGCCTTCCCAGACCCAGCCCACCCGCAGTCCCCTATTCACCCTCTTATTGCCCTGATAGTGGATGTGTCTGTTTCCTGATTCAAGTCAGGAAGAGAGAGAGACAGAGACGTGGAGAGGGAGAGGGAGAGGGAGAGGGAGAGACCATAGGGAAACCCATAGATTAAAACAGGGGGAAAGAAGCATATCAACTAATGAACCTTGTTTGGATACTGATGCACACACAAAATTCTCTAAGTGTAAAACAAGTGGATAGATGATAGATAGATAGATAGATAGATAGATAGATAGATAGATAGATAGATCTGAGCGTTGGCTGGATATTTATTGATTTTAAGAAATTACTGTTCATTATTTTTAGAAACGATAATAATGTCGCGGACTTTTCAAAGGTTTCTTATTTTTCGGTTCCATGCCAAATGGTCACAGATCAAATGATATGACAACTGGGATTTGCTCAGGCAGGGGTGGGTATGGAGGGAAGGGAGGGGCGGTAGCTGCCTGGCTGGGGGGCCTCATGTCCCCCCTGCCCTCTCCACATCCCCCTGGCCTCACGCACCCCCATTCGCCTGTGCAGCACGCCTTCCCGCCTCAGGGCCTTTGCTCGTACTGTCTCTGCTGCTGGAAAGCCTTCTTTCTCTCTCACCTGAGTCCCTCCTGCTCGACTGTGTCCACGTGCTCCGATGTCACCTCCTCAGAGACGCTGTCCTGATCTCTCTGGTTGGCTGGCCCCGGTGCCTTCTGTTCAAGTGTGGTTTTCCACGTGTTTGGGTCACCCGATTCTTTCGCTTCCTGGCACAAAGTCAGCTCCCTGGGGGCAGACACCTGGTCTGCCGTGTCCAGCAGCCTGGAGCACTCTGGGAGCATAGCAGGTGCTCTGTGAATATCCGCAGTGTGAGAGGACTGTGTGCTCGGCTGGCTCAGGGGGGCCGCCCAGCGTCCAGGGAGCAGCTGGGGACCCCAGAAGGGTCCCCGCAGGAGACAGCCCCGCCCAGAACCAGCCTCCTGCCCCCAGGAACCCCCAGGAGAGGAGGATCCTGGCCTGAGGGTTTCTGGGGTGGCGTATGGGAACACGGAGTCCATCTGCGAAGCCAATGGCAGAGGACAATTAAAAAAATAAATTTCCTTTCTTGAGGGAGGGCAGGCGAGGGCTCCTGACGGCAGGATAGTGGCCGTTCAGAGCGCGAGGGAAAATGCGAGAGCTGGGGGAGGAGAGACCGGGTCTGAGCAGGAAAGGCCAGCCCTGGGCCGGCCACCTCGGGACTGGGCCCTAAGCCTTGCAGAGGGCACGGCTGAATGATGCCCACACGCCGAACCTGGGCGGAGAGCTTCTGAGGTGCACAGAGGTCATTTTATTTCCCACCCCGACAGGTGAGGAAACCGAGATTGACAGTGTAAGCAGCCAGGGAGCCCCACACGCCAGCGGGGGGAGGGGGGGCTCGCTCCACTGTCCCTGCAGGAGCCCAGCCTCAGGTTTAGGGACACCTGGAGGCGACAGAACAGCAGCAAACCCTAGCAGAGGCCGATATCCCATTTACAAGCACCTCTCGTTCGTTTGGAAAGAAACAAATTTCCACACCAAATAAGGCAGCGGACCTCGGAGCCGCTGCCCACTTCACACAATTCCTTTTAAGTGTCCAAATGCAATTACACTTGGAACTTGCCTGGACTGGGCCTCCCCGGCCTCCCCCCAGCCCCTGGCCTCCCTACATAAACAAGAGCCCAGCTGGGCCCCAGCTGGTCTGCCCCGGGGAGGAAGGGAGGGTCACTAGCTGCCTGCAGCCTCCGGGCCTCTCAGCCCAAGGCGTGGCCGTGAGCTTCAGCGTCCTAGAGGTCTCCTATGTGCCCCTCCCCGCCAGGAGGTCGCCGGCCGCGCGGGAGCGATTCATACCCGCTCCTGCCTCTGAGATTTGCACCTGGGCAGGCACGCGAGTCCTCCTGGGGGCTGGAAGCCCGCAGCCCCCGGGCAGGTGCAAGGCGAGCTCTATTTCCGGTTCACCTCAGGATGCCCAAGGAGGCACGCACCCCCCTCCCCCCACACACACACACACGCAAACTGGGCATCATCCGTTCCCGCAGGGAAAGCACAGGCCGGAATTCCCTCGGGCTCCCTGGGCCGTGAGAAAGTTGGCCCACAGCAGGAGGGGTGAGGGGGCTCCCGAGGGGCTCCCTGGGAAGCCAGTCCTCACCACCGGGTCCTTCTGGCACCCCTCGGGCTCCTGCACCACCCCCACCCCAGGCTTTGGCCCGGTGCCCCAGGCCCCCGAGGGTGCTCGTGGGGGGTGGGGCCGAGGTTGACTCATCCGCGGAAGGGCACACGCGCCAATCCCCCGCTCGCTGGGCGCAGGGAGCGCAATGATTTTCCACTGGCGCCATCTGATTGCTATTAGGGCTGCGGGAAGGGAATTCCTGGCTCCATAAGCCCGCGGGGGGCCTGGGCAGAGTGCGGGGGAAGAGTGGGGTGCCCCCTGGGTGGCCCCACGGACCTGCTGCCAAGTCTACCTCTCAGAAGTGCCTGCAGCACCCTGTCCCTGGAGCCCTCGCCGGCCGCCTCCCCGCCTCTCCTTCAGCCCCTCAGTGCCTCTGATCGTCCGGGCGGGTCCCCCACCCTACCCTCCAGCCCGCACGCCTTTGTGGGCGCCCACGGAAGGCACCAGGCAAGTGGACAGCTGGGCGCTCCCTCTCCCGCGCAGCCCCGCCGAGCTGCAGGACGCTCGAGAGAGTAACAGCTGGACTCGCGCCGCAGTGCTCGGGCCAACATGACGTCACGGGGCAGGGAGATGAGTTCCCAGTGGGGCTCTGGGGGGGGCTCCCGAGTGGGGCATTCTTTCCTGAAGCCTCATCCCGGCTCAGCCCCTCCTCCTCCTCCCCTCCCCCTCCCCGCGGGGCCTGGAATTGGGTTTGGGGCGGGTTCAGCTCCCAGAGCCGACTTCTGCGTCTTCCCGTCTTCTCTCTTCTCCGGAGGCAGGCAAGGGCTCGCCTCCGCTCTGAGCGCGCCTTTTCCGAGGCTGCCGCCCTGCTCTGCGCTGGCCTGCTGGCCTGCTGTGGGTCTGGGTCGGGGCCAGAGGCGGGCGTCACCGACGAAGCCACACAGAGAAGGCCCTGGAGGACCAGGACGGCTGCAGGTAGCTCCGTGGGGCCCACGGCCCAGGGGAGGGAAGCCCAGGAACAGGGCTGCAGGGCGAAGGCCAGGAGAACCAGGCAGGCACCTTAGGGACCAGGCAGCTCCCAGAAGCCACACAGCCCCACGCAGAAGCCCTGAGACCCCAGAGAGGGCTGTCACCTCCCTACGGCCTCCTGCAACACTCTGGAGGCTCCAGGCGTTCCAGGGACATTGGGGACCTTGGGGAGTCCTCCTTCCGTGTGGCAGGCCCTGGTGTTCTGGCAGTTTCTGACCCCCAGGCTGTCCTCCACTTCCTGCTCTGTCCTCCTGTGGATGGGGGCTCCCCCTCTGTCCCTCCGCCACCCTCGCCAGCAGCTGTCCAAGCCTGGAAGGGTGGGGAGGGAACGCCCAGCGGGCAGCGTCCCAAGCGTGGTGAGGTGGCTTCCTCTGCTCTCACGCACTGTGCACCCCCGCACTCCCCTTTCCGTGGGTGCCGAGCCCCGGCAGCTGTGGGGCCGGGCCTGGGCTGCACGCCACGGTGGGGTCAGCCTCATAGGAGGCTGAGAGGCTGCGTCCCACCTTCTCCCCGGCCGGAGGCTCCTGATGTGGGGCTGGCGCTGGACGGGGGCCTGTCGTGAGATCTGGAAGGTCTCGCTCCCCCCATAAGCCTCTTCAACCCAGGCTGTGAGCAGGGGACTTCAGGGCCCCGGGGGGGAGTGACAGCCAGTGCTCTCAGGCCCGGCCCTGTGGCAGTCTGGGGACAAGGAGAGGGGCTGGGAAGAGGGATTGGAGAATTGGAGTCTGAGGTTCCCACCTGGGCCTCCTGGAGGACAGGCTCACCTAGCGGCCTTGGGGCCGGCATCGGATCGGGTCTGGGTGGTGGCGGGGTGCGGGTGCCAGGAGATGAGGCGCTTCCTGAGGCCAGAGGAGGCAGACAGGTGACTGCGGCCATGCCTGGCCTTGTGTTTTGAGGGGAGGGTCAAGAGCGAGCTGAGCTGGCAGCTTTCGCCTCTTTTCGTTGTGTTTTGGTCAGCTTTACAGAAGCACGCTCTGTCACGGGCCGGCTCCCGACCTGAGGAGCACACGCGCTCACACACACACACTCACGCTCACGTGCACTCACACGTGTCCCATGCACATGTCACACACATGTCTTTTCCTGGCCCATCTGGGGTCCACTTGGCTTCTAGATCACTCATGAAGGCAATCGCTTTTCCGATTGCCCGTGGCCGGCAAGACGAGGGCTCAGGGACACACCAGGGCCGCCCGCCTGCCCAGCCAATCAGCAGAGGTGAGCTCGGGTGGACAACACGACACACCCGGCCCCAGCAAGGCATCCTGGGCAGGTCCCAGCCAGCTGCCCTTGGGGGCACCTGTGTAGTTGGGTGGCTAACCCACCCAGGTGTAAAGGCAGGACTGTGGACAGTCAGGACACCCCGGGGCCAAGCTGGGAGCCCAGCCCTAAGGGGTGGTGCATGTCTAGAAAGGCCTCCAAGAAGAGTGGGTGCAGTGCAGGGGGCATACCTGGGCCCAGGAAGGATGGGGTGAGGCAGGTAGGTTTGGGGTTGCAGGCACCGGGAGAGCCAGGGCAAGCCCCAGAGCCCGGGGAGGCTCCAGGCCTGTCTGTGGCAATGGGGACACGTGGCCCGATGTGCCGGTTGCGGGGTGGGTTAGAGATGCACACCTCCTAGCACCTGCTCTCTGCACATGCGCACTGCAAACGCATCGCGAACTCGCTCACTTATTCTGGAGCACAAGGGCTCCCCACAGCCCCACCCGTAACCGTCCTGGGGCACCCGTGCAGCCCCTACGCTGTCAGGGCGAGGTCCAGGGTGGTGCCGTCCCATAGTGCGTGGGAGGGGTATGCCTCGGGGAGGCGCTGTTTTCCCCCCTCCCAGAACCAAGGGTAAAGAGGGTGGGCCATCCACACAGACCACCACCCTTCCCAGCCAGCAGTGGGCGTGCCTGCTGAGGCTCCGCCCTGCTCTAGGGAGTGGTGGCTATGGGGGGGTGTGGCACCCTTGACCCCGGCAGAGGAAGGAATTCCCAGCCTGGGGGGGGCGGGGGGGGGCTGCCCAGCGCTCCTTCCAGGTTGCGGGGAGCGTCTAGCAGCCTGCCGCAGCGACCCTGTCCCCGCAAAGCCCCTTCTCTGCTCACAGCCTCAGTTTTCCCACCTGCACGATGGGAGGGGTAGATGCTTGCCTGTGGGGGCAGAGCTCAGGTTGAGGGACAGTAGTCAATTCAAGGGGAGCCCCGGGCGGGTGGACCAACAAGCTCTGCCGGCCAGGGTGGAGCAGCCTCTGGCAGGCACCCGCCCCCTCCCGGACTGCCGCCCCCACAGACCTCCCCACCTGCATCCTGGCAGAGTCCAGCTGCCCCTCCACCAGGTGGCAGTGGCTTCCTAACTTGCTCCCTCCAACCGCTCCTGCCTCCCAGCTGCCTCCACACAAACCTGCGAGCTGCAGTGTGTGCGGTGGTTATGGCGTGTGCCCCTGGGCAGGTGATCTCACCTCCTTGAGCCTCAGTGCCCCCATCAAAGCAGAGTGACCATACCTGCCTCAGAGCTGGCAGCAAGGACCAAATGGGAAGATGGGTGTCGGCTGGCTGGCACTCACTGACATGGCTGATGGTGGTGACAGTGATGCTGGTGATGACTGAGCTGTCCTGCCTGCAAGGCACCTGTGGCAGAAAAGCCAGACACCTTAGCGTGCTATAAGCACAAGGCCCAGCCAAAGACTTCCTCCACCAGGAAACCTCCCTGCTTTCTGCGACCGACCGCTGGTAGCCCCTGTCCCACCACAGCCTGAGCACAAAGGAGGTGCCCGGGAAATACGTGCGGCTCCAGGACCCTGGCAGCCCTAGCGGGAAGTGGGAAGGAGGGCGGCTTGTCGCTCATCGAGGTCTCATCAGCACGTCAGCAGGGCGGAGGAGCCCGGGCAGGAGGCCCGCAGAGCAGCCACCGTGCCTCCCGCCCTCCAGCCCCCGAGGGAGCCAGGGGACTGCTCTCAGCCTTTCCTCCAAGGCGGGAGCCCTCGGGGCCTGGGGACGGGTCAGAGTCGGGGTGGACTCTGCCGCCAGGATGTGGCCCTTTCTGCCTTCGCCAGGTGGGGCGTGCCGGCCGGCCGGTGAGCTGTGAGCAGGGCCGTGAGGAATCCGAGCTCGGCCGGCCTGGAGATGGCTGGAAACTGCTCCTGGGAGGCGCACCCTTCCAACAGGAACAAGGTAAGTGCCAGCGGAGCACGGCAGGGGCTCCGTGGCCCCAGGTCTGCGGCGTGGGTGCGGTGGGTGTGCTCAGCCCAGCTCCCCCGACACACTGCACTGCCCAGGCCCTACCTCAGGCGGGCAGCAGGGCCCTTTGGACCACATGGCACTCACTGGCTACCAGGTCCCTCTGCTGTCCAGTGTCCTCACCGGGTCACTGGGCACCCTCAAATCCCTTCCTGGGCCGCCTCGAGGGCCTCCCTTACCAACCCAGAGCCTTTTCATCTCTTCCCCGTGGAGATGGGGTGGTCAGCTCTCCCCCTGAGGGGCCGGCTCCAAGGTGGCCCTGATGTCACGTGCTCCACAGAGCACTGCCCGCTCAGGCTGCCGGGCCGGTGTTGCTCAAGGCCGGAGTCCATTAGTCACGGTCACTCCCACCCCCCCGTTAGCCTTCAGGCCCCGCCCTGGACCCCTACTTCCCGGAGGCCCTTGAACTTGGGAATTTCCTTCTGAATTGGGGCAACACATGGACAAGCCGGAAGGACCTCCGAGCCCACCTCGTGTGGCCTCTTCGCCATCTGAGGAAACCGAGGCCCCCGTCAGCTTGGGAGGCTGGCTGGGGTGAGCCTGGATGCCAGGCCAGAGGTGGACACCTGCCTGGGCCCTGAACCCAGCCTGGCATTTCCCTCCTCTGATGGCGACCACCAGAGTGGCAGCAGTGGGGAGCAGAGATGGCACCGAGGGGTGGGGGACTCCACCAATCTGGAGAAAAGGCAGAGCAGGGGATGGGGGAGCAGGCTCCAGAGCAGACCTTTCACAGGGCGGGACGCATGGGGGACGGCAGCCCCACGCCCGGTGACTCACCAGACCGCCCTCCCGACGGATGCAGGGACCGAGGACAGGATTGCACACTTTTTCCAGCCTGGAGAGGCACTGGGTGACCTGATCTGACTGACCCAGGCCTGGTGTAGGCTCAGGTCTCATGAATTACAGGGGGTCTGGCCCCCCGCTGAGAGGAGGCTCCTCTGTGCCCCGGAGTGGTCAAAGCCACCCACAGAGCAGGCCCCGAGCAGCAGAGCAAGCTAAGGGGCTTGGGGGTTGACAGAGGCCCCCTTGAATAGCTTGCCTTGGCCTCACAGGCTCCCCACGGTCTGGCCAACACCCTCCAGCCACTGTGTGCTGGTTCCCCTTAACCTGGCTCAGAAGTCCCCTCCCTTCGTTACAAGGTGTCAGGCCCAGAGAGCAGCCCTTCAGGACCCAGCTTTCTGCCAGAGCTGGGGCCCTCTGGACGGTGACAGAATTGCCTCAAGAACCTTCCCGTTTGTTCTGTTTTGGAGAGTCATGAGCCATGGGAACTGGTGCCCAGCCCTGGACGGAGGGAGGAGGGTGGGGGGTGGGGCACAGGGCCGAGGCCAGGTCGGCCTGGGCCGTCAAGTGCCGGGATGGATTCGTGATGTCGGCCAGGGTCTGGGAAGGGGAGTGACAGCACTCCCAGCAGCCTCTGCGCTTGGAGTGAGAGGTCAAAATCCACAGCCTGGGAACGGAATCTCGGTGGTGGCTGTGTTGTGTTTGGCCCGCACGGTGTGTTTTAAACGTGAACGTTTTTAAAGAGCAGGGCAGTCACAACACACTCCAGGGTCCTGGCTTTTCTGGGGACGAGGGAGGGACGAGCGGGGCTGGAGCAGGGCAGCTGCCCACCTGCTGGGGACAGGGGCTCCCGGGTCTGGCAGGACCGATGCGCTCTGCGCTCAGACGGGGTGTGAAGATACTGAGCTTCCCCTACAGCTTGCTGAGTAGCCGCTGCCACGAGCCTCTCCCCTCCCTAGAGACCCCAGGCCAGGTCCAGAAACCCACAGGGCCACCCTGGCCCAGCGAGGACCCGCTCTCATTCCCCGGGCATCTCCGATCCCGCTATGCACCACGTCCACTGGTTTTTTCTTTTTTTTTGTAACTTACAAAGCAATTTTTTTAAATCAATATTTTCACATGTCAGTGTGAAAATTTGCACGCGTCCAGGAAGTTTGAGAGAACAGTGCACTGCACGCCCACAGGCCCTTTACCAACTCGTTAGTCGCTAACTTTTCTCCGCACGGACTTTCTCGCTCCGTCTCTCTCGATAGACTTTTTCTCCCCCAACTATTGGGAGTGAACTGCAGACTCCGAGCCCCTTTACTGCCCCTGCCCCCAACAGCCTGTTTCCTTTAAGATCAAGGACGTCCTGTTCACGGCCACAGTGCATCTTCCTACTGATGGGATCCTGTCCCCTATGCCGAGCCCACACCCACAGCCGCCCCCAGGTTGTCCCAGAAATGTCCTTTGCTGCAGCCGTCAGGCCCCCCGTAAAACCCAGGGTCACAGCACCACGTTATCAGTCTGTCTCCTGAGTCCCCCTCCACCCGGAACGCTCCTCGGTGCTTCACCACCTTGCATGGCATGGGCATTTTTTGACCAGTGTCCGCTCGGACAGGTGGGCGGCCCGGTGCCCTTATAAGTGATGGGTTATTGTCACGGTCACTCCCGTGGGCCACTAGCTCCCGACTCTGGGACACAGAGCGGAGGCACCACATGCGATCAAGGGTGTCTTCTGCTCTAGCTGGAGCCAAGTAGTTGCCCCAGAGCCAGAGGCTCCTCAAGCGGTAATGAGGACCGGCGGCCCTGGACGCAGGTGCAGGTCGGGCCTCACCAGGTGTCCTCCCTCCGCGGCCGCACAGGTGTGTCCGGGCGTGAGCGAGGCCCCGGAGCTGTACAGCCGCGGCTTCCTGACCATCGAGCAGATCGCCATGCTGCCGCCGCCAGCCGTCATGAACTACATCTTCCTGCTCCTCTGCCTGTGCGGCCTCGTGGGCAACGGGCTGGTGCTCTGGTTTTTCGGCTTCTCCATCAAAAGGAGCCCCTTCTCCGTCTATTTCCTGCACCTGGCCAGCGCCGACACGGGCTACCTCTTTAGCAAGGCCGTGCTGTCCGCGCTGAACGCGGGGGGCTTCCTGGGCGCCTTTGCCGACTACGTCCGTGCCGCGTCCAGGATCCTGGGGCTCTGCACGTTTGTCGCCGGCGTGAGCCTCCTGCCAGCCATCAGCTCGGAGCGCTGCCTGTCCGTCATCTTTCCCGCCTGGTACTGGCGCCGGCGGCCCAAGCGCCTGTCGGCCGTGGTGTGCGCCCTGCTCTGGACCCTGTCCCTCCTGGTCACCGGCATCCACAACTACTTCTGCGTGTTCCTGGGCCGCCAGGCCCCCGGCACGGCCTGCAGGCACGTGGACGTCTTCCTGGGCATCTTGCTCTTCCTGGTCTTCTGCCCGCTTATGGTGCTGCCCTGCCTGGCGCTCATCGTTCACGTGGAGTGCCGGGCCCGGAGGCGCCAGCGCTCCGCCAAGCTCAACCACGTCGTCCTAGCCATGGTGTCGGTCTTCCTGGTGTCCTCCATCTACCTAGGGATCGACTGGTTCCTCTTCTGGGTCTTCCAGATCCCGGCCCCCTTCCCCGAGTACGTCACCGACCTGTGCATCTGCATCAACAGCGGCGCCAAGCCCGTCATCTACTTCCTGGCCGGGAGGGACAAGTCGCAGCGGCTGTGGGAGCCTCTCAGGGTGGTCTTCCAGCGGGCCCTGCGAGACGGCGCTGAGCTGGGGGAGACGGGGGGCAGCATGCCCAACACGGTCGCCATGGAGATGCAGTGCCCCTCTGGGAATGCCTCCTGAGAGGCAAGCACCTGGGGGAGGGGCAGGGGCCAGGGGCAGCCACCCTGGTGCCCTGGTGTGAGCGGAGTCTGCATCCCGCCATCAGGCGCTTCTTGCCCCCTGGGCTGGAGGCTCCGTGGGTGGCCACGAGACTGAGGAGCCACCCGCAAATAGACGATGTGGCCCTGCCAGGCTCCCCCCAGCCACTGTCCCCCATCAGCAACCCGTTGTACAGAAGTCGCCCCCAGGTGCGGGAGGTTTCTCCTCACCACAGCTTGGTCTGGGAGGGAGAGGTGAGGGGCCACCCAGCCCCGTCCACCTCCTGCCCTTTACATCAGCTGAAAATGACGCAGCCATCACCGTCACCAGTCAGGCCACCGACTCCCTCCCTGCCTCCGGGTACCTGTTCTCACCATCTGGGGCAGCGTCAGCGGCAGACCCGGACGGGGCGGTGCTGTCTGGGGCTGGGCTCTGGGGGACCCGCCTCGTAGCTCGGCCTTTCTGTGCGTGACATCCCTGCCCCCTTGATGGAGCCTGAGGTGATCTAAATGGGTGCGATTCTGGTCATGGCGAGCAGCTGGGGATGGGAAGGACCTTCAGCCAGCTTGGGTAGCTCGCTCTCTTTTCTGACTCTGTGCCAGCCAGCCCTGGCAGCCCCCCGGAGCATGCGGTGTGTCCCAGCTGCTGTCCGCCTGGTCCTCAGGCGCCTGTAGACCACCCAGGCAGCCTCTGGGCTCCAGCCCCCACCCCAAAGTGGGCACTGGCTCTGCCTGGCCAGCCCAGCCCACCGGCAAGCACGGTGGCCCAGCGTAGCCAAAGCAAATTTTATGAAACAATAAATGTACATCAATAAACGTTTTATATCTCACTGCCTCTGTCCTGGCTGTGGTCTGGTGCCCTCACTAAGGACATTCTCAGGTAACTGGACGCCCCGACAGGCAGGCTTTCCGTGCCACCCCCTAAAACCTCTGTCCCCCAGCTCCTGTGCCCACGCTCCCGGCAGATCTGTCCTCACCTCTCCCGACCTGGAGTGCGTGTTGGTGGGTCAGCCACACCATCCTCTGCTGGCGGGCCACAGCACCCTCCCACCCGGGCCCCCTGCTCCCCCCGGGACCCTCATTTCTTGTCACACGTCCTAGGAGCCGAGCCCTGTGCTGGCTACCATGGCCTCTGCCCGTGGGAGCACTGTATGTCCACATGGAGGCCCCCTGCGGTGGGGGGCTGCACCTTTGCCTATTGCTTCCCATCCAGAACTCTGTCCCAAACTCCTGGAGGCAGGACTGTCCCCCTTTGCCCGGCCCCTCCCTGCTCTTCAGCAGAGGCTGGAGCTGCTCCCAGGAGACGGCCCCCCTTGGGCCGGAAAGCGTCCTGCCTGCCCCCTTGGGGCCCCCGGTGTCCAGCCTGGGCCCCTGGCCCCTGGCCCCTTTACTGCTCACTGCGCAGGCCCGAGGGGAGGCCAGGGCAGGGCTGAAGCAGGCCGCCCTCCTCCGCAGAGAGCAGGGAGCAGGCAGGGAGGGCCAGTGTCCCAGCTCTGGGCAGGAGGGGTGGCTAATGGAGCGGACAGCCCAGCCCAGCGAGGGAGCAGCACTGCCTGTGGCTGGCATCTGCCACAGACCTGGCCGGCTCTGGCCGGCTCTGGTGGTTCCAGCGCAGGGGGCTGCAGCCCTACCTCAGACAGGCTGACCTCCCTGATGACCGGCCCCCAGGAAGCCCGACTCAACCCTCCTGGCCATGCCAGGCCACTGCTCCCAAGCACCCCTTTCCAATAGTCCCGGCTGCTCCTCCCAGCTCGGCCGCTGCTCTGTGGAGAGCGGGGCCCCCACGTGGTTCTAAGAGCTTCAGCCGACCAAGGTGGGTGCCACCTGCTCTCCTACAGCACCCGGGTGCACCTCCCCACCCTCCCGCTCACCCCTCCCATGCCACCCAGAGAATTCCAGAAGAGCAGAGCTGGGGGCCGCCACGCCTGACGCTGTTGGGGACTCCGAGAAGCCAGGCGGAGGCCTGAGAACACGCATGAGGAGGTGGGGCCAGGACCCCGGCCCCCCAACACATAGCTTCCATTACCTTCCTCACAGGAGGAGCTATGCCCGGGCCTGAAGGGCGCTGAGGGTCTTGGCCTGGAGGTTTGGGGGCCTGGCTCCTCAGTCCTGGGTCACCTCTTCCTCAGGAGCACCCCCAGACCTCAGCTCTGTGCCTGGCAGGGAGCTGCCCCTCCCCCCACAGCTTGACGGGGACCTCTCTGACCCGGCCAGGTAGGAGGGCGGGCAGCCCTCACCCAGCACCAGGGCCCGGAGGTGAGGAAGGGCTGGGCCCCTGCAAACACACACCTGCCCTCTTGGGCGCCGGGTCTGGGGGGCGTTGGTGAACTCCAGGAATCGGGCCTCTCCCAGCCAGTGAACTCTTCTCATGAGCCACCACTGCAGCCAGGCTGGGGAGCGAGCCTGCCTCTGCCCACCGCCCAGTCCCGGGGCGATTCGGGCACCTCATGCCTGCGCCCTGGCCCACCTCAGTCCTGTGCTAATGGATGGGGAGGGGCTGGTGACGGCAGAGGAAGGAGCAGACCCTTCCGCCCCCACGGGACAGGCAGGGGAGGGGCGGGGCGGACAGGGTGGGCCCGGGGCACAGTGGCGCTCTACGCTCTCAGGCTTCCCGTCACCACCATCTCCACGTAAATGAGCAAGTAGAGAAGCGGACTCTTTTAGACATGCCAGGGACGAATGGGGACACATTCGGAGACCCAAGAGTAAGCCTGGGGCAGGCGGGGCTCCCACCCGCCAGCCACGGGACCTCGGTCTTGCTGTGCCTCAGTTTCCTCCAGCACCGTGGTTGGGCCGGGCACTGGGTAGAAGGAAGGGAGCGTGGTGGCCACGGGAGGAGGGACGTCCACGGAACAGCCTGTCCCGAGGGCTGGCGGTCAGGGCCGTGAGTGCCACTTGTCAGGACCTGCCACGTGTGGTGGCCCCGCGCTAAGCCCCACGCACAGATCCCATCTGACGGTCACAGCGGGGCCCCCGTCAGCGCCCGCGTGGACGGAGCCAGGGCTCACGAACGAACGGCCTCCTCGTCCACGGTCGGTGCCGCCAGGTGGGCGGCCCGGCCGGAGCCCCACGCTCCGCCCACAGGAAGCTCGGCCTCTGACCTTTGTGTTTCAGCAAAGCACTGGGAGTTGGTGGGGGGAGGGGACGCGCCAAGTAGACAGGACATGCCCACCCCAGCCCGAGGAGTCCACACTCAGCCGAGACCACAGGGGCGGCTCCATTCAGGTCTCGGCATCAGAAGTGAGGATCGGACAGGGACATGTGTTCTCCAGACGGCCCAGCAAATGGCCTGAAAGCGGATGCCCCTTCCTGTCTTCATCGTCCGTCTGCCGAAGGAGAAGCGGGGCGCCTCCCTGGCACCGCCCGCCTTCCCCAATGCCCTGCCGGCTGTGGTTTCAAGACGACTTGGGTGCGACAGTGCATGACAGAATGTTAAAGCCCAAGATCTGGCAGACGCACAGGTCAGTTCACACCACGCAGCCCCGAGGGTCCCTTCCGGCCAGGGACCAAGGGCTTCATCTGGAAGGCGGGGCGGGGAGACGGTGCGTTTACGGTGCAGGCTCTCGATACCCCGGGAAATGTGCCCGTGACACGTGATGACAAGGCCAGGAAGCGATGCGAACCTATCACGGAGCTCTGCCCGAGCCAACCGACAATGCGAGCGCCAAACGTCACACGCTAAGCCAGCGGGGGCCGCAGCAGACGGCCGGGCACGGCTCCCAGACCTCGGACTGGCGGAAACGCTGCTTCGCGGCTCAGCAGGCCAGCGCCACGCTCCCTGGCCACTCCGGAGAGGCTGACCGGCTCGGGCTGGGTTGTTTTTATTTTTTAATCTTTGTGATTGGCTTAATCGCAGTCTAATTTATATACAGTAACGTGCACCCGTTTGGTATGTAGTTCAGTCATCTTTGACATATGTCAATCTATGGAATGTTTCCCTTCCTTCCCCCACAAATCTCATAGTGAACCCAAGACATCCGGCCCCTCACTCCGGCTCTGAATTTAATCTAGTTGAGGGGAGTGTAGATGTGGGGTGGGGAGAGGGGGGGGTAAGGGTCGTAGCTGAGGGGCGGGGTGTAGGTGGGAAGTGGGGAGTATATGTGGGGGTGGGTGTAGAAGTGGAAGTGTGGGGTATAGGTGGGGGTATAGGTGAAGGGCGGGGTGTAGGTGGGAAGT
>NW_006435764.1:3421673-3427076 GCF_000325575.1 Pteropus alecto
GGGGGTGGGGGCGGAGGTGAGGAGTGGGGGGCACACGTGTGTTCAGGGGAGTTCACCGACTTCAGACCTAGCGGGCTCCGGGGCCTCAGACTGTTCCCAGGTTTCTTCTTCCCATTTCCTGCTTCCCATCTCCACTCTGTCTGTGTTGCATTGATTCTCAACGAGAGAATTAAGTGGCACGTTCTCGGTTTACACTCCACGAACTCAGTGATCCCCGCAGAAAAAGCATCCCTTCCCCGGTAACCCCGGCAGAAGTCCCCAGGAAGGAGCTCACTGGCTGCCTGAGCCTCACGCCCCTCCCTGGAGGGGGGCAGCTGGCTGAGCCTCACACCCCGCCCTGGAGGGGGGCAGCTGGCTGAGCCTCACACCCCGCCCTGGAGGGGGCAGGGACCAGGGAGGCAGAGGATGGCCTCGCCTAAACCCCCCAGGCTGAGAGAGGGAAGGGGTGAGCCCCTGAAACACCCCAGTGGGGTGGCATGACCAGGAGACACCAGCAGGCAGAACGGCCACCCGAGGCCACATTCCTCAGACGCCGCACCGCCCACACGCCCACGTGATCTCTAAACGCTCCCACGCCAAACCCATAGCTGCACTGTTTACAGCAGCACATGGGCTCCCCTCTCTGCGCTCCCCCAGAAGAGGGACAACCCAGAGTCGATTCCAGGGACTGCTCCCCAGCACCGAGCCCGGGACACGGGGGCCATTTGCCTCTCCCTCCATCAGACCCAGAGACACCTCCTCCAGGCCTCCTGCCCTACGGAGGGCCATACCCGAGGCACGCAATTCCCAGAGGACGAGACTAAGGGAACGACAATGATTTCTTTGTAAACCCCATTCGGAAAGATGGACGCAAAGCACAGTGGCATTGGCCTACGGCGGGCGTGCCCTGTGCTCAACACAGGGCTGGCAGATGGGAGGTTCCTGATCAGCCAATCAGCGTGGCCCCAGCATCCGAGCTGGCCCCCAGGACACCCTTCCTGCTGTGCACAGTCCCGTGTGATCCCACTCCCTCGAGTGTGGGCTGGGTCGGGTTACTTGCTCCTGACCAACAGGATGGAGCAAAGATGATTAGGGTACGTGAGATGGTGACTTCTCTCTTGCTGGCAGGCTCTCTCTCCCCCTGGCCGGCGAGGACACATGGCAAGGAGCTGAGGGCAGCTTCTGGCTGACAGCCAACGAGGAACTGAGCGTCTCGGTCCAATAGTCGGCAAGGGTTTGGCTTAACAGGGTTTGGCTTCTTTGCTTTGGGTCAGCTCATGAGCCAGGAACCAAACCGGATCCCAGCTGAGTGGCGGCCCTCAGATCTAAACCGTAGATCAGGGGGTTCTCTTGGACTCAGCCCTCCCTCGAGCCTCAGCCCAATGGCCTCCCTGAGACCTGAGAGCAATGATAACGAGTGCCCCAGGAGTAGGGAGCAGAGCCCATCCACCTCCTGATGCGGAAAGTGTGTCCCCATGTCATTGCACCAGGACCCAGTGAGGACACATCTGCGGGCGGCGGTTTACAGCACGGCTTTGCCTCTTCCAGGTCTGAGTTTCCCCACTGGTCAGGATTCTTGGTGGCAAGTGGCAGGATCGCCATTGAAAAATACACACATGCGTGTGTGTGCGCACACGCACATGCACACACACACACGGAATGGATTGACCCATGTTACTGAAGAGTCCAGGTGTGAATGGGCTCCAGGAACACCCGGATCCGAATACCTGTACTCGGGGATCCCGTCCATCCATTATTAAGTCGTCGAGAAACGGGAGCGTGTGAACGTGCCAGGCACCGCTCTGGGCACAGGAGGCACAAGGACATGAGAAGTCCTGCCTTTCAGAAGCCCATGTGCCCTCGGGCAGTCCGGCCGTGTCTCTTGGGTCCGAGGTCCTGCGTTTCTGTCCTGGCCCATTCCCAGGCTGGTCTCGCCTCCTGGAGGCAAGACGTAACCCTCGGCCCCAGCTCAGTGAGCCCGGAATAAAAACTTATGGTAGCCCAAGCTGTTCCTATAACATCAGGATGTCCACGTCCCCCGTGGCTGGGCACGAGCTCAGTGGAACCTCCCTGTCCTAAGTCGCCTCCGATATTGACGTTGACCCGGGGTCGGTCACAGCTTCAACGTCTGAGGTCCCGCCTTCTCTTCTCTCAATCAGATTTCCTTCCAAAGCGGATGTCCAGTCTCCCAACTGTTCCTCCCTCGTCCCTGGGACAGGGTGGTGAGAATTAACACGACGGTTCCGGGAGCCTCAGACCTCGGTCACCCAAGGCCTGTGGTCCAGCCGGCACCTGGTCAGGTGCAGCGGCTTGCCCCGCATGCCAGGTGATCCAGGTGCGATGTCGTTCCCCACTCTGCCCTGGAGGGAGGCCTGGTTTTATCCAGATTCTTCCCTTACCAGGCAGGAAAGTGGGCTCTGCCAGTGGGAAGAAGGTCCCCGCCCAGGGCGGAAATAATGCCCCTCCCCCACGCTTGCCTGGTGTGGCGTTTGTATCATCTCCTGATTCTGCTCGGCCAGGGAGGGCGTCCGAGCAGTTCGGTGAGGACTTGGACACTCAGAGAGGTCACCTAAATGTCATGGTCCCCGACTAGCAGTACGTGGCAGAACTCGGACTGGAAATAAGGTCCTGGACGTGGTCTAACTTCCTGTTTACCGTTCGAATCTTTCAGAATAAGACTATTTTGGTATCTCATCTACGCCATTGCTTTAAATCTTTAAAGTACAAGACAAAATGGACAATATGATAATACTATCGGGAAATGACACATTTCCGTAAGTCTTCAGCAGAACAGACAAAAATTCAGACAAGGCTTTAGAGGATTGGAATTTAGACTAAAGCCAACTCGATAAGAGTCTGCATTTCAAGCCATCGTCCGCCACATCCTTCCGGAGCATGGGCTGCGTGCAGGCAGGCATTGTGCTAGGGACACGGAGGACACGGAGAGGGGTCGAGTCAGATGCAGGCCCGCTGTGGGCGTCACACTGCAAACGACATGCTATCGGAGGGACTGAGTGAGACCAAACAGAGGGGGGGGGGCCGGGGGGTCTGGGGGCACGCAGCGTCCAGCCCGGGGGGCACGCCACGCTTACCGAGCGCCTGCTGCGTGCCAGCAGGACCTGATGTGGGGTGACAGTACAGGTCCGATCGCGGCGGAGAAGCCAGGCCTGACCACCGCGTGGTCCGCGGTCCCGCAGCGCATGCGCTGTTTGCTTTTATTGCGAAATCGTCACGGTCCGCGATTTCGTCTGGGGGCACGCAGCGTCCAGCCCGGGGGGCACGCCACGCTTACCGAGCGCCTGCTGCGTGCCAGCAGGACCTGATGTGGGGTGACAGTACAGGTCCGATCGCGGCGGAGAAGCCAGGCCTGACCACCGCGTGGTCCGCGGTCCCGCAGCGCATGCGCTGTTTGCTTTTATTGCGAAATCGTCACGGTCCGCGATTTCCTCCCAGCCTGCGCGTTAGCCAGCTCCAGAGGCGGGAACTGACTCTGCAGACTGCGGCCTGAACAGCGGATATCTCTTTGTCACAGTGCTGGAGGCCGGACGTACGTTCGGTTCACGGCGAGGGCTGGCCTCTCAGCTTCGGGGGGCCACCTTCTCACCGCGACCTCACATGGCGGAGGAGGGTGGGGTGCACCCTCCGCTGTCTCTTCATAGAAGGACACTAATTCTACTGGACCAGGCCCCACTCTATGACTTCATTAACCTAATTATCTCCCTATAGGCCCCATTTCCAAATAGAGTTGCGTTGGGGGTGGGAGCTTCAACGGGTGAGGTTGAGGGGGACACAATCAGTCCGTAGCAGCTGGGATAAGGGCTCCACTCTATTCGAGCCCCCCAAATCCCTCTTTCTTTTCCCCGACCCCAGCCTTTGACCTGTCACTGAAAACGGGGTGCTTACGAAAGAGCAGCGTCATCCGCCCGCCTCGCGTCCAGCGACCACGGCCGGATCCTCCAGTTCTCCCGGGCGATGCCCAGCGCCCGGCTGGCGCCCACCTCCGCCCTGCGGGTCCCCTCGCTGCTCGCCAAGCCTGGGAGCCCCTCCCGCGGCCGCGGCCTCTTTCCCACGTCATCAGTTGGTCCGTCTCCGCTGTCACGCCACACCAACCCCTACCCCCCGACCCGCCCCGCACACGGGTATGCAGTAATGTCCTTCCTGAAAACAAATAACACCTCTGCCTCCATATCTGCCCCGCTCCCCATGATAAGAAGCTCCTTCAGGTCACTGCCCAGCCTGACTCCACAGCTGGCTCCTCGGTGCATTTGGGGGTCTCTGCTGCTGAGTGCGGCCCCTGGGAGGGGGTGTCCTGGAACCACCCCACCTAAAACACCGGCCCCTCCCACCTCTGGCGCTCTGCCCCCTTATCCTGCGCTGTTGGAATGTCACATGCCAGCCTCTCTGCGATCGTCCCCCACCCAGGAGCAGCCGCGCCGGAAGCAGCCTTCTCCCTGCTTGCCAACCACCTCCCACTAGAACGTCTCCAGGGGGCGGCGAGTGTCTGTCTTCTTGTCCCTAGTGCCCCAGGACATGGAGCAGCACTGGGCCAGTCTGCCCTCTGTTAGCGTTTGCGGGTGGATGCCCAGGAAGATGCCCAGGAGTCTGAGGGCCCCGGACTCCTGGCCCAGAGCGGGCAGGGGCAGGCTGTGCATCCCCGCCCTGCCCACTCGGCCCGTGTCCTCCTGCTGGGGGTGCTGCCCAAACGCTCCTTGCTCTGGCCTTTGAGTGGATGTGCGTTCACCGAGCCCAGTGGCCGGTGGCATCAGAGACAGGGTCCGTCATCTAGGGAGGGCCGGAGAGCACGGGTCTGAGCCCCAGGGAGCTCGGGCCCTCTCCGTGGGCCTCCTTCACCTGGCCTCTCCCAGTGGCCCTCCGACCTCAGCACCTCCCAGCTCCCCCACCCCGAGTCCCCACCTTGTCAGTCCCCCGGGTGTGATAGCGAGTAATTGTGCCTAACTGTGTCCATTGCCGTGTATGTGCTGTGTGCATGTGCCCATGTACACAGGTACATGTACATTGTGTATGCATGTGTGTGTGCACACGTGTATGCAGTGTTTATATGTGTATATGTCTATGTGCCATTACACGTGTACATGTGCTGTGTGTATGCGTTATGTGTGCTATTGTGTGTGTATGTGTGCTGTGGGTATGTGCTATGTGTATATGTGAATATATATGTGCTATGTGTTGTATATACGTACACATGCTATTATTACATGCGCATATTGCTATGTGTGTGCTATATGTATATACATGTGTGTACATATGCATAGATGTTACACATGTGCGTGTGCTTTATATATACGGCACGACGTATCTGGCACATAGTATAAGTTTGATAAATATTATTGAACTTTGTTTCGAACCTAAAGGACTTCTGATTGTAGCCACAGGGCACCAATGGAGCTTGGAAGAAAAGAAACA
>NW_006435764.1:3427218-3437785 GCF_000325575.1 Pteropus alecto
AAAATTATAATAGAACACTATGTAAAGTAGTATAGCAATAAACGTGAAAACAAAAAGCAAGAACAATTTTCTAGAAAAATATTACCTCTCTAATTCAAGAAGAGACTGAAAATCTGAATAGTCCTAAAACATTAAATAAATTGGAGTTGTAGGGTTTTCTCAAAGCCATGCATATCCATTAACACATAAAAATGACCAGACCAGATGGTTTTACCTTCTGCCAGACCTTCAAAGAAAGATAATCCTTACATGATACAAATTGTTCTAGAGGATGCAAAAAAGGAGCAATCTCTCCAAGTTATTTTATGAAGCCAGGATAACCCTACAGCTTTGAAATAAAAAAACAAAGCACCGGAACGCAAAATTATGGTCCAATTTCACCATGTTTATGGATGAAAACTTTCTAAATAAAATCAAAGCACCCAGGCAGGGGGAAACAGAGCAAACTAGAAACGGCTTATCCTAAAAATATAAGAATGAATAAACACCAGAAAACCTATCATTATATATTTAGCACAAAAATAGACTAAGAGAAGGAAAAAAAAGAAAATGATTAAGTAGATGCGGAAGAAAAGCTGAAAAATTTTATCATTCGTTTATGATAAAAACTCTCAGAAAACTAGGAAGGGAACATTCTCACCTTGATAAAAAATAAGTAAAAATAAGACCACAACCCTCGAGCGAACATCATGTCTAAGGGAGAAACTGTAGACACGTTGTCTTTGCAATGAGAAAGACAAGCGTGCCAAATCCAGCCGATGACCGGCAGAGCGCCAGGAGTTCTGGGCTGTGCGATAAGACGTGAAAAATAAATCAGAGGTAAGAGGATCGTTGCATAGAGAATCAAAATACTCAGCAGTCAAACTGATAGCTAAGACACAATGAGTCAAGACATCTGCCTGATTAATAAAAACTACACACACCGACAGCGCCCCGCTACCCAGCAATATTCACGGTGAGAGACGAGGCCGGCATTCTCGGCTGTGGCCGCGATGGGACCAGCCCTCTCACTGCGAACAACTAGGAAACGTAAAGAAATATGTTCTCAGATACCGGGCTCCGGGGGAAGAGAAACAGAAGAGGTAAGCCGGGTGGCCGCCCCGCTGTTCTGTCTGGGGGTACGTCCTGGACAGCGGCGCAGGGCGTGGGAGAGCACGGCGGTCCCCCTGAGCTGAGGGTACAGAGGTCAGACCTCCTCGGGTGAGATCAAAGTCGTTGGAACTTGTGCGCTGGGGAATCAGTCAGAAGGGAGTGAGCTACCCAGAGAAAGCACTGCTGAAGTCCGCATACAGGTCCCCTGGAGTCTTTGGCCAGAAATTAAACTGCGCACGGGATGAAAAGCCATGAAACAACTGGACAACTGCTGGGTGACCGCCAGCTGAACGGCTCCCCGGGCTCCCACGAAGCTTTATGTATTTATAAACACAGCTGTGTAGGAACGGACAGGCAACCCGGCGGGGCGG
This sequence comes from Pteropus alecto, assembly GCF_000325575.1. Taxonomy (NCBI): domain Eukaryota; kingdom Metazoa; phylum Chordata; class Mammalia; order Chiroptera; family Pteropodidae; genus Pteropus; species Pteropus alecto. Next base: position 3,428,682 of record NW_006435764.1, read on the forward strand.
ACGGAGCGCTGGGCACAGCCCCCTGTGTAAATGGGAGCTTAGGAAGTCAACGGGGAACGGGTGGGTGGTTTAGCAGATGGTGTCGGGAAAACTGGCTCATGATCTGGAGGGAAAAATCCAGCTGTAGCCTTTCTTTATCCCGCACGAAAACAGCTTCTGGTTGGATTCAAGACCCAACTCTGAAAGGGAAAAACTATAAAAGTAAGAGAGGAAAAATATAAGGGAGATATATATATATGGTTTTATTTTTCACTCAGATATGGAATGACTTCAGATCCAAGAGGCACAACATTTGGGGTGAAAAACGTGTGGAAGTCGAGTGTGTCTGTCCACCCACGTTCACAGCAGAAAAAGTGCCCATGACGAAGAGAATGCTCGAGGAATCATAGCTGCACGTCTAACCCCAGGGAGTCACTCGACTCCTGCAAATCAACAAGGAGAAGCACGGGAAACCCAACTGGAAAGCGGGCGGCTGACCCGAGCAGCCGGCCCAACGACACGGAGCCCCGAGGGGCCCGCAGATCCCCGCTCACCCTCAGGAAGGCACGTTCCAGCATCGACGTGATCTCGCGTGGCGGCCATCGGACCGGCAAAAATTAGGAGGGTGGATGGTGCCCGGCGTGGCAGGGAAGCGAGGTGACGGGACCCTGCCTGTGCCGCTGGCGGAGGTGGCGCCAGGCATGTCAGGGAGCGACGTCGCAGGACCCAGCCGTCCCACTCCCGGGGCGTGTCCCAGAAAACCCCTCGGCCATGTCCCGAGGGACCCGTGTGAGGGCGTTGGGCGCGGGGCTTCGTGGCCGCAGGACTGGACGAATGCATAAGTAAAATGGGCCGGGGCGTGTCGTGAGATTTTAAACCACGGCGACTGCTTTTCCCGTCACCTGTAAATCCCCTAAACGCATGTTGAGTAAAAGGAATAATAATAAAAAAAAAAAAAACGCAGCGAGAGTTCTAAATCACGGCGACACTTACGAAAATTAAAAACCACTTCCAGGAACCCCTCTGTTCTGACAGGTACTTAGGTGTTTGACGGCGTCTGTTGAACAGGTTAGAACGGGCTGGGGGTGGGGCTGGAGATGACGGGGAAACTTGAATGATTGTATCTGCCTTTACGTGGAGGACGGTGCGCCACGAACTGAGGATGTAATTCGTTCTACGCTTTGCACCTGAGGGCCACTTAAAAAAAATAAAATAAACTAATTCAGAGGATTTGAAGATGATAGGACAACAAAAAGTGATCCTAGAAACAGATGTAGAAAGAGCCTTTAGTAAAAGTCAATACCTCTTCATGAGTAAAAAAGTAACTAAACTCGAAGCTAGAGAGCCCGTGAGCATGGCGGACGGCCTCCAGACCAGCTGCGGGACCAACGGTGCGCCTGGTGGCAGATCCGGGAGCGGGGGGGACACAGGGAGCCTGGGTCTGGCCTGTGGACTGAGTGCCTCGAGGAACAACACTCAGCATGGGGGGGGTGGTCTCCCAGAAGTCCCCTGGGGCCACCCGCATGGCCCAGAATCCCTCGTTGGCCCGTCTTCCTCCCGCAGGATGAACCAGACTCTGAACGGCAGCCGGACCCTGGGGGGCACCCACACCGCCCGGGCTGGATGTGCTGGACGTGGCCCACTGGGTGCTGGGGCCCTGGTCACGTGTGTGGCACAGTGGGCAGTGGCCTGGTGCTGTGGCTACCCAGCCCCTATGTGCAGAGGTCCCTGAAGCATCGACGTCCTCTGCCTGGCCCTGTCCTTCTCTTCCTGTTCCGCATGGCCTCCCTGATCCATCTCAAGACCGGCCCGCTGGCCAGCACGCAGCCCGCGGCCTGCAAGGTGCTGTGAGGGGCCAAGCACGTTGCCTGCATGGCCAGCCTGAGCCTGCTGACCGCTGTCGGCACACAGCGCTGCCCCTCTGGCCTCTTTTGCGCCCGGTACAGGTGTTGCCAGCCCCACACCTGTCGGCGGGGACGTGCGCGCGGCTCTGGGCCCGTCCCTCGCCGTGAACGTGCCGGCCTCTGCTCCTGCTCCTGCAGTGCTTCCCGGGGGGACTCGGCCCTCAGTTTCCCCATCGCGGGCATCTTCGCCCCATGATGACCGTGTCCAGCCTGACTGTCTTTGTGAGGTGGTGAGGAACTCCTGGTGGCAGCGGTCATCCTGGCCTCGGTGCTGGCACACAGCACCTGCGCCCCGCCCCCCGGCGCCGCCTGGCCCCCCCTCCACGGGCCGGGCCTGCGGCAGTGGGTGGTACTGCCCTGCGTCCACCTGTCGCGTCTGTCACCCTCCGTGAGCAGTGGTGCCGGCCCCCTCATCTACTTCTGGGTGGGCAGTTGGAGGGGCCACAGCCTGCGGGAGCTCCCAGGGACCGTGCTGGGTGGGGTGCTGCAGACACATCCAAGCTGGGCGAGGGGAGACACTGTCCCTCTGCACCCACCGGGCGGGGGACCGCATGCCTGCCCCAGCCCCAGCCGCAGCCCCAGCCCCAGCCCCCCAGTGGGGGCCCCCGGGAATTCACACCTCGTCCTGTTGGGGTCCCTTTCTTACAAGCCAAAACCCCCCCACAGCACTTCGTGTCCCGGATCTCACAGTGCCACGCAGCCGGAAGATGAAAGGTGACGTCTGTGTTTGTGGAGGGTCCTCCGGTTAGAGGCCAAGGTCAGCCTTCGGCCTGGGCCAGGCACCTTCGCACAGCCTCCTTCTCCCCGCAAGATGGCATCTTCACCCTGGAGGCAGGATGTGGCTTCTGCGACCTCGTGGTCCCATGCTGGTCCTTGGCCGTGTGCTGGTGGCAACAGCTGGCCCCCCCACGGCGATGCTCCTGATCTGCCTTCCACCAGTGTCCTGCTGACACCCCGCAAGCCTGCATTCTGCATTCAGGCAACTGTCGCGTTCGCTGACCCAGCCGTCGCTGGCTGCTGGCCCTGAGGCTGCTTCATCTCCATGTGGCCCCAGCACTGGACCCCTGGCCTTGGCCTTTGGATCACTGGACACCACCCCCATGCACCCGTGGCAGGTCTGCTCGCTGCACCGAAACCTGGAAAGCTCTGCCTGGCCTCCCTGGAGATGCACAGGGGACCTCGACAGGACTGCGCCCAGATGGTACAGGCAGCCTAGAGGCAGCTTCCTCCAGAGACCCCCCGACGAGCGGAGCAGAGCTGTCCTGATTGACGGCCCCTCTCAGGGTCTCCCTCAGAAGTATGCCCTAACACTTCTCATCTGGGTACAAAGCCCAAAGGAAAAACTGGGGACACGGTCTTTGCCGCCCTCCCTCGTTCCCTCCCACAGTGTCCTGGGTCCAGACAAGGAGAGGGACTCAGCCGTCGCGACCGGTCCTGGATTCAACGCGCTGCAATGTGAATTCCAGGACACACGGCCGCGGGGACTCACTGCGGGGCCTTAGACGCTTCCTCTACCTTCCCCTGCCGCCTGGGATCCAGCCCCGGGCCTGGCGGATTGGGCAGAAGGGGCACCTGAGGGGAAGTCCCTGCAGAGCCGGCCGCAGCCATAAAGAAGTGGGGAGAGGAAAGACAGAACGCACCAAGACCCGCTCCCACGACCGCAGCCCAGCCCTCGAGGTGCCGGAAGCTACAGGACGCCTGTCCTACTGGCACCTTCTGAAGCCGTTCCCAATCTTCTCCCGAAAGATGGAGGCCCCGAGCCAGCGGGGCACAGGGCAGGTCTCCAGGAAGGAAGAGAAGAGGCTACCGATAACCCATAAAACGTCACCTCTGTGTATAGTGGGGGCATCTAAGGCCCCGCAGTGAGTCGCCGCGGCCGTGCGTCCTGGAATTCACGTTGCAGTGCATCGAATCCAGGACCGGTCGCGACGGCTGAGTCTCTCTTCGCCAGCTTTGCTGTCACTCAGCCCCTCACGCCGGTGGCATTGGAGTGGCCACAGACGGACGTTTGGGGAGAAGCTGAATTGGGGACATATTCAGGTTGGGATGCGTGGCGTGAATTTACACGGCCTGCAGCCCCTTCCGGGTCACTCTTGTTCCCCGATCCGGTTAATGGACTTGCCGGGGTCAGGACGAAAGGCGAGGCACCAGAGGTCGCCGGGAGCTGTGATGGAGCCCCACGCCGTCCGGAACACGAAGGCCATGGGTGGGCCCTGGGAGCCAGTCTACGAGAATCTCCTCCGGTCACCAGACGCGTGCATGGGCGCGGGCGTCCGATGTGGCCGGCGGCCTGGCTTGCCGAGCTCCTCTTGCAGGTGGAGTGTCCCCCGCGCAGGTCTGCCCGCCTCTTCCTTTCCGAGAGACGAGCCCCGTCACGAGGCTGGTCAGGCCTGACGTCATGGGCACGGGGACACTAAAGTCAAGACGCTAAAATAGATTTTTGAAGACTGGACTCAGAAGGCATTCAGAGAGTGTGCGCCCCCCCTCCCCAAAATAAAGGTAGAAAAATATTACAGAGTTTTTGTATTTTGTATTACTGTGGTATTTATCGGCTTTTAAAAAATCTGTGGTTTGCCATGATGACGTTTCCCATTCTAAATAGTCATTGTATCTAACTTTGTGTTACAATTTTGCCTTCTTTTTCTTGAAGGAGAAACACCCTCTTGTTGATAAGCTCTGGGCGCCACAGAACTTTCCCGTTCAAACTCCAGGATGGTCAGCGGGACCTAGGGGTCAACTGAGGACAGCTGGAGGGGGCGACCATAGACATCCATGAAGTGGGCAGGAGGCTGCTTCCGCCAGTGCTGGATACCTTCACGCCACAGAATGACAGCTCAAATCCCTAATCTCTTATTTTGAGATCTGAACTGAAGCTCGGGGACTTTCTATGCTAATGCTGAAAGACACTTTTTTTTTGGTAGACTGGAGGCTGAAATGGATCTGGGGGGCTGGGGGGAAGCAATGTGCTCCTGTAATTTGCTGAACTAGAACATCTTTTCAAGTCACAACTTCATGGGTCTGTTATTTACTCAACAAACATTTACGAGCACTTATTGTGAGCCAGGCATTGCTCTCAAGAGGCTGCACATCTGTCTGTGGGAAAAGAGATACCAGGAAGGTTCCAGAAGCCACAGGGCAGGGCCGGACCCTGAGGAGCCCAAGTTCGTGGAACCACCGTGGGTTTCTCCTTTCTCGTCGTAGACCATCCCACCCTCCCTCCCGAGGGAACTCCGTTCAGGAAACTGATTGACAGTCCCCTCTGCCCACGGCCCCACCCACAGTCATCCTTACCTGTGCCAGGAGGGCAAGAGAAAAGCAAGAATCCCATACTCTGTATTATAAACATCCGGTGACGTCCGTAACGGAGGAGAGTGCAAAGTTACTGAAAACCGAGAGGGATGTGTCGATGTGGTGTTTACAGACACTGCGCCCGCGTCCGCGCCCACGCAGGTGGCTATGGTCGAGGCGTTGCATGTCGGTTAACATGAATACGAAACTCGCCCGGGCCGGGGGCTCGGAAGGCGGGGAGCCCCGGCTTAACGTGAATGGAAGGGCTTTGAGACAGAGGAGAAAGGGAGGGGCCCTAGCACGGGTGTCCCACCCTCCACCGCCCCGGGGAGCACCCAGGGGGGCTCGGGACACGGACAGCAGGGCCAGGATGTTCTGAGGTGCTTGGCAGTGAGGGGAGGGTGCTTGGAAACGTGTGAATTAGGTGACCACGGCCAACGCCCTTTCTAAAGGGGCCAGAACCTCCGTCGTAGGCATGGCTTTTGTTTTCGGTTAGGTGGCGGGACGTGATGCTTTAGCGCGCACGGCACAGTTGCTTTAAGAGGCGTAAACACTGTGAAATGACAGCACAGTCAGGGTCACACTCCTGCACCTCGGCCAGCACGGCCACGCGGTGTGAGCGTGCGGGAGCAACGCCCGAGGTCCACCCTCTCGGCCACTGTCCAGCTGCCCGGCACGCGTCCCTCTCGTCACCGGAAATGGGCGCCTTTTGACCGACGGTCTCCCCGTTTCCCACGCCCGGGCCCTGGCAACCGCCACCCCACTGCCTGTGTCTGCGTCCAGGGCTCCCGGATTCCACGCCCGAGCGAGACCACCCCGCGTCTGCCCTGCTCGCTCACCATGACGTCCTCGGCTCGCCCGCGCGTGGCGGACGGCGGCGTTTCCTACTTTCGTGGCTGGATGACGCTCCGTCGTGTGTCGGGGCCACGTTTCCTTGCTCCAGACACTCGGCTGCTCCCACACCCGTAACCAAGGCAGCGATGAACGTGGGGGTGCAGGCGTCTCTTCGCGAGGCTGATTTTTTTTTCCCCTCTGGGCGTATGCCCAGAATTGGGGTTGCTGGGTCACGTGGCAGTTGTATTTTTAATGTTTTGAGGGCCTTTCCCAGTGTTTCCCATAGTGGCTGCACCAGCCACCCCAGTCTTCATGGGGGGTGCAGGTAAATCTGACGCCTTCTGCCACAGAAACCAAAGGGTCCCCCTCCTGCAAACGCTTCTTCTCATTGTCTTATACAACTAACGGGTGTGGACGAGGCCTGTGTGGGGCTGAATAGTGTCCCCCAAAATGCATGTTCACGTAGAACCTCAAAATGTCACCTTACTTGAAAACAGGGTCTACAGATGTCATGAGACAATGCCGCACTGGATTGGGGCAGGCCTTAAAGACAAGGTCACGTGAAGACAAGGTCACGTGAAGACACAGAGACAGAGAGAGGAGGCGGCCGTGTGCCAACAGGTGGAGCGTGGGGTGCTGCAGCCGCAGCCAAGGAGTGCCCGGGACGCGGGGAGAGAAGCCTCCGGCACAGTCCTCCCCAGGGCCTCCTGCGGCAGCCTGACCTCACACTCCGGCCTCCAGATCTGGGAGAGAATGCCTCACGCCACTGAGCTTGCGGTGGCAGCCCCAGGACACGCCTCGTGGCCTCTGGTGGCCTGGTCACTCCCAGGGAACTGCGTCTTGAGACGAGTAGCCACGGAGAGAAAGCCCTTGGCCACTTCTGACCCTTGGATGGGTCTCGTACTTTTTCCAGACTATTCTGCAGGCACCGATTGAATGCAGCCGCTCCCTAACATGCTTCTAATCAATGTCTTTTTTTCCACTCAGGTCACACGGGGTCATTTATGACGACCTCGACCAAAGGACCCGGACAGACGCGTGTTGTTGCTGTCCGGGTAAGTGCACGAGAGAAGACGCCTTCGGCAGGACGGGAACGAAACTGAGGTCAAACCGGAGAGAAACGAGACGGAACTTACTGGCTCTTCCAAGTAAAAACTCCAAAACGCTGCCGGCACGGGCGGATCCAGTCTCGGGAAGCTGCCCGCCCCTCCGCTGGCTCACGAGGTGCTCCACGTCTCGGATTTCTGTCCTGCCTGTTCTAGCACCCCAAGAGCAAAGCGCCTGCTCCTCAGTGATCCCCGTGAAACCCCCTGGGAGCGACTCCAGCTGGATATGTTGGATTCCAGCCTTATCAAACAAGAGTCACACACTCTTCCCAAAATAATCGCGCAGCCAGAGGATGGAGCATGCTGCCTGTCCGAGTCGGAAGGTCATCACACGCACGTGAGGTCAGCATTCCCCTCCGCGAACCAGACCCGTAAACACCTGGGGCTCATCTTGGCCAGCGAGAGCTTGGGATGTTGGCTGGCTGTCGAAGCCTGGGGTTTGGCAGGCGGCCAGCTCCCTTAGAAGCGTGGCTGCTTGTGACTACACCCACCCATCGCTCCTGGCGTTCAAATCAAAGCCGAGTCACAGTCCTTCAAGTGACACCACGGCCAACGCCCCTCCCATCCCCCAGACCCCGGCTAGGCTCGGGCCTGTGTCGGGCTTGTCCGGCTCGCCCCCCACGTGATACGCAGGGGCGGGACGCAGTGGGGGCTGAAATGGACCTGACCTTCTGCGGCACGTCTGAGAATGGGACTGACCGTCCGTGCTGCTAATAGGTGCACTGCCGGCGACCGCAGGCCGGACCGAGAAAGAATCTCGGCCCCCAGGACGTCACGTGGCTCAACGCCACGACCTACACAAGCGGAAGGGCCGCCGACTGTTCACAGGGGTCTGACGGCTGTGCCGAGCTTGACTCGCTACAAACAGAGCTGGAAACCCAGACCGGCCGTGCGGCCACCCGGCCAGACCCCACAGCTGGGGTCATGTGCCGCAGGCACTGGCTGCTCCGCCATGAGTCACGAGCACATGGTGTGTCTGTCCCTTTGTGTCTGGATTTATAGTTCCCCACAGGGGTTCACCTGGTCTGCCCTGCCCCCCGGTCACCGCTGAGGGGACAGATGGCTCTGGCCGTTGGGATAAGATCCAGATTCTCAGGCGGGGCTTTCTCAGGTCAGCTGGCAGCACCCTGCCTTTGCTAGAACTCTGCCTTGAAGCAGGGGGGTCACTGCTCCCTACAGCTCAGGTGACTCGACTCTCAACCCCCTGGCACTGCTGCCCGTGGCGGGCAAGGCCTCTCTCTGCCCGGTTTGTTATTCCTGTTTTCACATCATTCAGCTGCCAGGACGCCGATTTCGCCCCTGTGGGACCTGAGGGAAGACCCCCTGGAGGCCTCTGAAATCCCGACCTTCTTACCCATCCTTCCGAGGCTCTGCTACAGGCCGACCCATGTCCCACCGAGAGTCATACGTTGGAGCCCCCGGCACCTCAGAATGTGGCTGTATTTGGGAACAGGGCCTTCAAAGAGGTGACCGAGGTAAAATGGGGGTGGGTCCTAGTCACACGTGACTGTGTCCTCACAAGAAGTCAGGACACAGACACACACAGAGGGACGACCACGTGGGGACACAGGGAGGAGACGCTGAGGAGAGAGGCCTCGGGAGGAACCGGCCGCCCACACCTGGATCGCAGGCTCCAGCTTCCAGGTGGCGTCTGTTCCAGCGGCCGGAGCGAACGCGCGCGGGCTCCTTCCTCAGTAAACGCACAGAACAGCACTCGGGGTTTACGCGAAACAGTTTGCGCAGAGACCGGCCGCCCTGTGGCATGGACGGCTAATGCCCGGCTAGGCGCTGGGGTGACCCCACGCGCCCTGCGCTCCGGCGTCGCCGTGGGTGGCATCACCCTCCCAGGTGGCAGCTTCCGCATCAGCTCCCAGTCACAGGCGACGGACGCCACGTAAACCGGACCGAGCTCCTGCCCGAGGCTCGCCGCCCACCACGAAAAGGCACAGCCGGGTCCCGCCATGACTGGGCAGTTCCTCCTCGTCTCTCGCCT
>NW_006435764.1:3437849-3439786 GCF_000325575.1 Pteropus alecto
AACTCTTCCCAGTGCCTCAGAAGAAGGTGGGCCAGGACTGACACGAGCCTGACCCGAGCCACACGCCCTTCCCTGAAACGAGGACCTTGGGCAGGAGGTGGGACGTGCTGGGGCTGGCCTGGGACAAACGTCGACCCGTGAACCCACCCGAAACACAGAGATAAGGGGAAACCCAGGTGGTCTTCTCAGAGGAAGCGGGAATTCGTTCTGAGCCAGAGAAAGAAACGGATTTCCCCACAGGGACTGGGGTTAACTGGAGCACGTCGGCCTCCCAGGGCCCGGGTGGCCGGCCCCTCAGGACCGGCAGTCCTGGCTCTTCCTGCTCCACACGGTCTCGCCAGTGCCCGTCACCCGGGTTTACCAGCACCTGATGGGACGGCCAGGAGCACCGGGAGAAGCCCTGAGCCGGCCCTGCCCAGGGGAGCACGGGTGGGGGCCGGGCCAAGGGCGGCGGCTGTGACCTTCCCCCAAAGGACGGGCACTGCGGCCGGCAGCGGGCGTGAGGGCTCGCAGACGGGGAGACGGGAGGGTGCCACCGCCCCGGGTTCGAGTCCTGTACTCGGCCACTCGCTCGCCCTCCGGGTGACCCGGGCTGCAGCTCTGGCCTTCGTCAGTGTCCCCCTCTCTTCGGCCCCCGGGGACCGGCGGACTTGTCTGGGCTGCGGCGACGGACGCCCCACGCACGGCTCCCGCCCGTCCGCTTCCAGCTCGAGGACTCGAGCATCCTGTGTTTATTCAGAACAGAACGAAGCAAGCGAGCAAAATCGAAAGAGCGCGATATTTTTCTTCATCTACTTTAACAGAAAAAAAAGTAGATGGGAATAAAACTGATTCGTCAATAATGGAAAAAAACCGATTTAGGGCATTTTCGTCCTCCTCTTCGACGGCGCTCCGTCATCGCACAAACAAAGGACATCAATTCCTTCCTCAGCGCGGGCTCCGAGCCGACGGCTTGTGTTGGAAAGCAAGGGGGAGGCCTGAAGCCAGCTTCCCGGCCAGCGTGGGTGGGGAGCCGAGAACATTCCCTCGGAGCCGGCCGTGCGGTTCAGGGCGGGCGACCCACGATCTGTTTTCCCGAGTCCTTCCCTGGGCGAGCCTGAGCGTGAGGCACTGTGCCACGCCACAGCCACGCCACAGCCACGCCACGTGACACACTGCACGGTGGAGCGTTGGGCCATCGTGGTGACAGGTGCCGAGTGAGGACAGCAGACGGGCCGGGGTGAGGCCTGGGGCGTGACTGCACCGCCTGGGGCTGTGGGGCCGGGTCTCAGCCGCAGAAGACGCTTCTGCCCTGTTCCCCTCACACCACGGGCCAGTCACCGTGGTGCGGGCTCCGTCAGGCCTGAGGCTTATTGCAGTGTGCCTGATGGTGGCCCCCCAAGGCTATGTCCACAGCCTAACCCTCAAGGACCTTCACAGATGTAAACAAATGAATCGTGCTGAGGTCGCCCTGGATTCTCGGGATGGGCCCTAAATGCAGTGACAGATGTCCTTTTAAGAGACACACATGGGAGAGAGACAGGGAAGAGGCAAAGGCCATGTGACCTTGGAGGCAGCGGTTACAGTGATGTGGCCCCAAACCGAGGAGTGCCTGGAGGCCCAGAAGCTGGAAGGTGAGTGAGGGGGGCCCCCCTGGAGCCCTGGGAGGGGGCGTGGCCCTTGATACGCTGATTTGGGACTTGTAGCCTCCGGAACCACGAGAGAATCCGTTTCTTCCCAGTTCATGGTGATTCGTCAAGGTGGCCACAGGACACTCACGCACTGAAGTGTTGGTTTTATTCTATTCATTGTCAGCAGTTTTCAAAGGAGGCAGCAGTGGAATGAAGATGGGGGTGGGGTGGGGTGGGGGTGGAGGTGCAGGTGGAGGTGCAGGTGGAGGTGCAGGTGGAGGTGCAGGTGGAGGTAGGGTGGGGATGCAGGTAGAGGAGGGGTGGGGT
>NW_006435764.1:3440080-3443457 GCF_000325575.1 Pteropus alecto
GGGGATGCAGGTGGAGGTGCAGGTGGAGATGCAGGTGGAGGTGCAGGCGGAGGTGCAGGTGGAGAGATCGGAGCGGGGCGAAGGCTTTCGCGGCGTTTGCTGGCAGAGTGGACAGGAAGTGAGGTGAGGAACGAGGGTCCGGGAGAAGTGGCGACTGTCCCCTCACGGTCACCGCATGCTGCCTCCTGGCGGGGATGACGCGTTAGAGGGGAAACGGGTCAGCGCTGATGGCAGGATCACCGTCCTTGGTCAGGGTGATGGGAGGGGCGGGGCGGGCCCCGTGGGGGTGAGCACCCTGCCGTCACACCAGCCCCACGCTCCGAGGGCGCGGGCTGCGTTAGCGCGTTGCTGTGGCTGTCTTGACGCCCCTAGTCGCGTCCGACGTGTGCCTTTTGCGTTTGCACTGGGCTCTACAAGCTAAGCAGCCAGACCTGTCTGTGACCCCAAATGCTGGCAGGACGGGGTGCTCAACCCCGGAGATCCCTCTCTGCCTCTGCAGCTGCCCAGCAGGGGGTGAAGAGCTGGGCGTAACCAGGGTTGGGTTTGTGAACAGAGCAGGCGGAGCCGGCCCCCGAAACGCAGGACAGGACGCAGGACGGGACACGGGACAGGACAGCGACGGAGGAGCCTAGCGGAGCCCGGGGGCGGGGGCAGCAGCAGGAGTCACGCCAGAACCACTGAGACCACTGGGTTGGCGCTTCTGAGACCCAAGCGCTTCTAGAGTGGGGTGCTGGGTGAGGTCAGCTGTAAGATGCTCACCTGGAAGGGGGGTCTCCCTCCGTGCGATGGGGGAGGGATTAGGCAGAAAGCAGCAAGGTCAACCCCAAGAGGGAGAAGGAAGGGGAACGAACCCCACTTGGGGGGCTTCGCCTCCTCCCAGCCCACACCCCAGCCCCCACTAACACCGCTCTCTGGGACTTCCGCTCTGGAGCAGATGTGGAGATTCTGGATGTGGGAGACCCAGAGACTCCCCTCCGCTGCCCGCCCTTCGGCTCACCCACCACCCCAGGCACCGCCGCCAGCCTCTGCCTGCCAGCAACGCCCCCGCTCCTAGGTGCTCCTGGGTGCTGCGGGTGGGCGCGGGTGGGCACGGGAGTGGCTGGCTGAACAAGGGCGGTGAGTGAGGTGTTAACCGTCCCTCCCCAGACTCCTCCCCGCCCCAAGGCCCAAGTGAAAGTGCTCCATGTGCCGGGCCCTGGGGAAACAGGATCGACTAAACCGACTAAACCGACTAAACCGAGAAAACCTCGGCTGTCAGGGGCAGGGGCACCGTGTGCCTGGAGAGACGGGAGGTGAAGGGACTGACAGCCACCTCTGGACCTGGTGTTTGGGGAGAAGATGCCGCAGGAGGCGGTGAAAACAGCCAGCCTCGTGCTGTGCTTCCTGTGAGCCTGACCAGCGGCCAGGCCACGGGCTTCTCTGCTCATTTTTCAGGGAGTCCTGGAGTCATTTTAGGTTGCGAACACAGTCTAGATTCCAAAATGAAGATGTCCAGTCCCAGGCGAATGGTCAAAACGGCAAACTCGATGTGGCACCCGGTTCCAGCCCCGCGGGGCTCAGGGGACAGGCCGGAGACCGGGACTGGGTGGCCTCAAGCTCCCTGGGCACGGCGATCGAAAGGGCAGCAGCCGTTCACGGATGGCACAGCCAGGTAGTTGCAGCCTCAGCCTGGTGCCCCCTCCCGCGGGGCCGAGCAGACGACGAACGTGGACTCTCTCTCCCCAAGACTTCCCCAAGTGGACGAACCCGTCCAGGCCCCTTCCTCACCTCCAGCCTCCTGCCGAGGCAGCCCTGCTGGATGGAACCGCGGTGACCCCACACCAGCCCCCTCTCCCACAGCCACGTCTGGGCCACAGGAGGCACGTGCCCAATGCAGCAGCCTCCCCGGGGCCACCGCCAAGACAGTGGCCAGGCTTTTTCTCACCTTCTGTATTCTCTAGTGAGTCACACCCAGGCCACGGTCACCCTGGATTCCCTTGTGTGAGTCACTCCAGATTCCCCCCGCGTGAATCACACCCGGGCCTCTTTGGGAGCACAGTCAAAGCTCTTCCAAGCTCTCCCCTTAAGCCCCTTGCCAGCCGAGAACTAGAGCTTGCCCCCCACGCCCCGTGTCCCCAAAAGGGCCAGGTGCCGTCGAGCACAGGCGAGATGTCGTCACTGGCACGTCACATACATACGGACGCCGAGGCTTCCATCCCATAAACACGCACAGCCATCCCCGACGAGGCAGACGCTGGGCGGGGCAGAGGAAGAGCTCGGCCCTGTCCAGAGACCCATCCCCAGTGAGGATGACGAGCCCCCGGAAAGCCCCCCTGCCACCGTGGTGCAGCAGGCTCCCTGCTTCTGTCCCCCGCGGGGGCTGGGCATGGCGTAAGGCTGGCAGGTGCCAATCGGCCTGGAAGACCCGGACTCCTCCCACACACACTCTCCCGGGGCACAGAACTGGGCCCCGTGTGTGAAGCAGAAACCAGAGCCCTGCACCTGTCATCAGAGACGTCTGAGCAGCACTTCCTGAGCTCAAGTCACTGGTCACCCAAGCCAGCAGCATGGAAGTCCACCGAGTCCCTCCTTGGCCCACCCCCGGGGTCAGACACGAGTCCCCATGTCGTAACCCAGTTGTTCCTGTCCACCCCCAGCCCCCGGCCACCACCACCCTGCCCGACTCCTGCCACCCCTGCCCCGCCCGACGGCCCTTCCTGTGGACTCTTGTCCACCTCAGACAGCTCCTTGTGGCTGTCGCCAGAGCGGCTTTTCTAGAATGCAGAGCAGGCCTGTCTCTCCCTCTCAACGCCCACCTCCAGCTCCTCCCACCGGTGTGAGACCCAGGATGGAGAAGCTCATCGCGGACCCCAGACCCAACGGGGGTCTGGCCTGGCCCTCCCCGTGACCGGCTGACAGGAACACTGCGCCCCGCTTGTAAAACCAACGCTCACCACGGCGGAAAACGAAAAACACAAAAGGAAATGCAAACGGAAGAATGAGACTCGAGAATCGCGCCACACGCCACGTCCCGAAGCCCAGGGCCGTCCGCCCTCTGGCCTCAGGCCTCTCCGTCCGTTCACACGCGTGTTTCGCACACATCGGCGCCTGCGAAAGACGCGCTGCCGTGTCCGACCTTTACCGCTGAGCGCGACCGCTAAATGCCCCGCGCTGGGGTCGCAGGAGACGCTCCCGCGAAGCATCTGCAAAAACGAGGATCCTTCCCCACTGAGAGGGACCGCGGATAAGACGCACACACAGGCTCGAGCTCACGGACGAGACCTGCGCCACGGAACCCCCAAGGGCTCCGGAACTGGGGGCCCCAGGTGCTCAGGAAGTGGGGCGCAGGGGCGCTAAAGTCTTTTAGAGACGGACCCAGTCATGGAAAGCAGAAGGGA
>NW_006435764.1:3445396-3446211 GCF_000325575.1 Pteropus alecto
CCCCCCCGCCCCCCCCCGGTCTGAGGAACTAACCACGGTCCAGTCTGTGCCGCGGGCAAAGCAGACGCTCCGCTCCAGGGTCCAGGGCGCGGTGGGGTGGGCGGCGGGGGGCGGGGGGCGGTCCCCAGAGAGAAAAGGCAGTAAGTGGAGGTAGGAACAGCACACGCTGGGTACCCCAGCCCACCCTCCTCGGCTCCCAGAGCCCAGACGCTCTGACAAGTCCAAGGGGAAAGACACACTGCACCCCCCGCCGTCCCCGGCCCCAGGCTGGCAGCTGAGTCTCCGGCAGAGCCCAGGCTGAGGAGGCCTGACCACTCGGACAGTCAGCCCCTCACCAAATACGCGCAGACGACAGCCAGGTGTCTCCTGCGCCTCATGCACGAGGCAGACAAGAGCCTTAGGATCGCATCACCCAGGGGAGAACAGGACGCGAAACGGGACAGACAGGAGGGCGGGGCCCGAGCAGACAGCGCCATACAAAGGACGCAGTCCTCGGACGGACGGTGAGATGAGACCGCGTCAACTTTTAAAGCCTAAACAGAACGCCTGGAAAATACGGTCAAGGAGGCACATCTCACACAAAGCAAGCGGACGACCGAGAGATGGGGAACGGAAGAGAAGACGCGAGATTAGAAACGCGTCCGGACGGGTCACAAGAATGAGAGGGTCCCAGGAAGAGGGACCAGCGGAATCCCAGGGAAAATAATCAACGAAACGATTTAAGAAAGTTTCCCTGGACAGAATCGCAAAGGAGCGATGCAGAGGGATGGATGCCGGCCATGAGCTGGACGAACGTGGGCCGGGAAGCTCCAGGA
>NW_006435764.1:3446380-3446726 GCF_000325575.1 Pteropus alecto
AGCAGAGGGGTGGGGCCGGGGGCTGGGGGCCGGGGCTGGGGTTTCGTGGGGATGGAGTGTCCATTTGGGAAGATAGGAAAGTTCTGGAGGTGGACGGTGGTGACCATCGCACAACGATGTGAACGTACCCGATGCCGCCGAGCTAAATACTTAAAAGTGCTTAAAATGGTACATTCTGTTATGCATATTTTACCACAATTCATAAAAATAAAAAAGCGATCACATCCTCCAGGCCCACCCGCTGCTCAGTGACACCCCTGCCCCCCAGTCTGAGGAACTAACCACGGTCCAGTCTGTGCCGCGGGCAAAGCAGACGCTCCGCTCCAGGGTCCAGGGCGCGGTGGGG
>NW_006435764.1:3447410-3451903 GCF_000325575.1 Pteropus alecto
GTGGGGGCGGGAGGTGGGGGGCAGAGGCAGGCCAGCCCCGCCCGGCTTACGGACCCCCAAGCCGGCTGCATTTAGGCTCAGGCTCAGGCCTGCGCACTCGGACCCCGGAGCAGCCGTCGCTCTCGCTCCGATGGCATCTGTGGGGCTCCGATGGTTCCCGTTCTAGCTCGTTCTAGTTCATTCCACTTTCGTCAGGACTCTGGTCACAGCGCAGCCTGCGGATGTCACAGCTCACCGCCGGGATGCGACACACAGGCAGATGCACCAGCAGCAGCTGGAATGGGGCTCTTTGTGTCCCACTTTGCTAAGCTCGGCACCGTCGCCCGGACCCCGGAGCTCCCCCTTGGACAGCAAGTCCCCCGACCCCTCTGTCTCCGGGCGGCAGGGGCCCAGGGAGCATGGCTGCGTTTCCAACGACTCCTCTGACCGCTGTGTTGGAACGGCTCGTGGGGACGAGGCTGGAAGCTGGAGGACCGGTGTGCCAGCTGGGGCCCAGCCGGGAGCACGGGAGGCGGCAGGGGGCCCTTCACGCCAAGCATCGGACCCCGAACACCGGTGACGAGGAGGAACCACGTCGGAGCAGGCCCCACCCTGAGCCCTGGGAAGACACGAGGGGACACACAGGGTATCCGGAACCTGGGAACCCACAGGCCTCTGAGGAGGGGGCGCTGTGCAGCCCCAAAGGCGAGAGGCTGGTTCCAGAAGCACCAAAAGCAGCCTGCGACGGAAGCGGCCGCTGCTGGAGTGACATTGAGGGACAGGAAAGTACAGGACCCCTGCCCCCGCCCCGCCCCACCCCACGCCTCCCTCTGGAGCAGGCAGAGCAGGAGGGCGAGAACGTGGTTTGCTGCATGCCAGCCCAGCAAAGCAGAGAGAAGGGAGGTGGCTTCGGAGCAGAAAGAAGTGATGTCACCAGCCAGGGATCCTGAGGTGAAGAGTACGGTGACCGTGAGGAGGCTGTGCTGGGACCCGGAGGACACAGCTGCTGGCCTGGATGGGCCGCTGCAGCAGGATGAGGAGTCACGGTCAGATTCGGAGCTTGGATTCGGAGCGTGATTTGAAGGCAGAGCCGAGAGGGGCTGCTGGCAGATTGGGGGTCGGGGAGGGGCAGCAGTGGAGGAGGGATAGGTGTACAGACCTGGAAGGGTTTAGGGATGGGCGACCTGGAAGGGGTGGCCAGGGTGGCTGGAACAGATGACCAACAACTGGGCAGCTTCAAACAGCAACACATCCACTTCTGGTTCTGAAGCTGAAGCCTGAAACCCAGGTGTCCCGGAGCCGTGCTCCCTCTGAAGTCTCGGGGGTGGGGGGCGCCCCTCCTGCCTCTTCCAGTTCCTGGGGCTCCCGGTGTTCCCAGGCTGGAGGCTTCATCCCTCCAACCTCTGCCTCGTCTTCACGTGGCCTTCTCTTCTGGTGTGTCTGGCCCTCCTCTAAGCACACCTGCCTCTGGATTTGGGGCCCACCTGGACCGTGCAGGATGCTCTCACCTCAAGATCCTTAACCACACTTGCACATCTATCCAAATAGGGCCATATTTCTGGGTTCTGGGTATTAGGACACGGACATACTTCTGGGGCCAGCACTCAGCCCGCCACCGAAGGGCAGGCCAGGTGCTGATCTGGACACGTGGGGTTTGAGACGCCGCGTAGAGCAGAGTGCAGACGTGAGCAGGCTTCCGTTTGGAGTTGTGGGGAGACGTCGAAACAGGGGACAAGCACGTAACGCCACGAGGCTGGGGAAGGGACACGGGCCCCGTTTCCTGGAAGCAGAGCCTGCCGGGACTCGGGTGCCCGCGGTTCGTGGGGAGAGGCCACTCAGGGGCAGAGTGAGGGACGCGGGCTGGGCTCGGAAAGACAAGTGCCGGGGGCAACTTTCGCCAGAGTTGTCCACCTTGAAACAAGTGGCCACCTTTGAGCCCCCGAGTCCCGCTGGGCTCTGTCCCTTCCCCGAGCCCAGAAGCCACGAGCAGCCCAGAGCTTCGGCGAAATGTGTTTTGCAGCCACCGCAACAGGAACAGCCACTTTTTCCTCTGATGACTTGGAAAGACCCACCCCGGCACCTAGTTGCACAGTGTGACTCTGGCTCCGGTCCCACCTCCGAACTGGCCCTCTTCGGCCCTGCTACCCACAGGAAAAGCACCCTGCACCTTGCCAGACCGGGAGCCCCACAGGCCCACAGCTTCCACGCCTCCGACGGCCCTATTTCTGTCTGTTTTCCAGAACATGAGGATGTTTACCCCCTCTTAAACGGGGCCCATGTTTTCGAAAGTCTTTTTCCATTTCTCACATCGCTGCTGAGTTGTTGCGTCAGAGATGGGAGTGCTGGGCTCTAAGCAAAACGTGCAATGTCATCCTGACCAGCAGTCTCGGGTCTGTGCCTCCCTGATGGGGGGCTGACGGGCGCCCCAGTGGGGCCCACTCCTCCTGCTGTTCTACCTGTGGCGGCCGGTCCCTGCCTTGGCCTGGAAGACGCCGTGTCTGCACGGTGGGTTCATTACTGGCCAAGCGCCCCCTCAGCAGCCTCCCGGCTCCCACAGTAAGGCAGCCCCCCATACATCAGAGAGTGTCGGCATCCTGGCTGAGACTTGCTAGGGCTTGGCCCCACCAGTCTAGGTGCTGGACATTGGGAAGAGACGTCGCCGTGAGCTGTAAGCTGGACAGGGTGTAAATGGGACCAGGACACCAAGGAAGTCCTTCATTCGCTAAAGAGGGTGAACTAGGAATTTCCAGCGGCAGCTGGATGGTGCGATCGATCCCAGGCCCCCTCCGCCCCCACCCGCAGCCTCCACCTGTCCAGGGCCACCAGCAGCCTCCGCAGTATCTCTGTGCTAATTAGAAGCTGGCAGCCTTCTGAGTGGTCACAGCCCGTGCCTGTGACTTGATGGGCAGGGCACAAGGGGGACTGCAACCCCAACCCGCCCCCAAAAACCCTGCTGCACAGCTTCCCACAGGGGCCGGCTTCTGTCCGCCCCCCAGAGGTGGTCAGGGCCCCCCAACTAGTGACGTTCTGTGCCTTAGGGCTGAGGACTAAGGTGACTAGCATCGCTACCTGAGGCCGGTGTGGGCATTGTGCTTGACAGGACACGGAGGGGCAAGAGGAACCCTGGGGGGTGGGGGAGGGGTCCATCTCCCTGGGTCCTGAGAGCTCCATCTTGCCTTGTGAACCAGATCCGAGCATGGCATTCACTTCAGGTTTGGAGCGGACCCTAAAACAGTGCTTTCCAAGTTTTTGGTCACATACCCCCATCAACAACATAGACAAAAGACACACAAGTGGGATTCTCCCTAGGAATTCGAGGTTGGTTGCAAAAATCAATCCATGTGATACACTGTATTAATAAAGGACAAACCTCTCCTGGTCATCGCAAGAGGCACAGAAAAAGCGAGCACAGGACGACGTCCAAAACCTATTCGTGATTTATAAAAAATAAAAAATGTGTAAGTAAATGAAAACGCTCAATAAACTAAGGCCAGAAGGGAACTTCCTCAACCTGATAACTGCAAACGGGACCGAGGGGCCTTTGTGGGGGTGAAGGGTCACCCGACCCTACACGTTCCCGAGAACGTGCCGAGCTGTCCCCTGGCCGTGGTGAATTTTCTGGTATGATAAACACACCCAATAAAGCTGTACGAGAAAAGTCACTGGCCGTGGGGGGCGGGGGGAGCAGAGAGCCAAGCGCAGATCCCAGGAGAAAAGGGAAACCTCGCCGCTGAACGGGGGGAGCGACGGATCGAAATAATTCCCGGACTGGACGACCCATCCTGGTACAATTAAAAATACACTCGCCCGGACGAGAGGCCTGCTTGCTCCCTCTGCTTCTCCTCCAGGGGAAGAAGTTTCCAGACCAAATAAGGCTGCAGCTTCTGAAATGTTCCTGGCACAGAACACAGCTCCTTCTAAGTGCCAGGTCCTAGCGCAGTGCCCATCGGCCATCGATCCCTCGGGGTGACGCTCCAAACAAACCCAGATAAACACAGAGCAGCAGGGCTGGCCCGGCCACCATGCTCCACCCACCCGCTGGCGGCGAGCGTGAGCTCTGTCACTCGGTAGGAAGCCCGATGCCCACGCGGCGGGGTGCAGGGCTCCCCAGACCAGCAACTTCTGCTGGCAGCCGACCGGCTCCAGGACCCTGGGCGCCCTGGCCGTGGCCTTGAGCAGCAAAGGCCATTTCCTGAACCCATGCGAGGAGCCACACGCGTCTTCAGTCCATCGTCACCGTAGCTTTGCGAGTTGACAAGGACGGCAGACGTGTCTGAGCACCGACATGCCAGGCAGCGTTCACGGGGCCTGGTGATGTTTCATACATTTAATGTTCCTAGCAACCCGTGAGCTAAGTCCTGTCATTTCCCTCTATTTCACAGATGAGGAAACCGAGGCACAAGGCCACACTGGGGATGAACCCCGGGCTGACGCGCTCTGAAGCGGGGGCTCCATCCTGGCCCCGTCCCTGGTGTGTCCACCACAGAGAGAGGGCACACCCGCCCCCAGCTGCT
>NW_006435764.1:3451925-3501816 GCF_000325575.1 Pteropus alecto
GGGGGCTGCAGCCTGCAGGTCACCGGCGACCACCCCTGCTGACGGGAAGACGTGTGGCTTGGGACGTCTTTTTCCTTTTTTTGGGGTTCCCCATCCAGGCCAAACTGTAGGCGTTTTTCAAACAACCAGCTACAAACATTTTCCTAACAAGGCTTCTCTGGAGAATAAATGGAAACTTTCGGTGTTGCCATGGTTAGCTGATATTTTAACGATGCGTCAAAACTGGCTGCCGTGGTCAGTGGTGGAGGGGTGAACGCTCCACGCCGGGGCAGGTGGGCAAACACTGTGCCAGGCGCCGCCATGGAGCCCTCCAACCCAGACCCAGGCCTCGCCAGCACACCACGCTCCCCGCTGCTCGTTCCGTGGGCTTCTCAGCGCTGCCGGCCAGGTGGACGCTGTTCCCGTGCCCGTTACAGATGAGCAGACAGGCTCAGCATGGGGAAGGGACCTGCTAAAGCCACATCCCACAGAGCCAGCATTCAGTTCTAGATGCTTCCATCACCCCAGCCCACGCTGTATTGCCTTCCTTCCAGCACTTGGAGCTCTTCCAGGCAGAAGGGCCCACGGGAAGAGCACGGGGATGAAGGAAGGGCCTGCCCTTTCTCTAACAGGGAGGGGACACTGAGCGGGCACCGCCTCCGTGCTGGGACCGGGCATACCCAATGAGATAGACAGATGCGGGTACAACTGGACCAGCCAAGACCCTTTTAGCTGCCAAGGCAGAAACCCAAGGCAGAGGCTCTTCAGCTAAAAAGGGGGAATTATTAGTTCAGGACACTGGGGCGGCGGGGTGGAGGTCAGGTGTGGCCAGATCCAGGGGCTCACATGATGCGATCTGGGGATTCTCCCAGGCCCATTCTGGCTGTTTCTGTGCTGGTCTCTCTCTCTCGCAGGCTGGCTTCTTCTAGAAGGCAGGGAGGGCAGCTGTGCCCGCCCAGTGGGAGAGCCAGCATCTCCTTCTAGCATCTCTGCAGGGACCCCAGTGGGGAATGCTGATGGGCCCTGCTTGGATTCTGGCCATGCCTATGCCCGGCCTTGCTGTGGCCAAGCGAGTGTGGCTCCCTGACTGCCCCTGCCGAGGGCACACAGGCTGCCTGTCGCCAGGGGCTTGTGACCAGAGACGGAGATGAAGCAAGCAGCTCGGCAGGCAGACAGCAGCCACCGGGCACCCCAGAACTGCGAGACGACACCTCGAACGCAGACGCTGAGCTGCGCTGCCATCATCTGCCAACCCCTCTGCCGTGGCCACGGGTCCCTGAAGGAGCAGGAACCGCAGCTGACCGACCGTTGGCGACGCCCTGGGCCCTGCTGCACGCAGCCCGCCCTCTGTGCCTGCACACGTCGCTGCCCGGGCCCTTCCCGTGTGGCGCTTCACACGCAAGGCCACGGGGTCCCTGCCCCCGCCCCGTCCTCAACAATTCAGGCCTCGAGTCACTTGACGGGGCAAGCCAGGACGTGTCCGAGCAAGGAGGACGGGGGGAGCACGGAGGCACAGAGTGGACGCCAGGCCTGGGCGGGGACGGCGTCCCCACGAGAGGGTGGCCCGGCACCGGCGGCAGCAGCGTGGTGGAAGTGTGCGGGCCTGGCACGGAGGACACGCGACTGCTGCGCCAGCAGCGTCTGGGGACCGGCGGCACGACGGAACGCACGAGGCTCCCGGCGGAGACGGGGCCCGAAGCCCGGACGCCCTGGAGCCCACTCCGGGGGCTGCGGGGCACGAGGGGTCGGTGGGCGTGGACAGCGAGAGGGGCTGGGTCCCACCTCAGGCCGATGGTGGGGGGAGACGGAGCGAGGGCAGCCGACCCCCAGACCCCCAGGCCCCGACCGGCACCCTCCCACCGAGCCCGCCTCCCTCCCTCCCCAGGCTCCAGAGGCCTCTAAGCCTTCCCCCAAGCCTTCCAGTTTCGGCCTGGCAGTCCAGGCGGTGAAGTCCAGCGAAGCAGGAAGCGCCCCCGCTCGGCATCTGCTCCCAGGACGGGACCATCCGGCAGCGGCCGTGCGCCCGCCTCTCAGCCCCACGAACGCCCTGGATGCCTGAGTGCTGAGCACGTGTCTCATCCTGCGTCCTCAACCACCTCAGGAAAGTCAGCAAAAGAGGGGGAAGAGGCTTGTTTTAGACACACGACACACTGTGCACGCATTTTTTATTTAATTTTTAAATAATTTATCTCTCTTTGAAACAAAACCCTGAGGCTAAAATAATACATCATCTGAGGTTCTCTTGAATGAAACAGTTGGCAAAGCACATGGGAGACACCTGTGAGAGCTCTGCATTTGCGCAGGTCAGCGATGCCGAGACTCGGGGAACAGCCATCGCCCCTGTCCCCAACCGCAGACCGAGGAAGGGCTGGCACGGGCCAGGGCGCCGTCGGGAACCACAGCCAGGCATGACCCCGGACCTCCCGGGAGCCAGGAGCGGCCAGGGGCGTCAGGGTGGGGTCTCCACAGCTACCAGGGAACAGAAGACGGACAGAAGCAGCCTCGGTGAGGTCGCAGCCCAACGCAGGGCGAGCCGGCCACGGGCACACGTAGACGCCATCTCTGGGCATGTTCATGGGTTTTCTGAAAGCTGGCCGGGCCGGACAGCGGGGATGCACTCGCGCACAGCTCCAGGGGAAGAGAGGGCTCCTGCACCTCACGGCAGCACCCCAAGTTCAAATGCTGAAATTTCGGCTTTGACCGGGAGGGAAGGAAGGGACTGGGACCCGGCCCCGGGCGGGGACGAGCAAGTGGACGAGGGGACGCGGCGCTCCCGGCCCAGCCCACAGCACGCCGGGTGGAGGGGTGGAGGCTGACGGGCGCTGCCTGGGCCCTGGCGCTCTGTCTGCCATCTCGGAGAGGCTTGTCGCCGGGGTCCAAAAGCCGACCCTTCCTGCCACGGGCCCCTCGCCCCACCCAGCCCTGGTGGAGAAGCGTGGGTTTGGTCGCGCACTGTCACCAGCGGCAGCCACAAGAACAGAAAGCACCCAGGGACAGCGCAGCCCGCGCTCACCGCGTGCTCAGACGAGCGCGTGTGGAGGCCCGGCCGTCACTGCTCCTTCCCCTGCCTTCTGCTCTTCCTCTGGCTGGTCAGCTCGTCCAGCTTCTTATCCAGCCTTCTCTGGAGCTGGGCCCTCTTGGCTGGGTCCAGGGACCTGTCCTTGGCCCCGCTGCCGGCGTACAGGACCCCTTCCCGGCTGATTCTCTGCCGGGCGTGGGCACGAGCCCTCTCCCCACAGCCATGGACCTGGGGACACGAGTCAGAGCTGGGCCGGGTGCGGACAGGGCCCTGCAGTTCTGCCTGCCACGGCTCGGGGACCGGGAAGGCCCAGCCTGAGCTCTCAGGGGCCCCTCCTCTTCCTGCATGTGGGTCCTTCAGCAGGCTCCCCGGGGAAGGCTGGAGAACCCACACCGCATGTGGGTCCTTCGCCAGCAGGCTCCCCGGGGAAGGCTGGAGAACCCACACCCTGCCCCTCACCCCAACGCTCGCCTCAGCCCTAACGCATTCAAAACCAACCACTGTCTGTTTTAAGGTACTCAGCGCTCACAACCAGCTATGTTCACGTTGGCAGCGCATCTGCCCAGGACCTGCGTCTGCCCAGGACCCGGGCCCTGGAAACCACCTGCCACCCGAGCCCTGGGGCACCGGCCTACCTCGGGCAGGTGGTGGCTGAGGCAGTACCGGCGGCCACAGTGCTGGCAGAGCTGGCCCAGAGTCACCACGCTGGCCGCACACTTCGCAAGACCACAGGTGTTATCGGCCTTGACAACTGCCGAGACCAGGGCGTCGAAGTCCTCCTCGGGGGGCAGGTCTGAGGCCACAGGTCCTAGGGGAGAAAGTGTCTCTCGAAGGGAAGAACAACGAAGTCAGCAGAGAAGCCTCCCGCTGAGCCCGCGCTGGCCTCCGGCTTCCCGCTTCCAGGGTCACGACCAGTGTGCGCATCCCTCTCAGCACAATGACCAGTCCCCGGGGCAGGCGTGAGCACACGGCCCTCCTAGAGGGGCTAGTGGCGTGTGGAGCGCCTCTGAAAAGTCCAAGCCCTAACACATTAACCGCAAAAGCAAAATACCACACTGGGGCGACAGTCAGATGAGCCTCCGCGCAGAGCGCTGGAGGACCGCAACCCCATGCGTGGGAACCTTCTACAGTTACAGGAAAAGGTTCGTGGGTGGGAAAGAGACATAAAGTTACCCATAACTGTGATTGTAACATGCAGTTGTTGCATATAACACAGTAGAGACAGAGCGCACAGGAAGTAACAGGGAGGCATGAGCCAGGAAGCTGGTGTCGATGACCTGGGTACTGGCACAGGCGGAGTGTGCTGGCGCCACCGTTCCCGTTATGCTCTGTCATGAGTACACTGCAGTGCCGGACACGTGCGTCAGAATGGTCAACATGGTGGGGGACAACTCTTGACACCACTCCGGGTCTCCCAGAGCCCCCACTCACCTACAAGTGCCTCGGCTGACAAAAGCCATTTCAAACCTTCTGGGCAGGCACTACTTTGTCAGTTACCTGTCAATGGGGATGCGCCCCCCTCCCCCGCCCCGCAGACGAGGCTGCACAGAGGGTTAAGCAAGCTACACCACACTCAACACTCCGGCTCAGCGGGCTCCTGGGGGCAGGGGAGGGACAGCACGGACGCTCCCAAGAGCAGTACCAAGAGGCTCAGAGGCGGCCTGGCGAAGTGTGGACCGCAGGCACCCCCTCTCTGGGCAGTGGCAAGCGTCCTCGGGACACACGGAGACCGAGCAGAGGGCCCTAATCCCAAACGGAATCCTGTAAGCACGAGAACGGGCCGCCTGTGCCACAGGACCTCCACCCATCACGGGCCGCGGCCCAGGGGCGGCCCACGCCGGCCTCTGCTTCTTGGCTGCCGGGACCGCGGCGCGGAGTTTGCAAACCGACTGGACAGGCGAGATGGATTCTGAAGGTGGCCGTTTGAGGCGCTTCAGACGCTGAGTGTCACAGCATCCCCAGAACACTGTCCTCAAACGCGCACGCCACACGCCTTCTCCCAGGACGGCCAGGGCCTCCGCTCACTCCCTCCTGGCACCTGCCCCTGCGGCGTTCACCACGTTCTCAGCGCGGTTTACAAAGTGTAACGTCTCCTTCCTGCCGCGACGCCCACGCCCGCAGGACGAGCGACGTGTGTCCTGCTCACCGGCACGAAGCCTGGACGCCAGGGCTGCTCGCCACACCCTGCAGGATGACTGCAGCTGGCCCTGGGCGGCTGCTCCCGGAGCTGCGAATGATGCCTGTGCGGCTCTGCCCACGCGTGTGCACGGACAGAGGGCAACGTGGCCGCTCCGTGGTCTTGCCGAGGCAAACGGCTCACCCCAAAGTCCCCAGAAAATGCAGGCTGGGACCGCCAGGTCCTCGAGCTCTGTGTGGGGGACCCCGTCACAGAGCAGGAGAGGAGGACAGAGCGCAGGGCCCCGCGTGGCTCCCCAGAGGACGGCCAGCACCGCACAGGACGCAACGGTGGAGCGCGTCCTAGTCTGAGCCGGAGGGAGCACGAGCGCCACAGCCGAGGTCTGTGACCGTCCCTCCCGTCCCCGGAGGCCCCTCCAGGCCCTCGGGACTGCAGGGTCACGGAGACCGGTCACCGCCCTCAGGGGCTCAGTCTCAGCGTCTAACCCTAAGGCACAAGCCGTGGCGTCCGGACAGCACCAGTGCCGGCGGGAAGATGGCCTCGCTCCCGGGCGGCAGGCGGGCTCCAAGCGGCTCCGACGCCAGGTCAGGGGCCGCTAAGCCAGCGCCCCTCACACTCGGCCCGACTTACCTTTCGCTTCTTTCTTCTTCTTCTTTCCCGGCAGCTTCCGCAGCCCCGAGCCCTGGGCTGGCCGCTCCTGGCCGCCCCGTGTCCGCGGCGGCCTCTCCAGGGGCTGCGGCCTCTCCAGAGCGCGCAGTGCCCTCGGGTCCAGCTGGCCCCGGCCACTTTGCCCGCTGACGGGGGGCTCCGTCTGCGCGGGGCTAGGGGGCTCAGGCTGGGGGCGGGCTTGGCCCGCGGCGCCTGTGGGAGGCGGCGTGCCAGGCGGGGTCCTCTTGCTCACCGTGATGTACCTCGCCCTGCCCTCCCCGGCACTGCTGTGTCTCAGCCCGTGCTCCTCGGCGAGCTGGTGGACACGCATCCTGTCGTGCGAGTTCAGGGAGGCAGGAAACTCCAGCTGCGTCTGCTCACTCGCCACGAACTCTGCAATCACTGCCCGGAGGTGGTCTACACCGTCTCTGTCCTGTGCCCCGTCTGCGCTGCCCCCACCAAGGCTGGGCTGCAAACGGGCCTCAGAGCCCAAGGGCTTCCCGTGCGCCGTCCTCCGGGCCAGCCTGGCAGCGGCTCTGGCCGCCCCGGCTCCCTCCTGCGGCCCGCCTCCAGGCTTCCTGGCAGGCGCGGAAGAGCCCGGACCCTGGGAACCCCCATGGGAATAGTTCTCGGGGACGATGCCGTCAAGGTACTCGAAGGCCGAGCGCACTTCCGCGTGCTCTGTGAAGTAGGCCACCAGGGTCTGCAGGAAGGCGTGGTTGCTGACGGTGCGAGAATCGCAGACCAGAGCCACGTGACGCCGAGCGCGCGTGACGGCCACGTTGATCCTCCGGTCCTCGGCAAGGAAGCCGACTTCACCTAACGACGAGGAAAGCACAGAGGGGCAGATCTGAGGCAAGGAGCAGGAAGCCAGCCCCCCGCCCTGATCAGCGACGACCAAGAAGGGTCAGCTCCGCGATCGCCCTCCTGCCCGCCCCCCGCCATCGCCCCAGCACCGCCTGACTCCCTGCTCTGGGGCACCGTGGTGACGCCGAGGCTGCTCAGACACCTGCTGGCTTCCCACTGCTTCTCGGTGCGGTCCCACGGACCCCGACTTGGGTTTGGGAAGCTGTCAGGCTGCTGCCCCTTTCCAGTAAGTACGAACCCCACCCTCAGGCCAGCCCCGGAGACAGCCCGGGAGACGTGAATGTGGCTGCAGCTGACACACAGGGAGCTCGGGGACGGCCCAGCCTCTTCCTCTTCCTACCACAGGTCACCTCCCTCCTTACCCATTCTCAACCTTCCACCGGAAACGCCTTACAAAGCCCCTTAACTTAGAACTGTTTCTGGGTACAATTGTCTTATCCAGTGGAACACCCACAAGCCCCATGGCACAGAAACCACGCCCTGAGGCCAGAGACGAGCCCTGGGCTTGGAGGGCCCCACCTGCTGTGGGGGTCCAGGCTGCCTGGACGGTGTGCCTCTAAGTCTCCACACCGCTCCCTGTGCCGGGAACGCCTTCCCCAGGTCGCTGACGTTGGCGACACCCCGAGTGGGTTCCTACACGGCCCCATCGCACCTCACCCACTGTCCCTTTAGCTTGTGGTCGGCTCATGGAGGACGGAGCCAGTGCCCCGTGGCCACGCTCCCAGCGACCAGCACGGCCGCCAGCGTGAATCCAGCCCGCTCCCTGAATAACTAACGGGCTCCCCCCTCGCTCCCGGCCCACCACCAACCCCCCCAAAAGCTCACACGTGTGCCTCTAAGTCTCCACACCATTCCCTGTGCCGGGAATGCCTTCCCCAGGCCGCTGACGTTGGTGACACCCCGAGTGGGTTCTTACACGGCCCCATCGCGCCTCACCCACTGTCCCTTTCGCTCGTGGTCGGCTCACGGAGGACGGAGCCAGTGCCCCGTGGCCACACTCCCAGCGACCAGCACGGCCGCCAGCATGAATCCAGCCCGCTCCCTGAATAACTAACGGGCTCCTAGGCCTGGCAGCGCCCATACCTTTCCTGTTGGATCTGACGAAGGA
This sequence comes from Pteropus alecto, assembly GCF_000325575.1. Taxonomy (NCBI): domain Eukaryota; kingdom Metazoa; phylum Chordata; class Mammalia; order Chiroptera; family Pteropodidae; genus Pteropus; species Pteropus alecto. The sequence continues at coordinate 3,459,684 of NW_006435764.1, forward strand.
CAGCACCACGGCCTCCTTCTCACGTCCCTGGAAGCCATCGACTGACTTGATTTCCAGCTCGGGGTGCTTGTGAGAGAGGCTCTGTCTCAGCAGGTCCACCTGAAACACCGAGCAAGGCCATGGCCTCAGCACTAGCCAGGCGGCTATGACACCTGCTCTTCGACTCAGCGGGGGCCTCAGGCTGCAGAACCCCCAGGAACCCCGGGAAGCCCCCCAGAAGCCTCACAGGGAGGAAGCTCCCACGATTGCCCGTCTCACAGGGAACACGACAGGCCCCTCGACAAACGTGACCCCCACAGCGCCTGACAGCCCTGTGTGGGGCCTGCAGACCAGGGCGGGGCGGCAGCCAGTCTGCGGACCACCACCCCTTAAAGCAGGGGGCTTTTTCCCACGGAAGGAGGCGGGCCTTGTCGTGAGCACAAGGACGCTGACGGAAAACGTTAGAAATGGAAGCGAAGGAGCAGTCATCTGTGGTCACCTCCCCCTCCTCCGGGGAACAGCTGGCGCCGGATCTGCCTTCAGGAAGCTGCCCACACCCACACTCCGTGCGACGGTGTCACGGTGTTCCACAAAGCCGAGCCCGCCTGGCCCCAGAGATGGGCGAGGGCCCCAGGTCCCTGCCACGGCGACTGGCTCAGGGATGGGGACGGCCTGAGCCGGACCAGTAGGAGTCAGAGCTGAGATCCTTGTGGAAGACGCCGTAAAATGACCGGCTGCCCCTGGGGCTGCCTGTGAGGACAATGTCGGCCTGAGGTTGCCAGGGCCACCAGAAAAGCTGGCCTGAGAACGAAGCCAGCACAGGGAGGCCGGCGGACACCTGGGGCGGGGGTGTGGCCAAGCAAGGGAGGCGGGTGGACGGACGGACAGACGGCTCTGGCTGAGATCATCAGAGCCCGGGGTCCCGTCGTGATGCAGTCAGCCCCACCCTGGAGTCACTGGGCAGAAGCAGCAATGAAATCGCCCCGGCCCTTTCAGCCCCGTCGGGGTGGCTGAGTCCCAGCGACACACACGGAGACAGAGGCTCTCGTACCTGGAGGTTGTACGGCGAGATGACAGCAATGTCACTCGCCCGGACACCGGCGTCCACCAGGGCCTGGACGTGCAGACCGACGAGGCGCACTTCACCTGGAGGGACGCAAACCGGGGACGCCGCGCTGACCGCCAGCACCCACACCTGTCATTTCAGACACTTCTGTCTACCGGGCCAGGCCGATGTCACACGGCCTGAGGCGGCATCCTGGGAGCCCGTAACCTGAGCCAAGGGCCACCAGATTCAGCAGCCGGCGCAGGGCCGCTGGCCAGAGCAGTACACAGGCGCTGGGCCGCAGGGGGGCCACGGTGTGAGCAGGGCCGAGCAGACTGGTGCTGTTGGCCGGGCAAGGACCTCCTCCTGAGGCCACGCCAGGCAGCACTGGGCCACTCTGCTCGGGACCCAGAGCCCTGCCCCGGCCACCGCGCTCTCCCTGAGCATCGGGGACCTTGAGACCCCGGCTCAGAACCTCCCACAGCTCCTCAGTGCCGGGCTTCACCCGCCACGCAGCTCGACTCCGCGCCAAAGCTGGCAACTTGGAGGGACCTGTTCGTTTCAAGAGGGCCACTGGGCAAGAAACGCTGGCCCCCCCGCAAGCTCACCAGGGTTCCCTTTGGACTGGTCACCGTCCCCCTCCTGTTCCAACAGCCCGCAGCCGGCCGTGTCCACGAGCAGCAGGGGGATGCCCGTCTCCTCCGTGGCGGCCACTCCCGGGAGGTCCCTGCACAAAGGCAGAGACCCACGTGAGGCCCTGGAGACAGAGCCCGCGTCTCCCTACCTCCCACAGGAAAGCAGGCACCCAGCCACTGGCAACACAGACTGCAGCCACCCACCCTGGCTCTCCGGGGCAAGGCCATTCTCCCTTCCAGAACCCGGGCTTAGAGACGACTGTCTCTCGAATCTCTCAGTGACACGGGCTCAGTGGGCACAGAGGGACCCAGCAGGGGAGGCCGGTCACTCACCGCAGGAGGTGCCCTGCCACAGAGGGGTGCGCCGTGAGCTGCCCGTGGTACAGGGCCTCCGAGGCCCACTGCATGATGGCCTGGTGCATGCGATACTGCACCGTCAGCGTCCGCACCGTGCCCGCGCCGTACGCCTCGGCCAGGCGCTCCATCAGGCTGAGCGACAGTCCCGCCAGCGCAGCCCTGCACCCAAGACAACAACAGCCTATGTCCCCACGTCCGGCGTGGGACCGGAAGCCAGAGGAAAGCCGCCCTCAAACCTCAGGACCCGACTGGCCCCCACTGTTCTGAGCTGAAGTTAAGGGAGTGGCCGACTGAATAACAGCCACCAAAACTGCCCGCGTCCTAACCCTGGGGCCTGCGAGCACATGACAAAAGGGACTGGGCAGATGGGACGAAGTGAAGGGTCTGACATGGGGAGCTGGTCCTGGATGACCACGGTGCTCGCTCACAAGGCGGAGGCGCAGGGCTGGAGCAGGGGACGGGGCCGGAGAAGCGCAGGGGGGCGGTGGGAACGGGGGCACAGGTTAAGGAAGCTGAAAAAGGCAGGCGGGGCCTGTCCCTGGAGCCTGCAGGGGGGACGTGGCCCTCCCCACACCGCGACCACCGCCCACTGAGACGGACTCTGGGCGTGTGACTTAAGGACTGTACGGTAACAGATCTGCAGTGTTCAAGCCTGTGGCACTTTGTCACAGCAACGGCAAGCTGATCCAGACAAGCTGCAAACCCCCAGGTCCACTGACGATGGCGCCTGGTGTGCACTTGCTCACTGATCCCCACCGTGACCTACGAGGCTACTGTGAGGGGCCGAGTCGCAGAGAGCTTAAACCACCAGCCCACAGCCACTCAGCCAGGGCCACAGGGCCAGGGCCAAGGCAGGCGGCCTGGCCTCCGAGCCCCCTCACACTACTAAGGCACACTGTGTCCTCCGAGGTGACAACGCCGAACCCATGGGCGAAGACCTAACCCTGTTTCGGGGCCCTCCCTCTGCTGCCTTACGAGACCTCTGTGGTTAAGCTTTCTAAGTAAAGATCTCTGCTAAAAACACTTCACGCCAAGGACGGGGCGTGACATGACCACCAGACCCAGCCGCAGGCCCAGAAATGCCCAGCACAACTCCACCCAATGTCCCCCGAGACTGCCTGCTTCCTCCAGGGACACGATAAGGTCCCCGCTCCCTGAGGGCACAGAGCTGAACTTTCTCCACACAAAGCCTCCCTGGGAGACAAAACCCTCTTTTAAGAATTCCCTTGGGGACCTGCTCATGGAACAATCGCGGAATGAACACCCACTGCGCCCTCCTCCTCCAGACTCCCGAGCAGACGCCCTAACCCCGGGAGGACGCCTCCCACAGGACGGCCCTCGGACGCACGTGCCCCATGCCCCCCATCCATCCCGAGGTCTCCCTGCCCCGTTCTCACTCTCGAGGACCACGTCTGATGCCTGTCTCTCTGCAGCAGCCTGACCTGCACGCCCCTCGGCTCCGGGGCCCCGCTCCCCTGGGGTAAAGCCCCACACGACAGGCTGCCCTGCACCTCCCTTCTCTGGGGCCTCAGAAAACGACTCGCATCCCAAGGTCAGTCGTGACGCGCACGCCCAGTGCGGCAGAGACTGGTCTCAAACAGCGACGGAACTGAGGACCAAGCCTCTTCTGCAAGCGGAAGGGAGGCCATGGCGCAGGTGACCTCAGGGACTTGTCCTCTACGGTGCCCTCCTGGACGTGGGCCGCGGAGCCAGCTTGTGAGAGGCCGGTCCGTTGGAGGAGAGCCTGTGCCAGGCCCGGGCCCAGGCCTCCGGGACTCGCATCCCGGTTGGGAAGATAAGCGGATAAAGCAGGGAACACGCGTGACTGCCAGGAAGTGCCGAGTGAGCCACAGTGAAGGACCTGACAGTGACAGGGAAGCCACCGAGACGGGTGGCCACGGGAGACCACACAAAGGGCGCACCTGAGCACCCGAGCAGAGAAGTAAGTAAGGGAGGGCAGGGACGGAGCGGCCCAGGCCAGGGTTGGCAAGGACAGAGGCCAGCGGGGCCAGGCGGGGATCGGGGGAGTGGTGGGAAGTGAGGGTGGCAGCAACGCCCCCGTGGAGGCTGAGCTTGGCCACCGCACCAGGGAACACTGTGTCCTAGTGTCCCTGCGTTTGCTGAGGCCTTCCCTGTGTCTCCAACAGATCAGGATGCGGAGCGCTGTGTCCTAGTGTCCCTGCGGTGGGCGGGGCTGCGTTTGCTGAGTCCTTCCCTGTGTCTCCAACAGATCAGGATGCGGAGGGGCCCGCGGGTGCGCCTACGCAACCCAGAGGTCAGTGGACGCAGCCTGCAGACACGACCATTGTGGGACGCACACAGCGTGGGCACGCGCACCAGCTGCCTGACCCATCGGGGGCGCTCAGTGCGACACCACCAACTGAGCACGCAGCCAGGTTCTCAGGCCAGCAGGACACACGCGACACGACCCCCACCCCCAAGGTCACAGTCTGAGCGACAGATGGGTAAACGAGCAGGTGCGACTGCGGGGTAGGAGCTGTACTCAGACACGCACAGGGCAGCACGTCCAGGGCCGCCTGCAGGGCCTGGGGCTTCGGGGCTGGACCTCGAGGGACCCAACAGGGCTGGCGCATGCGGGCGAAGACAGGCGCTCAGGAGGAGGGCTCTTACTTGTGAGAGACCGTGGTGGGGGGCAGCTGCTTGTGGTCCCCGGCCAGGATGCACTTTCTGGCCTTCAGCAGGGGGATCCAGCAGCTGGCTTCCAGGGCCTGGGAACACTCGTCGATGACCACCATGTCGAAGTAGCTGTCAGGCAGCAGCTTCAGGGGGCCGTCGTCGGAGGCGCCTGGTGGAAATCGGGACCATGAGCCGTTCGAGGCACTGGCTGTGTCATAACCATGCCAGAAGAGCCCGCTGTTTCATAATTCAGTCCTGCATTAACACCGTATGTAATTAACTCGCAGCTCAGAATAAAGATCTGTGGCTCCTGCCCACCTGTGTTCAAGTGTGAAGGGCGTGTCCCCAGCCACGGGCCACTCCAATGTGTCAATCACCAACATCCACCGCCCCCTTGGGGCTGCGAGCCCACGTCCTTGGAAGGCTGTCTCGTTTCTAAATACTGCTCCTTCATCATTTTCTGCATCTAGAATTTAATTAATTCTCCCCTGAGGTGTTTTCTTGGACGCACAGAACAATCACCTGCTACAGACAAAACCTCCACGTGTCTGACAACACGACACTCCCCAGCTCCCCCGTCCTGGAGCACAGAGCCGGGCAGCGAGGGTTCAAGTGCAGGCAAGACCTGGCTTCACACAACTCTCCGGACGGCAGCGGGGCCTTGGGCGAGCCGCCCGCCCCGAGCCTGTTCCCTGTCTTCGAAATCGTGAGAGGGCACCAGGGACAACTCTACGCCTATCAGTTCAGCAGCTCAGACTGAACGGATGAATCCTCCAAAGACAGACGTTCACTCGGGAAGAAAGAACCTGAACACCCCTCTCAGTGAGAGAAATTACACCTGCAGCCAAATCCCTCTCCACGAAGGGAACCCAGGCCCAGAGGCTGCGCTGGTGAATTCGACCCGACGGCGAGGGCCAGTCCGCACAGCCGCCCGGCACGGGGACACCGCCCAGCCGGGCGGGGGAGGGGGAGGCGCCGCCCTGCTCACCCGTGTTTGTTGCCAGGACCGCGTCGGCCGCCGTGAGGCTCTGCAGCATGGCTGCCTCCTCCCTCTCCCTCAGCTCTTTCCTCAACAGCTTGACTTCATTTCGAAGGTCACTTCTCTCTCTCTTATCCTGGGTCTTTTTGTTTTTCACCTGCAAAGAAAAGCAAAAAAAAAAAAAAAATCATTATTTTGACACAGCCTCGCACTCATTTAGCTCTTTTTAATTCATGAAGTGCTTTTCTTTTTTTACAAGGAGTTGGTTCACCTCAGTAAGTCCTTAAACGGCAATAAAAAGCCAAAATATTTCTTAAAGGAGCAACAGATACACACCGGTGACTAAGCACCTGACATCCTGCCTGGCCTTAGGGCCACCGTCACCCGCACGGAGGGAGGCAGCAAAGGGAAGTCGGGCGCTCTCGGCAGACAGCGTTTAACTGAGACCTCGGGTGAGACGGGGGTTGGCCCGGCCCGCCCCATGGTCACTGGGCTGGCTCCGGGGAGGGGACGCGGCGGCCAGCCCAGGAGGTGGTCTCAGCAGCTCACAGACGGAGAGGATGCCTCCACCTGTTACACCCCAACTGTCAGGTTAAAACAATTTCCTTCAGCCCACAGAACGCTTACCTAAACCCCATTTTACTCTACACTCAAAACTACGCGTAACCGGCCTCCCGACTTATGATTTCTGCTTCGGAGGACAGGGCTCTGGCAGGAGTGACGGGGCGGGGGCAGGGGGGGCCTACTGTGCCAAGCTTAGAAAAGACAATCCCGAAAGCGTCGATTTAAACAGGAACAGGAAAATGCAATCGCCTTTCGCCTCGGGTGACAAGGGCTTACCCTGTCCGCACGCCCGCCAGCCCCACGACGGCAGCCCCCGTGCCATCCCGCTATTCTGCGGGCCCACGGGAAAGGCTGACTCGCGGCACTGGCCCTGTGACGCCGTGAGGCTGGCTGAGCTGACGGCACACGTGGCAGGGCATTTAAGGAAATTAGGACCAGCGTGTGAACTGGAGAACCAAAGACCTCAAGAGTCCCGGGCTGCACGAGAAAACGCCATCTCAAAGCGCCCTGTCGCCCACCGGCTCTTCCACAAGGATAACGGAAAACGGACCAAAACACTGGGGGAGCTGAGCGTTTTCTGGATTTTTATCTTCGGGCTTTATTATTTTATTTTTTTGCTTACTGATGTTACCCAGACGTGACCAGATGTGAAGGGTGCGTGAGAGCGATGTTTCCTTCGAGACATTCTGTCACCGCTCACGAAACCACCCTGGAGACGGCTGAGCCCCGGGACTTGCCGACTCCACGTCTCCGCCAATGGGGGCGGCACCGACGTTCGGAATCATCAGTCAGCAAGGCCAGGGGACAAGGGGACGAGGCCAGGGGACAGGGGAGTGTGGCAGGTCCCTGAGAAGCCTGCCCAGGTGGAGCCGCCAGCGGCTGAGAGATACGTACGAGGGCCTGATAGATGTCCCTCCTGATGTCCGCGATGATCGGGGCGCTGTCGCCCCGTGCGAGGACCTCGTCGAGGCAGTGCTGCTGGACAGAGCCCAGGAGGCGGGCGGGATGGCCGAGGCGCAGCACCCGCAGCCCGCAGCGGGCCAGGCGCTCCAGCAGGTTGTCCACGGCAGTGTTGGACGGCGCGCAGCACAGCACCTGCGGGAGCAGAGGTCACGCTCAAGGTCGGTCACTTCTGTTTCAGTGACAAGCTTAAGTTCACACTAAAACAGACGGAAAGCTTCACAGGCAAAGAGAGAACGGTGGAGTGTGTACCACTGGTGACGTCAAGGTGTGAACCTACAGCTGTCGGGACGGGCGCACGGCCCACGGGACCCGGTCCCCTCTGCATCCCCGCACCCCCAGCACGGGCCTGAACTCGGGGCACGAGGACAGCGGTATACGGGTTACGGGGCCGATGGCCTGTGGCCCGGTTGACGACCACGGCTTCCGGCCTCGGGGAGCCAGGGGGCCTTCCCCAGGGACCCAGCCCGCGCTCCTGAGCATGCTCCCACATCCCACGTGGCTGCCAGGGGTCAAAAAGCGCCCACCAACCCTCCATCAGTAAACGCCAAGAGCGTCCTGACGGGCGTGGCCTGGAGTCACCAGCCCACCTTGCAGCCCTGTTTCACGGCCTGGACGATGATCTCCACCACGGTGGTGGTCTTCCCGGTGCCGGGCGGCCCGTGGATGATGGCGAGCTCCTTCTGGGACAGCGCGAACGAAACCGCTTCCTTCTGGGAGGCGTCCAGGGAGGCGTTAATGAGGACGGGCGGCGCTGTGGGGAAAGGAGCGTCAGGCCGGCCTCGGCCCCCCTCTCACACAGATGGCACCAAGGGACATGCACGAGGAGGGAGGACGCTGGACATCCCCGGAGCCGTCCAGTCGACACAAAATCAACCCGCTTCGTTTCCAAAAGGTTTGTCCAGAAGAAGAATCGGCAGGCGAAGGACCACAGGCCAAAGCCGATTCCGAGGGCCGGTCTCCCGGCCACAGCCACGGCCACGGCGTCCCCTCACGCACCGTCCCCGGCCGCCTGCTACCACAGCCACCTGCAGAGCCCAAGGCACCTACAGGCTGTGCCGTCACTGACGACGTCTACCAGCTCACGCCGCAGCACAGACCTTTCTGAAGTCGACGTTTCTTGAAACGTGTCTGCTTCTACCACACTGTCCCTTTCTAAGTGCCCATAAAATGACAAAAACGAATGATAAACGGGAACTACTAGCAAATGCCAGGATTGTGCTTCTGCTCTGAATCTTCCACGACCAAAGCTAACGAGTTGCTTCGTGGGCTCTGCGCCCCAAGAGCAGGACCGTTGGCAGGTGCCGGCTCTGCTGCTGCAGCGTCCGCTCCACGGTGGCACCCACGGGCACGGGGCATGGACCAGGACGAGTGGGGCTGTGACACCCTTGGGAAGCGGTCACGCCCCAACCCACAGTGCCAGGTCCACTCACCACTCCACGGCCCATTCCTCTGTCCTTAGACAGCGGCCACGGTCAAGACACGCCGCGCTCCCTAAAACGTGGCGAGTTCATTCCCAACTCCGTTTCTGGCACAGAGTGGCCTCTCCACGAATACGTGGCGAGAACAAAACCTCATGGAGACGTGCGCGCCTTTAGAAAACAAATGACGAAGTCGCCGTGTTCGAAGCCAACGCAACGCTGGGTGCAGCCGCACAGGGGCGACACGGAGCGGGTGTGGGGCGGACCGAAGCCCAGCGGGAAAAACGGGCAGTGCCCACTGCACGAGTTACAGGCAGCCGCTCGAGCTGGGGCCACCGCCCTCTGGAAAACGAGGGTGTTCAGGAATGCGCGCGCGCGTGTGTGTGCGTGTCCGTGCGTGTTCACACATCTGCATGTAAAACAGACCCAGCGCTCCATGTGGATGCAGAAATGCCTAGAAATGCACGCGAATACTAGTGAAGTGAACCGAACAGCGGCTTCAGAGTGATTGTTTCCTTGTTCGTCTGCATATTTTCAAGTTTTCTACGATCAACACACATCACTCTCACAATCAGATGTAAGCTGGCTTCAGTCTGGAGGATGCTGAGAAAATCACCAAATGAGTTTTCAAACCCAAAACAGAATGGTCTGAAGCACACAGCGAGATCGGCGCAGAGTGCTGAGCGGGAAGAAATCCCTCCGCATCTCAAAACGCAGACTCAGGCTCCAGAAAGAACATTTCGGAACCACCGACCGGAGGAGGAACGTGGACGCCGAGGACCGGAGCGAGCCTCGTTTGTGCGGGTCACTCACAGACACTGACACACAGAAACGACGGTAGGCTTCTAACTGCTTTCTCAAACCCTTGCCAAAATGGCCCAAGGTCATGCCGTTCTCGATACCTGCAGCGATTTTAATCAGAAAAGAAAAAGCCAAAGTTCTTACGTATCTCGCTGGCAGGACTGGGGGCGCGGCCACCGAAGAGGACCTCGATGAGTGAGGACGCGGGGCCGGAGTGGTACTTCTTCAGGGTGATCAGTGCCCTGCCCGGGGAGGAAACGGAAGTGAGTTTAATGGGAACCAGTGGCTCCCTCCATGTGGGAGCGCCGGCCCCCCACCTCCGCCCGCGGCCCCCGCCCAGACAGGGGCACAAGGGCCGGAGCTGTGTTTGAGGAAAAGGTTATATGCAACTTGCAGTCGGACACACGCACCTTTTCAGGCGCTTGTAAGTGACGTCATTGGCAAGTTTCAACAGTCGGTAGGATTTCTCTTGGTCCAAGCTCAGCTGGAAATCATGGGACTCATCGAAGGCCACTGTGACCGACTTCTGGGTGACCCGAGTCAGGACCCCAGTGGCCAGCTGACCGCCTTCGTCATACAGACCCACTATGTCACCTACAGAAACAAAGACTCGGTTACATAAATACTGAACAAAGTTAAACGTAAATTGTTTTATACAATAAATCCCAGCACGCCTCAAATGTTGTGGGTTACTTCCTTTAGAAATGCAATCGGCAGCAGTAAAAAAAATTTTAAACACCTAAATTATACATGGATATTGACTTGAAATCAATTAACTGTTTGAAACAAACATGACAGTTGATAAATCACTTAAGGTGCCTACTCTGTGCCAGGCACTGGTCTGACTGGAAATAAAGCAGTACCAGCCCCCCGGGGAGGAAGAAGAGAAAGGAACAGCAATCTAGCAGACGCCAGTGTTGAGGGCTCGCAGGAAAGATGAGGACCAGGGAGGGGACAGAGACGACTGGGGGTGCCACCTTGGAGACAGTGTGCGATAACGGCCTCTCCGAGCGGCTACAGGTGGGCGGGGGGCCCTGGATGAAGCGGGGACCACGAGCACATCTGGGGAGCGCGTTCCAGGAGGAAGTGGCGCACGGAAGGAGAGACACTGGTTGTTCACTGCCCACTCCACACGGCTCTCCCCACTTCCTGTGATAACTGCTCGGTGATTCGCCCACGTGCCAGGTGACTCTGAGGGCCCTCCCCTGACACCAGGGATGGAGCACGTGACCCATGCCAATCAGTGCTTCGCATGCCACTGGCCACAATGACTGTCCAGGGGTGGTGTGGGACCAAATCAGAGCCCCCGGGACGCAGCGAGTCTTTTGCTTAGGCACCTGGGAAAGGAGCTCTCGCTCTGACCGGACCCGCACCCCGGGAGGATGTGGGGCTGGGACTGGTCCCACGTGGTGCTGAGAAGGAGGCCAGCCCGGAAGAGGGCAAAGCCGGGAAATGAGGACAAAGTCAGTCCAGGTGGCAGCCTTCGGGCCCGGAAGCCGACCTGCCATCAGCACAACTGACGCGATCCTTCCGGGATGCGGACAGTTGAGATGGACAGAATCCGCTCTGGGAGAGCCCGGGCCCCGCACCTCTTTACACCCCATACTCCGCTCGTGTCCACACGCGTGTACCACGCGTCACCCAGGCATGTTTTCAGCCCTGGGTGTTTTTCTTCTGGGCAATGAGTTTCAACCACACCTTGAATCTCTTTGTCTCCTTCCCCAACTTTTAAAGGTGGCAACAATGATCTCGGGACAGAAGTCAGGTTCTGTGTGCAGGGCCTGCCACAGGGACCCCCATCCCTACTGTGACTTCCCCACGAGTGCCCTAAAATAGGATCCCACATTTTAAAATCTATATCTCTAAGGTATTGAGCCTTAAAACTGCTCCTCTGAAGATGAGCAGATATAATAACGAGTCACCTGAATTTGATCAATAGCTATAGCAAGACATCAAATTTTCAGCTGGCTTCTTTTCCGCATGAATGCCACTTCCTCCGACTTCCTGTTTATCAACTAGTCCTCAATCTCTTAGGTTGTTCACCCCACAACGCTTGTTAACTGAATATGCATTTTCACCTTTTTGTTTTCAGAGTTTATAAGCCACCTGCACGGACATTCAATCCTACGCCTTTAATCCTGACAGCGAGGCCAAAAGGCACACCTGTGATCCCCTTAGCCCCGGTCAGGTCAACCCACGTCAACTGGCCACTTGTAACCCAGTCTTTAGAAGAACACAAGTCACAGTCTGAAGTCAGCAACATTCAGTCACGTGCCGACGTCAGAAAGCACAGACCGGAAGCAAAGCTGTTACTGGGAAGCGCTCCTGCAGACACGCATCTCCGGGGCTCAAAGGTGACCAGGAGCCGTCCGTACAGCCCGGTCCGCTGGCTGGACACCTGCAGCTTCAGCAAACAGACGCCCCGGCTCTGGAGCTCTTTCAGAGAGACAGTTTCCTGCCAGGACCTGGGAGACACCAACGTTAAACGTCAATATTCACACTCCACCAGTTTTTACTTCCACCCAAGCAGGAGGAATGTAAAAGGAAGAGAAAAATAAAGTTGCGGGCACAGGCACTAAATATGACCCGGCGTCATTCTGGACCTCCCCCTCTCAAACGTGCCCCTCCTGCCTCCCCTAGTGCAGGCCACGCCTCGGCCCTTCTCCCAGTCACCCGACAAAGAACCTTAGGTCACCTTCACCTTCTCTGCTCTCTCCCCACATGCTGGTTCCCAAGTGCCATGAAGCCCCATCGGACCCCTCCCATTTTAAGCCTGCACCCATCTCTGCCTCTCACACGCCCCCTCCAGAGCCCCGGCTCAAGCCGGCACCACTGAGAGTCGACTAACCAGAACTTCTTGGCCGCCTCGCCTCTGGGCTCTCCCTCTCCGGTCGGCAGCAGCAGGACCCGAGCGATCCTCCAAAAATGTAAATCTATTCACCCCTCCCCCCAACCTACTTGGCTGCACGGAGGACCAGCCTCTGCACAGGACTACAGCACGAGCTGCTGCGCGAGGCCCTTCTCAATCCGACGCCCACTTATCTTCTCCCGGGCACACTCTGCACCTGATTCCGTGCTGAGCACCTGACTTTTAGCAGGGCACTTCCTTCTCACAGCAAACCTGTGAGGTGGGAATGGCCCCATTTCGCAGATGAGGTAACTAAGGCTCAGAGACGTAACCTGCAAAGTCACGCAGCCAGAAATAAAGGAGGCGGGATTCTACTTAAGTCGGTGTGGGGGCAAAGCTCTTAGCTGTCATGATCAAAACTTCCCAAACAAACCCCATCGATGTATGTAGTACGATGGTTGAGTGCAAACTGGAATCAGGCCGCCTGACCTCAGGGCCTGACTCTATCTGTATCACCTTGGGCAAGTTACAAGTAATTTGCAGCCTTTCTGTGTCAGCCTTCGACATAAAATGAGAATAACAGTAAGGTACTTCATAAAACGGGCACGAGGTTTAAAGGAATTCGCGTACGTGGTGCGCTTTTACGGCCCTCGATAAGTGTTAGCTGGCAGTGTTTCAGCCAAATGAATATTCCTGTTCCGAAACAAGCCTGCTCTCTCCTGGCCCTAGTCCTCACACGCAGGCACGTCCTTCCTCCCCGCATCTCTTCCGGGAATGCTGTTCCTCCCGCATCCACCTTCACGCATTTTTCTGCAAGCTGTGCTAAGACCCCACCTCCTCCCTGAAGCCATCCTTAACTTAACCTTCCCCAGAGTCAGCTGTTCTTCCTCCATGCTTCCACCGCGCTTTCCCGGCACTCACCGCGGTAGCGGCTGTCACCACGAAGGGAACTGTTTACGCGCCTATCCTACCCCTTTGCTCATACCCAGGGTCCAGGTGTCTATCAAATCACTGGGTCTTACTCGGGGCTGACAAAGAATAGATGCAAACGTTTACAGAGTGGACCGACGAGGAAGAGGGCTGGGAACACGCTGGGGATGGAACTGGGGGGGCAGAGGCAGGGCCTAAGAGTGAAAGTTCAGGGATGGGGGGACCTCAGGCCGAGAAAAGAACGGGCTTCCCAAGGGTCCAAAACCCGGACGGGCTGCCCCGGGACGGAAGGGAGGTGGCCAGGTTCCCCTCCGGAGGCAGCCGAGCGCCTCCAGAGCCGCGGTCCGGACTCGGGGGGTCAGGAGAGCAAACTCCTCCCGAAGCCGGTCAGGCCGAGTCCCCGGAGGCTCCGCCCGGGTCTGAGCGGAGCAGGGCTGGGGGAGCGGCCGGACCGACCCCGAGAGTATGGGTGGCGTCCGTACCTGCGCTCCTCGACCTCCGCGTCCCTCTCGAGCTCCAGTAGATCCAACTGCTTGGTCACGAAGCTCTCCACAGCCGCCGAGGACATCGCTGCAGCCCAGCGCCGGGGCCCGAGCTGCGGGCGTCCGGAGGCCGCGCATGGAGGTGTTCCCCGCCGGGCCGGTGCGTCGACGCACCAGGCTCGCGCCGCTTCCGCTTCCGCTTCCGGCCGCGACTGCGGGAAGATGGCGGCGGCCGTGGCGGCCTCGGCTCTGCCAGTCACCTTCGGGCGGCTGGTGTCCGCGTGCAGCCGCAGCTTCCTGAGGCCATCGTGTCCCGGAGCGGGTGAGACCCGGGCGCCGCGGGGTGAAGGGAAGAAGTGGGGCGAGCGGTGCCCCCCGCTGCCCTGGCCGCATGTGTCTGTGTCCGACGCGATGCCTTCGGTGCTGAGCGCCTTTTTTGATGTTGTGAACGTAGCACCGGCTTTGGAGTCAGGGAAACGTGGGTTCAGATTCTGGTTCTTTTCGTTAGTAGCTTAAATACTGATGACAGTTCTTCAACTTTGCTATAGGCCCTGCGTTACTAGGGGAGCAAACCGAGGCCCAGAGAGGTTAGGTGCCTTGCCCAGGGTCACAGAACGGGGAAGTGGGAGAGGAGGGATGCAGACAGCTGCCACCTGCACAGAAACCCGTGCTTTACTAAGCCCCCCCAAGACGTCCAGCCGCCCTCCGAGCCTCATCGTCCTCATCTGGAAAATGGCGATGGGCGGCCTTGCGGAATCTTAACCCGTTCAAGAAAAGCAACAGCTGTTATTTTAGACACTGGGTTATTTTGAGGCTCAAAAAAGGTTATTTTCATTAAAAACACTGTCAATTTATGCCTGAAAATGATTAGAGTGTGTGTTTGTGTGCACAAGTGTTTCTCTTTGTTTTTAAGTTGGGCCAAGTGGATATTTGACGGTATTGAAGAATTTCCTCTTTTTTAGACACTGTGATAGGGTCGTAGTCATGTTTTGTTGTTATTAACGAATCCTGGTCTTTTTACAGAAATATACTGACATCTTTATTGATAAAACAGTGTCTGATTTGCTTTAAAATAAGTGCACAGTCGGGCCAGAGGCAGCGTAAATCAAACAAAATTGGTCATGAATTGATAACTGTTGAATCTGGGGAGGGATCCTTGAGGACTCAGGGCTCACTATGCTATTCTCTTTAGTTTTGTATGCTTGACACTTTCCATAATAAAACATAGGTTTAAGTAGGCAGGGAAGTTTTTACAAAAGCAGTGGGACTTCTTCTGTTCTACTGACAAAACCACCTCGAGGATACCGTGTTCAATTCCAGACTCAAACTTTTAAAGAGAGGAACACAGATAAGTGTAGTGAGAACAGAGAAAATGACCAAAATGGTGAGCTGGTGGGACCTTGGAGAGTGAGTGAAAGAAACAGGATGGAAGGACACACGGTCATCACAGACATAAAGGATGATCCTGTGGCACAGGAGGAAGCACCTTTGTTCCTTGTCACAGTCAGGGCTAAGCTAAGACCATAGGCGAGAGTTACAGGAAAGCAGATCAGGTGCAGAAACTTTCTAACTGATCTTTTAACGGCTCCCAAGAAGGATGCTGAGTTCCCAGGGACGGGAAATTCCAACAGCAGCTCCATCAAATGACTGAGCAGATGTCATTCATCCTTTTACCATTTATTGAGTACCTATTATGTGTCAAACACTGGTCCAAGGTGGGGATTCATCAATAGTAAACATACAACAATAACGCCTGCTTTTCACAGAGTTAGCTAGCATTCTAATGGGAGAGGGAGTGAGCAGAGAGACAGGCGGTTTTTAAAAATAAGCAGAAGATGTATGTTAGAAGCTGGTAAGCCTTGTGAAGAATAATAAAGCATGAGTTGGGAGAGGGGTTCAATTTCAAGTAGGATGATCGAGAAAGGCCTGTCCACCGAGCTGTTGTTTGGTGGAGGAGAGGCAGAAGAGATGAGGGACTCAGTCTTGCGGGTGGGATACCCGAAGGGCAGGAGGGGTTCGGGAAGAGCCATCGAGGCACGGGCTCCTAGGCATGTGCGTGCCTGGCGTGTTCCAGGAATAGCAGGGAAGCAGAGTGGCGGGTCAGAGTGAGCAAGGGGAAGCGTGTGCAAGGTGGGCTCGGAGCGACGGGACCATGCTGCCCGCTGCCCTGCAGGCCCGTCAGGGCCGTTGCCATTTCTCAGAACGAAATGAGAAGCTCTTGGAGAGTTTTGGCAAATCGGTAACAAGATCACTGTAGCTGCTCAGCGTGCAGAGAAAGGAGGCATGAGGGGGAGCACGGTGTTCATCATGACCCAGGCAGGAGGCGCTGGTAGCTTGGATGATTGGAGGGTTAGAGCTGGATCTCGGAGGAGAGAGCCGAGTGGACTGGCTGATAGGTCGGCTGAGGGGTGTGAGAGAGAAGGTTCAACCTCTGTGGCCTGAGCAACTGGAGGGACGAGATTGCCACATGTGAGTTGGGGAGGAGGGTGGGAGGTCAGGGGCCTTTCTTGGGTTTTGAGATGCCTGTTAGACATGCAGGTGGTGGTGGCACATAGACAGGTAGATTCCCAAGTCCAGGCTGCAGGTGTAAACTTGGGAGTCACCAGTGTATAGTCCACGTTTAAGTCCACTCGACTAGAAGCAGTCAGCGGAGATACATAGAGGTGAGGAGATTCAAGACGTAAACCTCGGGCACAGCAAGGTGAAAGAGAGAAGCCAGTCGAGGAGACCGGAAACAGGAGCAGGTGCTCCTGGGAGAGCTTTGAAAGGGTGAACTTTATGGTGGATAAATTATAGGTCAACTAAAAAATATTAGTGATAGTTACTGAAAAATCCGCCCTCTGCTTTCAGCCCCTAAGCCCGCAGGCACTGCGTGTCTTGTTTCTGAGCCCTTCTCTCCTCAGTGGACCGTGAGTGCTGTTGTCACCTAGTGGATTAGTGTCTGCCGCCGCATGACAAAGTACCTCAAAACTGAGCAGCTTAAGATAACGAACGTTTATTACCTCCCAGCGTGCGTGACGGTCAGGAGACAGGAGCAGCTTAGCTGGGTGGTTCTGGTTCCGGGTCCCGTTAGGGCACGGTCAGGCCATCGGCAGGGGCCGCGTCACCTCAGGACTCCAGCCGGGCCGAGGTCCGGCGGGCAGGCTCTCCCGTCGCAGCAGGCACTGGGTCCTCTCCTCGGGCCTCCGCGTTCTTTCCCACCCTGACCTCCGACGTGCCGTTGGTCACAGAAACCCACTCCATGTGGGGGGACAGCACGGGGCCGAGAATACCAGAAGGCGGACTCTGCACACCATCTCCAAAGCTGTCCCCACACCTGGGCACGAGAGTCTGCTGGTCGAGGACTGTGCTCGGGGGTGGCGAATCGGGTTTAGGCCGTTTGAGATGGTGTGACAAACGAATCTCCATGCCGACAGCAATAACCAGTGACGATAAGTGACATCCTTTCAGCTTCGTTGACTTAGATTTTCTGTGGCCAAGTTACGATGCGGGTTAATCCCATGCCGGCTCCAGCTGTGCGGTCGGCACCGTGGGGGCGGGGCGCGTTTCGCTGTAGTAACCGCCGGTGTGTCCCTTACCCCCTCAGCCTCCCTGTGGTCTGCTCGCGGGTCCGGATCGCAGAGCCCTCCATTGCCACAAAGGTAAGATCCGAACGCGGGTTCCGGACACTCTCTGCCTGTCGTTGGTAGGACTGTCTTTCTAAAACTTCAGCCTTTTGAGTTTTCGGGAATATTTATGTTTTCTCTGAACTTTTTTGATAGTCTTTCTCAGACCCTTGACATAAACATAGAACTTCAAAGAGCGAGATGTTCCGAGGCCTTACATAGCTGTGTTTTATTAAGGGAACGTTTTAGCTCCAAACAGACTTCTAACTGGGAAGGCAGGCGGGATCAGAACCTCTAAGGAGAAGCTATGGAATGTATTAGAAGCTCATACTTAGGGAAAAAACGCTACTGTGACTACTAGGTCAGTTTGACAGAGTCACCTGGTCGACGGGAGTGGAACGGGGAACGGGGTGGCGGTCACAGTGGGGCAGGGCCCTGCCCCCACCCTGCAGCCAGCAGCCGGGCCCTGACTCGGGGCTCTGCGTCCTTCCTCTCCGGCAAGGTGGGACTGGAGCGCCAGTCAGGGCGGCCCCATGAGAAGCGAGCAAAGGTCTGCACTTAGGGAGCCCAGGACTGCACCCCGCACGGGTTAGAGCACCCAGCGTGCCGCGGCTGCAGCACCAGGGTCCCCGTGGCAGGGGCGGATGGGGGTCTTTGTTTCTCAAAGGGCACGTCGAAACCCTGAGTCAGGACTCAGAGGGAAATCATAAGTGGGTGTTTTGTTCATTGGCTTTTTTCCGTGCATCCTCCGTGGAAGGTTCTGCCTACCACCGGTTCCGGCTTTCTCACCCTTGTTCTTTTCGGGGGTCCCGGGGTCTGCCACATCCCAGGGTCTGGATGTGCGGGGATGAGCTCGGCGCCATGTAATATTCTGGCACATCGACTCAACGTGGGAAGCCTCCACCCAGTTCCCAGATTGTGTCGGGCACGTTCCCAGGGCCAGTGAACAAGGCAGAAAATGTCACTTTCTGGTGGCAAACAGTAATGAAAGCTTAAAAACTGTTCTGAAAAATTCTATTTGGACTCTACCAACATCCCCCCCGTTTGTGGACTTCTGGAATTCAAGACAGAAATAGAAAGTTAGGACCCCTCCACCTCCTTTTGAGGGGAGCCCAGGTTCCCTTTCTTTGTCCCTCCCGCCAGCCACCCCACTCTACACCAGGCCAAGCGGAGGGCAGAGAGTTACTGCATGGAGAAGACTGGCCACACTGAGCTTGGCGCCCCCAGGTGGGCGGAGGCGGACAGATGACCATGGCACAGGACAGAATGGCGGTGGGGGCGCTGCTGCCCCAGGGCGCTGAGCCGACCGCGTCCCCACTCTGCCAAGTCCTGCTGGACACATGACCCCTTCCGATCCTGCCACAGCCCTGAGGGCAGGTGCTTCTGTTCCCACTTCCTCAGTGAAAGGAACCGGGACCCAGAGTCATTAAATCCTTGCCAAGGTCATGTCCTTGTCGGCGGCAGAGCCAGGGTTGTGACCCAGCATCCCCCTTGGGTAGGCCACCAGCCCAGGACCCACAGTTATTCCAGGGACAGTTCTTCGGGAAAAGAATGCTTAGGATTCCCGTTTTGATTACTGAAGCATCAGCCATTGTTCCTCAGATATGTGGCCATTCTGGGGTGCAGGGAGGGCTGTCCTCAGCGTCATGCCTCAGGGTGGGTCTGCACCGGGGAACCAGCGCCACCATTGCCCTGAGTCACGTGGCACTAGCAGCAGGCTCGCCGGTCCCCTCCCAACACCAGCCTCCTGAGATCACGGGCACAGAGTTCGCTTCGACCGTAAGGGAGCTGCCCCAGCCAGCACCCGAGACGGGAATGGGAACGGGTAACGTGGGAGGTCCATGTCCTTACGTTTTGCGTACAGCCATTTCTTAAGATTTTGAACTGCCTTCGCACACATGTGACGCGTGTGCAAAATAACTTTTACCACAGATATGTCCCTAAAACATCCCTGAGTTCACCGCCTTGGCCAGAAGTCGTTCTGCCAGACCCAGCCGAGGAGACCAGACACCACGCAGGTAAGCGGCAGAGCGAAAGGACAGCAGCACCCGCCCCCACGGGCCGTCACCCGGCCGCAGAACGCGGGCTTCGCGTGCCTCGGTGTGAACGCTCACGCTCGCTTTTGCCACTTCGCACCAGAGTCGAAAGCCCTCGTGCATTTGGCTGATGCCCCTCGACCACCTGCCGTGTTCGAGCAGGTGATGCAGGCTAGGGAAGGGGCGCTCGGGCCACCTGATTCGGGGAGAGACTTCTCCCCAGGTGGAAGAGCAGAATGCAGTGTGCGTGACAACCAGCGGGGAAGCCTGCAGTCGGCCTGCAGTCGCCATGGACAGTGTCACCATGAGGGCTTGCAGGGTCCTGAGTTCCCCCAGAAAGCTGGAGACCCAGACCAATGCCTGGGGTTATCTGGGTTTAAGATGCTGTTCCAGGGGACGTGCGAGACACATGGGCCGCAGGCTTCCGCCTGGACTGGGTGTGTCCTCCCTGTCCCTAGCCCCAGTGACACTGTCCAGACAAAAATAGTCCAGAAGGAGGGGGTCGCGATGTGAGGGGGCGTGCAGGGGGCCTAGGCCCACGGGGTGTCGTTCCGGGTTCCCCTGTGTGCAGAACGGCCCCCGCTTCTCAGGGCTGGCCCGCTGCCCAGCGAGGGACGTGTGGCCGCCTGACCGCCCCATGCCCCGTCTGGCCTCTCCGCCCCGCAGAGGTCGTGCAGAAGGTGAACGAGCTGATCGCCACGGGCCAGCACGGCCGGCTCTTTGCTGTGGTGCACTTTGCCGGCCACCAGTGGAAGGTGACCGCCGAAGACCTGATTTTAATCGAAAATGCATTAGACGTCGCATGTGGAGAGAGGATTCGGTTGGAGAAGGTGAGGCGGTTTCTTTGTGTGTCCGGGGACTCAGTCACCAACCGTGTGGTCCCCGATCCCCGGGTCGTCACTGGGGAGGTTTCCTCACGTCGGAGGTGACCACGCAGGGGCCGGGGGGCGGGAGAGTGAGTGGCACAGCGGGCCGGCCGCCTCAAGGACAGCCCCCGACTCAGTAGGGTCACTGCGCACAGGGACAGTCCCCACGGTTCTCTGAGGAGAGGTGCACGTGTCCATCGGTCACCTCACATCTCACCGATTCCCACAGAAAAATATTCGGCGGCAGAGATAATAAAAGTCCCAGCCAAGGATGTAAAGAGTGTTTTGAGTCCATGTTTATGCGGGAAAAGTTGAGTTTCAGCCGGAACGCGGCTCTGACGTCAGACTTGCCGGCCGTTGCTACGTGTAAGCGGTGAGGGCAGGTCCAGGGACACTGTCCTGCCCGCGGTCATCTCTCTGACCGCCACACACGGCTTGCCCTGTCTGCTTAGAGGCACGTCTGCCCTTCGGTTGCACTGTTTGTTGTCTTCGGGGTGTCCATCTGTTTTTCTGGGATACATAGAGCTGTTAGTATGATGTAGCGTGACGTATGTGATTTTATAAGTTAAAACAGCTCCTCTGTGTATGTGGAGTTTTTGCGTGTTAGCGCTGTTCCTGAGACCGTCCTCTCCCCGCCTGCGGTCTGAACACAACTGTGTACTTGGCTCAGAGCGGGGCTGGTTAGCCATGTAGGACGTCAGCCTCCAGCGGGTCTCCTCATGATGACGTCAGGGGCTCTGTCATGAGCTCAGGAACAAGAGCACATTCACTTCTGAACATCCAGAATAAACGAGGGACCGCAGCAGTGTGTGTGCATGTGTATATGAAGATTTCCAAAAAGACATCGTTTTAAAATTTTTCCCAGTGACAAACAGTACAGGAAGCCCCATCTAATGCAGATTGTTTTTCGTGACTCAGGAAGTCCAGGAGCAGAGAACATCTCACGCTGAAAGTAACTCTTAAACAGTCCATTTATTGCTTGTCATCACCTAATGCACGTGGTCCCCTGGCGTTACAAACGTGCTTTGTCCCTAGGCCTGTAAGTTTAGTATGATTGGCTTTTTTTCTTGCCAATAAAATTCAAGGCACTCTTCTAACATCTAAAAAACTCCGTCACACTTGGTATACAAAGGCGTCTTCATCTGTGTCCACACTGAGTGCCACAGTTTCTGCCAGACCGAAAACGGTGGCCCGGCGGTAGGGAACGTTGCGGTCATCACATAGACCTGACCTCTCGCCATCGTAGCCGTCCGTGACCCGCTTCAAAAGACACCGTGGTCTGATGGGTGCATTTTCCCCCATGTACGTTACACTTCAAGAGGAAGTTTCTTTTTATAATGAAAAGCCACTGTTTTCATCGGAGGTCAACACGCCTATGTTGACGTGTGACCAGCACACCAGATAATCAGTCTTACCCATCCTGCCTCCGACAGCCCGGGCATTTCCACAGGACAGCACTTCGAGCCCTTTAAAGTTTGTTTCACGTTAAGGGAGTGATTAGCGAGATGGCAGATCGAGTCTGTGTCGCAGCTTGTAACCCGCGCTGTTCTCACCGTCCAGCGTCACTATCTGTTGTTCGCAACATCTGCATCGCTTGCCGCTCATGTGCCCATCTCATCTTTCAGGTTCTGCTGGTCGGGGCTGACGACTTCACGTTGCTTGGCAAGCCACTTCTCGGGTAATGTGCTCTCAGAGGCGGGGCTTTGTCTGGGGTCCCGGGCAGCGAGGCCAGGCAGGGGCCACACTAGTATCAACCAACGCCACACACGGCAGGCTCACACTTTATAATGGTGGATGTTGAGTGTCCCCATGTGGAGGACACCCAGACCAAAACCTGGCTCTATTCCTGATCCGTTCCGAGGTGGCCCTGTGAGGACCAGGGTCAGACTTCTGTTCCTTATCATGTTCCTTCGAGCTATAGTCAAAATATCTATAGGGAGGGCATATTACAATCAACACGAAAGAAAGTAAAACTTCATTTTGGGAAGGCTGACACACAGCATTAGGAAAACTGGAAAATGGTCAGGAAGGCATGTCGTTTCTTCTCTTCCCTATCAGAAAGGATCTCGTTCGAGTAGAAGCCACAGTCATTGAAAAGACAGAATCGTGGCCAAGAGTCAACATGAAATTTAAGAAAAGGAAAAACTACAAGAAGAAAAAAAGTAAGTTGGAGACAGCGGGGCTGGCCCTGCGGTCCCTTCCGACTCCGGGCGCGACCCTGCGTCCTGCCGCCGGGTACAGTCGGACCAACACCCGGTCCCCTGGGTCCCGCACCACACCCGGGGCTCGGCCGGTCGCCACACGGCATGCTCCGTGAGACACATCAGGGACAGCCATAGCTGCTTCGTTCATGCTGGAAAATACCAGAAGCAGCTCGCACGTCCACCCCAGAGATGGACAGGAACGGGGGGAGGTACTCTGTCCACGCACGGGCCACTCCCTGGCCAGCAGGGGGCCGGTCCTGGAGTGGGCATAGGGTGACACCACCGCACAGAACCTAAAGGCGAGCGGACTCAGCCCACACTGCTGGGCACACAGACGTGTCCGCACAGACGTGTCCGCGTGCACTGACACGCACACGCTCGCTCACACACACGCACACTCGCACACATACACTCACACACACACACTCGCTCACACACACACGGCCAGGCACTGGTGAAAGGCATGGGGGCAGGCGTGCCGGGCCGGCTCGCGGGCTCCTCGTCCAGTCGGCTGGCGCGCACGTGTCTGCCCTGTGTGCTCTCGTGTCCCTTGCGCTGCATCAAATCCTCGAGAGAGAAGACTGCGCTGGGCGTGAGGCCCGGACAGCGAGCACAGCAGCCGTGGGGGTGGTGGAAGAGGCTGGCAGGAAGGGCCTGAGGTCAGGGATGGGCCAGGAGGTGGCCGGTCCCTTTTAAGTGGAGGAGGGCCGCCCCCTGGAGCCTGGAGGACAGGGCAGTCTGGGGGTCTTCCAGGCCTGGGAGGAGGGGCACCGGAGGTGGCCAGGGCTGCGCTGCTTGTCAGAGAAGGGAGAGGCCAGAGGTGGCTGGATGCTGGTGGACGGAGCGAGGAGGCCTCAGACGGTGGCCCCCCCATCCCGGCCCTGGGGGGCGGGGACAGGCCTGCGTCTGGGCGGAAAGAGTTGGTAACAAGGGCAGCAGCGAGTGTCCGTGGCTTCACTGAGGTGGGCAGGGAGCCAGGGGTCTTCTGGAAGGAGAGGAGGGGCTGGAGGCGGGGAGGGGGGAGCTCAGAAGTGGGGGGGCAGGCGGCTCAGCCAGGGTGCTGCTCAGATGCTGGGTCTGCAAGTGCCACAGGGGATGAGAGGATGAGACAGTCACTAACACGTGCTGGATGACATGTCCTAAGCCATGTAGGGAGGAAGGACAGCCAGAGCGAGCGTAGAAGGGCTCGGCGGGGCCGGCCGCGGCCGTTAGCTTCATTGGCGGCATTTTGGTCCGGGCCTCAGAAGAGCTGAGGAAATAGGTAGCTGGAGAAGACGCGACCCTTGGTGGGCGGGGTCAGGAAGGTGAGTGAGGACAGGTCTGCACCTCCCTTCCCAGCTCCCGGGGGTGGGGCCTAGCCTCCACGCATCCAGGACAGAGGGCCAGAGGGTGGCAGGCGGACGGGATGAAAGGCAGGGAGCCCCAGGCGAGCCTCAGTCCGGCCGCCACTGGCCACGTCCCGCCTCCCGAGCTGGACGGGGCACGGCCCCGCCTCCTCCCCCCACGTGTTACCGTCTTCGTTCCAGTCTGTGGCCACCAGCATTGCCCAGCCAGTCCACAGCAGGAAGGGGCCGTCCTCCAGGGGCTTCCACTGGGTGTCACAGTCCCCATGAGGCAGGGCTCCTCCAGGCTGGAACCCTGCAGGCTATAAAATCCTCTCCAAAATGGGTGTCGCCCCTGATCCTCGGTCACAGCAGTAACTGCTGGCCACACTGCCAACAGCGGGGGTGACTCAGGTGTAGCTGAGATGGTGATGCTGCCCTCACCTAGACCCAGGCCGGAAGCCTCATGGTCGGCCCGATGGGGCTGTTCACCGCCACAGCCCGGGGTCTCAGCGGGCACTGGGGAAGAGGGCTGGGGCCACGGCAAGGGCTGTCCTGGCCACCAGGCCTCCGGGCGCTGCAGCTTCTACGGGGGCTCATGGAGCAAGTGGGCCTGGCACACACCACAGTGTTCACCGCACGTGGCTGGCGGGAGCCACGTGGGGCATTGCTGGGGTACCAGTGCCGTCCAGGGAGGGCTGGTGCGAGGCAGAGCCCCTGTGGAGAGAGCGGGCGGCCAGTGGCGGGATCTCGCAGTAGCCCGTTAGCTGGGTCAGAATTTGCAGTCAGCCTGTGACCACGTCCCGTCTCTCCCCCAGTTATCGTGGCCCCGCAGACCGTTCTCCGGATAAACAGTGTCGAGATCGCTCCATGTCTGAGCTGACCCTGGAGCCGTGCACAGAAATGCACAAATAAACTCCACTTTCCATGAAGACTGCATCTGCGTGCCATGGCAACGCGCCGAGTGCCCGCTGGGGATTGCTCTGGCCTGAGCGCCGTGTCTGAGCTTATCCTCCGTCAGCAGCGGCCGCCCGGGCCAGGGAGGCCGGGAGTCGGAGCAAAGTCGCACGCGGCCCTCCCACGGCCAGAGCTTGGTGCGGAAGATGGGCTGCTGGGCTTGGCCCCCCGCCACCCCCCACCGCAGAAGGCAGGGCCGGCCGGCGTCCCCGGAGCTGACGCCAGGAGAGACGTGGTCTAGATTCCACTTCTGGGCAAGATGCACAAAAACATGAGCGAATTCCACCTCCGAGTAATCCAGTCAACCTGTCTGGAGCAATTCGCTGGCTCAAACCAGGCAGTCTGGGCCCAGACCCTGCTCTGTCCTTCTGCTCCGCTTGGTCCAGCAGGAAAGGAGGGTCAGTGCAGGGGGTGGCACTCCGGCCAGGGGCACTCGGAGCCGGGAGGGCGGTGTGGGGTCGTGGGGCTTGAGAGCAAGTGCTGGGAGGCCGCGGAGGCAGCGGGGAGGTGTGAACTCGGTCCTGAAAGCAGCCACTGGGCCGCAGTGGTTGAGGCCGCCCAGGTCCGCTCGGGGCGGTCAGGCGGGCAGCTCACCCGGGGCAGGAGGGCGGGCCCGGAGCCTGAGTGCCCAGGGAGCGGCGGGGGGGAATGCAGGGGAGGAGGGGGCTCAGCCACCCCGGCCAGGGTTCCACGTCATTGACAGGCAGGGCCACCTTCTAAGGGAATAGTCAAGGCTTCAAGTATCACAGCGAAGCCTGTTATCAAACTCCAGTACTTTCTACAGTGAGATTCCTTCGAGGGTCTCTTGGGAGTCATCCCTGTGAGGTGGAAATCAGAAAATGAAGACAGCACTGCCCCCAAGGCTGCCGGCTTCTCCCTACTCTCTCCCCCAGGTTCCCAGGCACCCAGGAGGGATGCTGGCCCCGCTGGGCCCTCCCGCCCTGTCATGCCCCCTGTGTGCAGCAGAGGGCGCAGTCCTGCTGCTCTCCGAGGTCCTGGAGCTGACGCGTTGGCTGCAGCTTCCCTGATGCTGGGGTGGGAGGGGTGGTGGGACCCAACCTCAGAACGTGGGGTGCCCCACCCCATCTGATGCCCCCCAGCCGGAGGTTTGTAATGACGTCCCTCAAGCCGCAGCGCACCCAGACCTCTGAGTGGCGCCAGCCTCGCACCGTCTCCTGTGGCCGTTTGTTCCACGTGCAGTTGGTAAAACATTCGAGACGGGAGCCGCCTTCTGCGTCCCTTCGCTCACTACGTCCGGACGCTCGGAATACCGAGCAGATTCGGAAAAGTCCGCTGCGGTCAGCAGCACAGCTTGGGGGCTGCCGAGCCAGACCTGGCCGTGAACCCCAGGCCCAGCCCCAGCGAGCAGCGTGCGACCTGGGCCAAGACTCGTGAGTGCGGCCACCATGTGTCCCGGGGGGCCACGATCAGGGCGGGGTTCGTCCCCACAGCCGTCTGGGGGGAGCCGATGTTCAGCCACCACGTCCTCAAACTCCTCCGCGACGAGCTTAGCAAAGCCCCACCTCTTGCCCACGTGATCCGTGGAAGAAAAAGGGGAGTCAGGGTGTCTGGGTTTGGGGCAAGGAAAGGCAGGGGACTTGAACTTGGCCCTGCGAAGACCCTCAGTCACAGGCTCCTTGCTCTGCAGCTTGGCGTCGATGGACATGACAACGTGGCCAGCGTGGACCTGGCCGCTGTGCCCTGGGGCTTTCCAAAGGCCCCTGTGTACCTGTCCGGGTCTGTCCACTGGGCACAGGACAGCTGCTTGGTGTGGACACCGGGAAGGGGTGGCGCTGCCCTCGGATGTGACGATTATCGCTGGCACCGTGTGGCCCCAGAGCGGGGGCTCATTTGCTTTTGCTGCTTCCGCACCAGGTCTGAGAAGCGGGCCTTGGGGTCAGGGGTGCCTGGGCAGAAGCGAGACCTGGGGTGCAGCCTGTTCTTGCAGCACCAGCACCCCCGGGCGGGGCGGCCGCCCATGGCGACAGCAGGGTCTTCGGTAGTGTGCCAAAGGGGAAGCGTAAAATGGCAGGTTGGGTGACATGTACACTTAAGGCAGAACACAGCCGGACTAGCTTCTCATCACTCGGCTAATGGAAAAAAGCACCTGCGTCCTTGTCTGCGGGGCACGAATGCTCCCTCGCAGGCTGTTGACGCAGCTGTTCCCGGCGGGCGGTCACAGGCATGCCGCAACCCGCCTCCGAGCTGGTGGGACACTGCGGCCACACCGGCACTCACTGTCCCATCCCGGCTGCCTGCCGGGCCCGCCCAGGTTAGTCTGTCCCCTTTGTCACAGGAACACTTTGCTGCTCCATTAGCAGTGAGGACGTCCCCCAGGGGCTGCCGAGCACCTGCTCGCCTGGCCTCCCCTTAACCCAGCCGCCCACGGGTCGGCACCCACCCTGGCCTCACCCAGCTCCCGCGGCTCTGCGGCTGCCCCCTGCGAGCACTGCCTCCCAACCTTCCGCCCCAGCTTGCTCCCCCGGACTGTATGGCCCAAGGCTCAAGACTGTGCCACCCAAAACCTGCCAGCCGGGCCCAGCGTGTGCCAAGAGAGAGCAGTGTGGGGTGAGGCAGAGAAGGACGGTGTGAGAGAGACAGTGAGATGCCAGACAGCCCAGGGGTTAGGCACAAGGGTTTGAGCCAGATTGGCACCTCCGTCACTAACCACGAGTCTGGCTGCTGTGGGTACGTGTCACTAGCTCAGATGGGGCTGCCTGGGCCACCCCTCTCAGGAGGCCCCTCCGCTGGGTCCCTGTCTCTGCTCCCTGTCGTCTTCCTGGTGTCAGCACATGTGTGTCTCTTTGTCACTTGCCTCCCTCCCCGACTGGACTGCCAGCTGGGGGTGGGGGGGGCACGTATATCTGTTTTATTCACTAACATACAAACGCCCACCGTTCACTGCCCCACCTGGCCCACAGCAGGCATGCAGTCAGCCCTCTTTGAGTGAACAATGTCTCTAGATTCCCTAAGTCCACACTGCTGGTGACCAGGGTCAGTCCCGGGGCGACTGGAGTGGCTCCTCCATGCGGTGCAGGCGTCGGGGACGGGCGCGGTCAGGGAGCGAGGCCGATGATCCAGGGCTTTTGGGGAGGGACTGGAGCTCCTCATGTCCGCCGGAACCCCAGGAAAACAGCTCCAGAAGCATCAAACAGGAAGTCGTGTTCCCACCAGGCAGGGCTCAGCAAAGTCACCAATGGGGCCGCTCTGGTTCCCACAGGCAGAGCACAGCAGCCAGGCTGGGGAACCCTGCCAGCACCTCCACACCTCCACGCCCACGGCCTCAGACTCCTGGGGCCACGGCCGCTTCTGCTGGGGCGGTGACTCATAGATAAGCGTGCACACCTGGGAGGCCCGGTGCCCTTTCACCCACTTTGTGCAGGTGAGAGCAGCAGAGACTGGAGGAGATGCAGAGCCCAGGCCTAACGTCCCCAAAAGGCGCCATCTGGTTTTCTCGCTTTCCTCCTATGGATGGCTACCAGGTGACACAGATAGCCCCCTCGGGGACCTGGCCAACCATCCCAGGCCAGGCGTGGAACAGATTTGCGAGGCGAGGGTCTTGCTCTACACCCTCATAAAGGCTCCTAATAAAGGTCCAGGGCTGGCAGAGGCTTTATCAGCGCCCCCAGGAACGATGTTGGAGGGACCGTTTTAAAGCGAAATTCCATCGCGTGGAGGCTGCCTTGGAGCCAGCCCTTCAAAGAGGAGACAGCAAGAGGGTGACCTCGCAGGCCCCGCCATGGAGTCTCACCGGGCTCCTGGTCCAGGGGACCGGGACCTCAGGCCTGGGAAGGCACTCTTGGGCCAAGACAGCGACAGTGGCGATGCTTGCCGAGCATGTACCCTGTGCAGGCCTGGGCCAGGCGTGTCACACGTGCTGACTCATCTAAGCCTCCGTCAGCCCTGTGAGCAAAGACAAAGTAGTTCTATGAAAGGTGGCCTCACGGGGTGATCTGATCATCAATTCCTACCTGGGCAGGTCAGGGCGGGCGGCCACATCCCAGACACGTAACTGCGTGAGAAGGTTTTAAGCCGGCCCTGTGCGTCTGGGTTAACACACCTTTGCGATGCCAGAAGTGATGCCCCCCGAAGGGGGTGTGAACCCTCAAGAGAGCACAGGACCTTGTCAGCTGCCCTGTCATTGATCCCGGCCTCGCTTTTTCTCGCCCCCCTTACTCCCCTCCCTGATCTCGAATGCATAAAGGAAGTTGCAAACCTCAGACCATCTGGGAGCATCTGAGATCTTGCTCGCCGGCATATGGTATTGGTTGGGCTCAAATTAACTCTCATAAAAATCCTCTACGAGTTTGGACGTTTCTTACTTTGACAGGTACATGATTTTTCACACATTTGACACAGGAAGAGACGAACCCGCAGAAAGTTTATGTCGGTCCCTGTCAGCCCGCCTCTGCCACTTGCTCCCTCTGTGACCCTGAGCCGGTTCATGCCTTGTGCCTCAGTTTCCTTATCTGTGAAGTGAGGGCACGGAGGTACCCGCCCGGCCTTGCCCTGGTGAGTGTGCAGGGGTGCACGTTGCCGTCGTCATCGTCATCATGGTGGCAGCTAACTGTTAACGCGTGTAGCTCTATGGCACGCTGACATTTCTTGCCTTCCAGAAAATTCTCTCCTCAAGAGATGATGCATAGAAATGGAACCTTGTGTGTGAGTTCCTCCCCTTTAAAGGAGGACCCTACTTAATTACCACACCCACATCTTGCAATTGAAACTGGCATCTCATCTGATAAGGAAACTCTCCGAATCTCCAAGGAAGCAGAGGGAACAGGCTCTCTGGAAGGGCCAGCCCAAGGCTCCCTCTGGAAGCCACCGTGTCCCGTGGCCCTGACGTCCTGCCTCCAGCCCGCACCGGCCCCACCGGAGCTCAGTCAGCAGCAGAAAAGGAATCACCAGGCCGAGGGACGTCTCTCCCCCAGGAACGTTTAAGTTGCACTAAAAGGTCCCAGGAGGCTCAGAGAACGTTCTCCAAAGTGAGGCTATTTCAGGAGACAGGATTGCGGCCTGGGCTCCCGGCCCTCTGGGGCCCGGGAAACCTCTGCCCCACTTTGGGCCTGCACCTCCCGTACGGCCCACCTGGTCTTCCCACCCCGCCCCCAGTTACCATGTTTTAATGTGACTACATGAGTGACACTTAGTGTGAATGAGCGTTTACCACGCTCTTTATGCCAGGGCTGTGTGGGGTCCACTCAGGAGACCCCTTCCCTCTCCTAGGACGGGTGACCTGGGCTCTGGATGGTCGATTTGCATCTGGAAGTCACGCCCTCAGCAAGCTGCTCGCCATCTCTGGGGATTCGCTAAAGCTAGCAGGCCCTCCAGGCCAGCATCACAGAAAATAAAAGATTGGTACACCCTCCCCCCGGGCAGTGCGTATGATGGGAAGGAGTTCAGGATTCGGCGTTCGGAATCCAGGTTCCTGCCCTGCCTGACACATGCTGTTTGTGCAGCTAAAGGGAAGCTTCGCGTGCCTGCTTCCTGGCGCACACCGCGGAGCGGAGCCCTGTGCCGCGTCTGCGAGGGAGCAGGGGAGCCACGCAGAGAGCCTGCGGGTGGTGCGTCCCTGTCCCGCCCCCCACAGCATCCTGTTAGGCTCCCCGACTCACTGAGACCGGGCGTGCTGCCAGGAGGCCTGTGCTGAGGACCACAGCGATGACCTGGGCAGGTGGCCCGCACGTTCATAAACAAGGCCATCGCGGAGGGTGCTGTGAGCCGCGGCTCAGACACAGAGCGTGCCAGAGAAGGGCCCGTGACGATGACGACACTCGGGAAATAAAAGGCTCGAAGTTCCCGACGCCCCAGAGGCAGGAAAGAGCTCGAACGTCCTGGGAACCGCCCGTCTGGTGGTCACTGCCCAGGCGAAGAAAAGGCCAAAGGGATGGACTTAAGAGAAATAGATCCCTCTTTGTCGCGAGATTAAATATGGGCTTCGATGCAAATGCACTTCTCGATCTAGCGGAGCATCTGAGTAAATTCTGAGCCCGGTGTAAAGCAAAATGCACACGGGGGCCAGCTTCCCAGAGCGGAGCCCGGCGAGGGTGTCCCTGTGGCGTGAGAGGTTCCGCGCCCAGCGATCACCCCATAGGTTCCTGCCAGCTGATCTCTGTCCTAGGCAGGCGTAAGCAGAGACGGGATAGCCTCTGGCCTCTCGCTTTGCATTTTGAAAAGAGGAGGCTGTGGACAGGTGCGTGAGGACAGATGTGTGTGGGCAGGCGTGCGGGCCTCTCTTCTGCGTCTTCAGAACGCTGCTCACAGCCACACAGGTGAGAAGCCACGGGTATTTCCACAGCTCTGACGGCAGCCCCGATGGGGCGCGTTGTTTCTGCTCCCAGTGAGAGCATCAGAGCCCGGGTGACCGAAAACTACCAGGAGCCACATTCAAGGCCTCTGGGGGAACATGAGGCCTTGAACAAGGGGAAGCAGAGTCCCGCCTCGAGCAACCTGGGGGCAGCAGGGTGCACCACGGCCCACCCGAGAGCACGTGCATGTCACCACGGCTGACGCAGAGAAGGGAGGGGGCCCAATCAGACGGCCTGGCTTAAAGAGCAATGGGTGGCCGTCACAGGTTGAACCGTGTCCCCCTGAAAGTTCCGAAGCTGAAGTCCTAACCCCAGCACCTCAGAATGTGGCCGTGTCTGAAGAGAGGTCCCTGCAGGTGTGGTCAGTTAAGATGAGGTTGCCCCACAGTAGGGTGCCCGCTAATCCAACATGACTGATGTCTTCGTAAAAAGGGAACATTTGGACACACAGACGCACACATGGGGAGGACACCTGCGAAGCTGGGGGTGATGCAGCCACACCGAGGAGCTCCGGGAGTCAGCAGAGGGGATGGGGTGAACCCTTGACCTCAGCCTCCGGATGGCGAGACAGTAAATTCCTGTTGTCGAAGCCCCCCCAGTCTGTGGCACGGCGCTGCAGCAGCCTGGGACACGCAGAGGGTGCTGAGATGCAGGATAAACGCCAAGGCACGTTCTCGCAGCAGCCTGGCATGCTGGCCCACGATCAGATGTCCCACCTGTTCCCCGGCGCTGGCCCTGCCAGGTCCAGCAGGGCGCGGTCCAGGTATGCTTTTCCTTTCCAAGGTTCAGCCAGACACGGGGACATCCAGTTCCTCCTCGCCCTCCAGGGGTGGCCCAGCAAGAGCTAGCTGGAGTCCCGGGCAAGCACACCCAACAAGCCTGACTTGGGCGCTGGCTACCATACCAGGCTTCCAAAAAATGTCTGGCAGCATGTCAGACACCTGAGGGGCAGCTAAGAGCAGACTCTACCCCTGCCGAACCCTTAGCCTGAATGGAGCCAGGGACCCCCACAGCATCCCCAGTGGGACACGGCAAGTGCGTGTAAATCCCCTGTAAACACGCTCTTCGTTGACGACAGGTCACCCCGAAGGGCTGGGCACACGAGGCCAGTGCCAAGAGTTCTTTCCGAGATCGTCACCTCTCCTACAAGCCGGGACTCTTGCCAGGGACCCCAGCCACGTTCCCGGGCAGCGCAGCCGAGCCCAACGCCATCATCGGCCTTCTGCTTCGACCCACCGGCCACGGCTTCTGCGGTTTCCCCTTCATGGTGTCGTTGGGACTCTTCCTCCTGCCTCTGCTCCCCTCGCGGGCCACCACGAAAGCCTCGGCATCCGCCCTCCGTTCCGGACATGGCCGGGGCCGCAGGCAAACTCGGCATCTCACCAGCTCCCTTTGTTGATCCCCCGGGGAGGCTGAGCTCCTTGTAAATAAGGATGACATTGTCATAGCTTCTAGGTGCCCCAGAAGGGACAAGGTGACAACCAGGTACGTGACCTGGGCTGGTGGACCCCGGCACCACGGCCGTCACTCGGCCTCGCCCCGGAGCTCCTCCGCTGGGCTCTGCGTCCAGCGCTGCCCTTTTAAAGCCGTGTGATCTCGGACAAAGTTTCTTAACCTGTCTCCGCCTCGGTCTCTTCATCTGCGATGGGCAATATTATGGCAGCTCAAGAAAGCGCTTAGAAGCCTATGAAGGACGCAGGACGAAGAAATCACAAAAAATAATGTCGTCTGTGTAAATGGAAGAATGAATGAGTGAACGGCTGAACGAATGATGCTGGAAAAGAGAGTCCTGGCAAGCTGATCTCTCAGACGAGCTACACTCACGAAAAATACTTGCAAACGCACAAAACTGGATTCCCATGGGGGGCCCCAGCCACGCAGTCACGGTGAAGCTCAGAGGCATCGCTGGGACTCCGCTGTGAGAACGGGGCCTGGCACATCGGGGCCCGTGCTGTTATTTTCTATTTCCCCGACAGACGGGGAGTGATCGGGCACTGAGCCAGCTCGAGGAGAGGAAGATGAGTTCCCCAAACTGCTGTCACCAAAGAACATCCTGACAGCGGGCTCAGACACGCTGCCTCGGCTCCGAAAGGGAGGCCCCTCGCACCGACAGCGACATTCGATAGACTCGTTCCTTCAAAGGCTCCAATCTAATCTGGTCCACGTCTTGTCTACTTATCAGTAAGTATTTATTGATTAACATTGAAATAGCTATCTTAAGATCCCACCATGTCCCTGGGGAGGGGGTGCGGGTGAGGCAGAAACGTATGTTTGTCAGACGTGGACTATCTCTGGAAGCCTGCGTAAGAAACTGGAAGGCTTTCTCCCTCCAGACTGGGGAGCCAGAAGGCACGCTTTTTACTCTATGCCCTTCCGTACCTTCAGAATTTTTGCCGTGGGCAAGTATTACCCGTGCAAGAGAATAAATTAAACTCATAAAGAACAGCCACGAGACAATTCTAACTTTGCACTTAGTCTCAGATTGGAATTCACGGGGTCTTCGTGCAAAGGCGCATGACAATTAGTGCATAGACCTGAGAGTGGATGAGGGAGCTCGGTGACACCGGGCGGGGCCGTGCCTGGCGGCAGAGGGAAGAAACGAGGGGACTTTGCAGAGGAGGTGATCGCAGGGCTGAGCAGAGCTGAGCACCTGCACCTCGAAATGGGACGAGGCCAGCCGCTGAACACTCGCTCGCAGGGGACTCCTCGGTAAATCACAGCTCAGCCACGAAATGGAATATTACGCGACTGGTAAAAAGAACAGGCTAGCTGTTCCGCTCTCTCATCAGCAAAGAATGGCGACTCTGCAGTCTAGGACGTGGCCGCCGTGTCCCACCGAAGGCCCCAGTGGCTCGTGGGCTTTCTCTTTGCCCCACGGGCAGGGAAGCCTGGCTGTGCTGGGCATTCAACACCTGACGGCTCTCGAGTTAGACGACAAATATTGGAATATCCTGTCCCTCAAGTGGCCAGCGGTGAGCCACGCGCTAC
Source organism: Pteropus alecto (assembly GCF_000325575.1). Lineage (NCBI taxonomy): Eukaryota > Metazoa > Chordata > Mammalia > Chiroptera > Pteropodidae > Pteropus > Pteropus alecto. The sequence goes on from NW_006435764.1 coordinate 3,493,608, forward strand.
TGTGTCTCCCAGAGGGTCCCCTGGGACTGGGCCTCCGCTGCCCAAATTGGCGACCTGTTCATTAATGCCCTTGGTCCCTTCCCTTCCCTGTCTCCCTTCCCCCATCCCCCACCCATGTGTCCTGGGATCAGCTAGGGTCACCCCGAAGAAACTACTGTCGCCCAAATCCTTGTCTCAGGATCCGTACGGACACTGATGTCCCCGATGGGAATCTGCGTGAGACCCCGGATTACAGAGCACACAGTGTGGCTCACAGGCCCGGATGCTCATACTCACGTGTGTACACACACACGCATGCACACGTGTACACACACCAAACACGTGTGTGCCGAGAGCGAGCAGTGCTGATCTCTACGCGATGGTATTGGAAGCATCTTTAAATTTCTTATTTATATGCTCATTTATATTAAAAACAAAATGTTTTCATTTTTAAAATAATGAACAGATGTTTTGAGAAGTCGAGAGCTGACGCTTTTCTTTAAAGGGCGAGGGATCGAAGTGGGAAGTGGAAAGTGAGGTCTCCGATGGCACAGGTTCGCCTCGAAGGGAAGGTCACCGGCCAGAGGCCTGTGAGTGGCAGAAACGTCCCCACCCTCTGCCTGTCCTTCCCTACTCCCCACCGCACCTCCCTGCTCCCCACACGCCACCCCCGGCCACCCAGCCTCGGGTTTTCCCCCAACACCAGGCAAGTCTCAGATTCTCTGGACACCAGCTGGGAGTCCTACGATGTACCTCGATTCCGACACCACCTCCCTGGAGGTCCCGTCACACCCCACAGGTGAAGGTCTCCATTCCCACAAGACTGCCCCGCCTCCGGACACCAGTGACCAGTCCAGGCTGTCACCTGTGCTTCTGACGGATGGGCTACACATTGAAATTTCCACGACCCCTTCCTCGGGGTCAATTGTTGGCTAGAAAAGGTCACAGAATGCAGGAAAATAGTTTTCTTACTATTCACTACAAAGGCTGTTAAAATATACGAACGAACAGCAAAGAGGTACAAGGTCTGGAAGGGTCCTGAGCCCAGGAGCTTCTGTCCCCATGGAGTTTGGGGCGGGTCCCCCTCCCAGCATGTGGATTCATTCTCGTTCCCCAAACCTGGAGCTCTCCAAACCCCATACTTTAGGGATTTTTAAGGAGGCTCCATTACACTGGCACAATTGCTTTTTATGGGGAAAATACTCTTTTTCCAGCTTTATTGGGATGTAACTGACATATAACATTGTTTAAGTTGTACAGTGTGTCGATCTGATACACTTATATCCTGCAAACCGATGATCCCCGTAGCTTTAGCTAAAACCTCATCACTTCACGTAATTACTAAGGAGACATGACGGATTGAGTCACTGGCCTTTGGTGACGCACTCCACCTCCAGCCCCTCCCCCTGGTCGGAGGTCGGGGTGAGACTGAGAGTTCCAGCCCTCTACGCCCGTGGGGCTCACGGCTCCATGTCACCGTGGGGCTCACGGCTCTGAGGAAATTCTGAGAGTTTTAGGAGCTCTGTGCCAGAACCGGGGTCACATTTCTGACTATAAATCACGACACCGCAGCTGAGAAACAGGACGCCGTGTGGGCCGCAGGGCAAAGCGTAGGTGAGTCAGGTCTCTAGGGCCGGTTTGTAAGGAAGCTGGCAGGAAGGAAGGACTGCGGAAGGGCCAAGACCCGGGCCCCCTCCGCCGGTGGCGGGTCTGAAGGGTGCCGACAGCGGCGGGTAAGCGGCGGGAGCTCAAGGCCAGGCCCAGAGCTCCCACCGGCCAGGCAGGTGAGAGGTGGCGGCCTTGGACAGTGGAGGCCCTCCTGGCGCTGTCCCTGCAGAATGGGGACTCACCGCGAAGTCCTGCCAAGGCAAAGCTGGTCAAGGCCAACCCGACCGGGTGTGGGGGGCGCAGCACCTGGGACCCTCCCCTGGAGATGCCCGCCCTCTCCCTGGCACAATCCATTCTTCACGCTGTGGGAACCTGGAACCTTGGACCGGGGGACTTGGTTCTTCTCTGCAGGGTGAGAAAGGGCATGGGGTCGGGTGCAGGGCTGGGGAGGTGGGCCGGTTTTACTGCCAGACAAGAGGACAGTAGACGGTAGGACCTGGGGGCCCTTGTGTTTCCAGCAGGCAGATGTGTGTGTGTGTGTGTCTGTGTGCGTGTGTGTGCATGTGCGTGCATGTGCGTGTGCGCACGTGTGTGTCTGTGTGCTCACGTGCATGCATGTGTGTGCACACACGTGTGTGCGCATGTGCATGTGTGCGCGTACATGTGTGCATGTGTCTGCGCACTCGTGCGCATGCATGCGTGCATGCACACGTGTGCGTGTGTGCATGCGTGTGTGTCTGTGCACTCATGTGCATGTGTGTGCACGCATGTGCATGCACATGTGCATGTGTGCACGTACATGTGTGCATGTGTCTGCACACTCGTGCGCATGCATGCGTGCATGCACACATGTGTGCGCGTGTGCATGCGTGTGCGTGTGTCTGCACTCATGTGCATGTGTGTGCACGCATGTGCATGCACGTGTGTGCGTGCGTGTGTGTGCAGGGGGTGAGGGTGAGGCACATGGGTGTGTGAGACCACCACCTGCATCTGGCCACCTTATCCGCTGTCCACTCTGGGAGGAAGGCGTTTCCGTGGGGCAGGACAGAGCAGCGAGACCCCCGGCTGTCACCACTGTTCCCTGACCCCCTTCAGCTCTGGTCCTCGTGACTCCCGCCCCCGCCTACCACGAGGGCGTCATTACTTAATACTGTAATTTCCCTCATTTTCTTTTTTTTTTTTACTTAAACGCTTCCTTTAGCCTCGTCATAAACCATTGCGATCTTGATGTCGCAGCTACTAATTGATGCTTATTAAATAAATACCTGACTGTGCAAACAAAAACTGCATTCCTGTCACCCGAATGGAGTGGCACCTCGATTGGCACCCAGAGCACTTTCTGTTCCAGGCTCCATCATTCGCCGGCTATGGGGTCTTGAGCCCACGCTCAACCTTCTCCACGCCTCAGTGTCCACCTCTGGGAAGTAGAGGGGACCTGGCAGGGGAGGTCACTGTGAGGTCGGTTTACAGGTGGACTGCCTAGTGGCCCACAGCAGGTGTGGGACGAGCATGGCTCCCCTCTCCCCTTTTCTCCTTCTCCCCGACTCTGCAAGGTGTCTGGGTCTGCCCTGCCCTCCAGGCTAAGCACGTAGGCTCCGCCCACTGCATCATCGCTCCGTCTCATCCAGTGCTTCCTGTAGTCCAGACGCTGTGCCTGGCACTTTACGTGAGTTATTACATTTAATCAACAAAATAGTTCCCTTGTATTAGTCAGGCCTCTCCAGAGAAACAGAATCAATGGGCTGGATACAGATCTATAGAAAGAGGTTTATTATGGCTCACGCTGTGAAGGAGGCTGCTCATGATCTGCCATCTGCAAGCTGGAGACCAGGAAAGTCTAGTTCCAGTCCAGACCTGAAGGCCTGAGAACCAGGGAGCCAAAGGTATAAACCCCAATCCGAATGTAAAGGCCCAAGAACCAGGAGCACCAACACTTAACAGCAGGGACCAATGGACGTCCCAGCTCCAGCAGAGAGAAAACTCGCCCTTCCTCTGCTCCTTGTTCTATTCAGGTGTCGGGAGAAAAAATTTTCCTCTACCCTTCTAGGTTCTTCTGGCCGGTCTAATAATTAAACTAACATGAGACAGATTAATGGAGGAGGGGGGATGAATTTAATTACATACAGACGAGAGCCCCATAAGAATATGAAACCCATAGGCAATCAGGCAACTGAGACTCATGTGCCATTCTGAGCTAAGGGGAAGGGTAGGGGTCTGGGGCTTCAAAGAGAAAGAGGCCAGTTCGCGGGGAGAGGGGAAGGGTGAATGTTTAGGAAATCATGTTTGCTGTGCCCCACAGCGACAGAGACACAGAGGAATGCAAACAAACTGGTCTTGCTAAGTTCCTCCCCCAGTTCACCCAAGGGACCTTGTTTACTCAGTCCACTGATTCAAACGCTAGTCTCTTATGGAAACGTGCACAGACACACCCAGAAATAAAGCCTTACCGGCTCTCTGGGCGTCCCTCAGCCCAGTCGAGTTGACACATGCAATTAACCATCATACTCATGGAGTTCTCATAGTAATCTATAGGATTAATTTTATCGAAGCTTAAAGAAGTTAGATACATCTGAGGCCACACCTAGGTTTGAGGCCAGGGGCCTATGGGCAGAGCCTGCCGGGGAGGTTTACACCTGTGGGCAAAAAAGAGGTTCCATGGAAAGTGGCCTCGCAGGGTGTCCTGATCGTCAGTAACTACCTGGGCAGGTCGTAGCGGGCAGCCATGCCCCAGGCACACAACTTCATTAGTGAAAGGTTTTAAGCCGGCCCTGTCTGTTGTTCCTGTGCGTCTGGGTTAACATACCTTGGAGACGCCGGAAGTGATACCCCTCATGGGGGGTATTAACCCCCAAGAGAGCACATGACCTTGATAGCTGTCCTGTCACCTAGTCGTAACAGAGTGGCATGCTCGCCTCTCCAACTGCATCTTGTTCAAGCCTCCTTTGTTCTCATGGCCTTCGAGTTCATAGCTTCCGCTGGTCTTGCATGAAAACATGCTAATCATTAGAGAAATTTTGCCTGCAGCTCGAGTTTTACAAAAATAGCCCCTTTCCAGAAAGTGCCTCCCCGGAGGAAATAGGAACGCACGTACAAAAATAACGATCGTTCATCAAAGATGTACAGGAACCTCGTGACCAGACTCACATCAACTAGAGTCAACGGACTAAGAACGAAAATGTTTCGCAATCATCCTCGGACTCCTGCTGGCATCCAGATGTCTGCAGGTGTCAATCACCTCTTGTCCCTCCCATTTCTTCCTTCCCTTGATATAAAATAAGGCTGAATTCTGTTCTTTCCTAAGATGGTTCTTCAGGACACTAGTCTGCCAACTTCTCGACTTGCTGACTTTCTGAATGAAGTCACTTTCTTTGTCACTCGACTTACTAGCTGCTGTGTGGTAAGCTATACGAACTTGACTCAGTTACACAATCCCCACATTGCTTGCTCCCAATTTATGTAATCTTGCCCCGCCCCGCATATGGCATCAGTTCAGCTCAAATAAACTCATAAAAATGTTCCACAGGTTTGGCTGTTTCTTATTTCAACACGCCCATAGGGGAGGCAAAATGTACTTTCCTCTACCTATCTCAGGTTCTTCAGTTGGGCCCCTATAAATGAGACTGGCCGAAGACGCAGACAGAAGTTTATAAACATGTGCTTCGCCCATGGACACATGGGAGCACCCAGCCATGAGTAACCTGGTGGAGTCGTTGCAACTTGGGCTTAAATACCGTTTTAGGCTAAAACCAAGGAAATGGATTGGGGCTTCTGGGTGGAGGATGCAAATTATAGGAAGGTGACCAGGAGAAGCATGGTAACCAACAGTTGCTTAGTGAGGCTCCTTATGCAGATTACATCCCTGTCTTCACTGATGAGCGCTAAGTGCCCTCCACTTCCCCTAAGGAAGAGGGACTCTTTACAAACGGAAATTCCTTTATAAATGTAAATTACCTGGACAAAAGGAAAACTTGTGCCCTGTTTTACAGTTTTGGCTACATCTGCTGGTTCTCAATGGCCTTTGCTCAAATTCATCCATGGGCCAAAGAGGCCCATGTTCTGGTACCCCAGCCCTGCGCCCCTCGTCTGTCTGCCTCAGACCGCTCTCAGCCACTCCAAGAACCCTTTCTTGAGAGGTCCCAGCCTCGCTCAGAGAAGCCCGCTAAGTTGAAAGAAGTTGAACAAAGATTTTTATTTAAACATCCTTGATGCAGACATCTCCAGAATGGAGTCACTTGGCCGATCCCAAGTCAGACTTAATTAGAGTTTCAGCTTCTTCCGGGGGTAGAATTTTCAACCAACCAATCTGGAATCTCCTGATCAACACCGGCGAGGTCATCTGCCTGGCGAGACCCCTGTGACCCCCAGCCCCTCGGGGGAGGTGACTTTGCCTGAAAGAATCCTTTCCTGTGTCTGGGACTTCCTCGTCTCAGTACCCTTCTGCTTGTGAAAGCCCTCCGTTTCACACGGATCGTTGGGGCACCTCCCACTTGCTAGACGGGAGGCTGCCCAATTCATGAACCGTTCGATAAGGCTAATCGACCTTCCCATTTACTCCGTTGAATTTTTTTAAAGTTATTTATTTTAATTCGTTTCGAGTATACAGTACATCTGTTAGACATCTATATAGTTCATGAAACGATCCCCCCAATTGCTCCCTCCCTCCCCTGCCCCTCCATCTAGCCAACGTACTAATGCTAACTGCATTCCCTATGCTGTGCTCCCCATCCCTGTGACCGCTCATCAGCTACTAATTTGTACTTCTTTAACCCTTCACCCCATTCTCCCAGCCCCCCAAACTCCCTCCCCTCTGTCCGTCACCAAAGCATCCACTATATTTGCGAGTCTGTTTTTGATTAGTTTGTTCTTTTTATTCCTTAGATTCTGCATATAGGTGAAATCATGTAGTGTTTATCTTTCTCTGTCTGACTTAAATACCTTCTAGGTCCATCAAAGCAATATCTTTTTCCATCCCCTTCCTTTGAGTCTGTGTGTGCCTTTTAATCTGAAATGAGTCTTTTGTAGACAGCATACATAGGGGTCTTTCTGCCACTCTATCTTTTGGTTGGAGCACTTAATTCTTGTCCATTTAAGATACTTATTGATAGGAATGTAGTTGTTACCATTCTATACTCCTGTTTTTGACACATGTTTTTTCTTCTTAAAGACGTCCCTCCAACATTTCCTATAATACTGGCTTGGTGGTGATAAATTCCTTTAGCTTATTCTTGTCTGGGAAGCTCTTTATCTGTCCTTCAACTCTAAATGATAGCTTTGCTGGATAAATTATTCTTGGTTGTAGGTCCTGGGTCTTCATCCTGTCGAATATTTTTCGCCAAGCCCTTCTGTCCTGCATAGTTTCTTTCGAGAAATCAGCTGCCAGTCTTATGGGTGTTCCCTTATAAGTAACTATCTGTTTATCTCTTGCTGCTTTTAATATTCTTTCTTTGTATTTAACCTTTGGCATTTTAATCATGATGTGTCTTGGTGTGGGCCTCTTTGGATCCCTGATTTGGGGAATTCTCTGAGCTTCTGGGGGTTTTACGGCCATTTCCTTCACCAGGTCGGGGAGGTTTTTCATCATTATTTCTTCAAACAGCTGTTCTAAGAGAGGAGAGGGGGCATCTGAAAAATGCAAAGCAAAGGGCTTGCAGAAATAACCAACTCAGCTGGTTAAAGTCCATTCCTAACCGCCCTCTTCTCCCCTACAGGACTCTCAAGCTAACATGTTTCCCATAGCTCCCTCCTCCACCTCAAGGACTCTCCAGCTCACATCTGTTGATTCATAGCTTGCTATCCAACTAACGTTCTTCCTTATCTCTGTAGCTGTGTAGGAATAACAAGACTGTATAAAACTGCTTGTTAGGTTACAATCGGGCCTCAATCTTTGGATAGAAATCCGCTGAGCCAGTGCCAGCATCAACAAGTGCTGCTTCCTGCTTATAGCCTCGGTGTCTCGTCTCTCTGTTCGAGAATCCTATAACAGTGCTGATACTGCCAAGGTTGCGGGTTCTACAAGGCAAACGACCTGTAAATAGATAAGACCAGTGGTCTGGAAATTCCTCCCCCTTGCAGCCCCCCACCCAAAGCTCCCCATCCCCATCCTAAGGATGGAGGCACATGTAAAACCTCAGACAAAGGAATCACGTGCTCTTTGCATGGACACCGCAAAAGTATATAAACTGTAATAAATCTAACCAAAGAGAGCTTGTGCTTTGGGTCTGTTGGTGCTGTTGAAAGGCCCACGCACTCTGCCCGCAATAAATTCTCCTTCCTGTAACAAAGTCGTCTGAGCGTCTGATTTCCTCCGTCAGGTGTCACTTCCTGCAACAGTTCAACATCTTGATTTTCTTCTGTTTCGCCGATCAGACGGATGTCTGGACCCTTAATAGTGTCCCGCGTGCTCCTTAAATTATTTTTATTGTCTTGACAACTTATCTCTCAACATTCTGATTGCGTGTCCTTGGCTTTCCCATCCTCTAGATGGGGCATTTGATCCTTTTCTTTATTCACTTTCTTTATTCCTTTGTTTATTCCATTTAATATACTTCTCATCTCAGATAACGTGTTCTTCATTTCAGACTGGTTCCCTTTTAGAATGTCCATTTCCATTTTTATGTTTTTT
>NW_006435764.1:3502303-3506510 GCF_000325575.1 Pteropus alecto
AGGCCAAAGTTAGCCCAAATCTCTACCCCTCCGGGGCCACCTGTTAAGATTCAGCAAGCAATCCACAGATGCTGTGCTAATAGTTGCCTCAAAAGGCCACACCAGGAACTGAGGCCGGCTGCCTCCAGTGTGAGTCTAGGCACCGCTCAGCAAGGAGTACCTGACTCGCCGAGGATATACCTGGATGTGGGTTTGGTGGGGCTGTGAGCTGGGGGAGGTGGAGTTTCAGGGAATCTTCTGGGTGGAGCGACCTCTGTTATCCAGTTTGATGACATCATGGCTATGGCGGTGCTGCATCCTGCACACTGATGTGGGGGAGGGCTCAACAGAAGGAAAATGGATACCGCCCACACTTCTGTACAGAGCGAGTTTCGCCTAGACCCTCACTTCAGCAATTCAGTGTCCCCCTGTAAGTCCCTGCACAGCTAAACCTGCACTGGTGCTCAAAGCAAGTAGGTCTGTCGCCACAAAAGTCCTCTAGTGGACACGGCCCTTTTAAGAGGCGTCTGCTGCTGCCGCAGCCTCTGTCCCACTGACCGCTGGGGACCGGGCAGCCTCCTTCAGCCTCCTCCTCGCCCCGGCCCACCTTCTGCCGTTGCAGGGTGCTTTCTCGGATTTCTCCCTAGTCGTATGGCGTGTTCATCCAGATTCCAGGCGATTTTTCCTTGCTGCTGCTCCTTGTTTCCATCACAACTTTGATTGGGTCGCCGGAGGGATGAACAGAGCCTCTATCATCTACGCCATTTTTTTTTTTCCTCCTCCATTGAATTTTTTTTTTTTTGAACACTGTTATTGACCTAAGAAATATCCAAACCCTGTAGAGAATCCGTATGAGTTTATTTGAACCTAACTGACGACAACCGCTGGGAAGACAAATCTCAACGGATTGAGAAAAGGCTCAAGAGAATGGCAGCCTGCGGCTTATTTTAGGCATTAGAATCCAAAGAGGAGACGCGGGAGGGTTCCGTGACATCCACTGGTGGCAGATTAAGGAGGCAGGAAAAAGCAAATCGGAGAGATCTCTGGGATTGGATGAAAAGTGAAGCAGAGAGACACGCACTTCTTCACACGGCGGGTACCGAGAGTTAACTTCACAGCACACAGAGGTAACGTTTGGGGGACCAGAAAACCACGATCGTTCCGTGGTCTCCGCTCCAGTGCCCGGTTGCGCCCTGCGGGGTCTGAGAAAGCAGATCACTCTGCCCTTCCAAACGTGTGTTATCTTAGATGCAAAAAATCAATAGACAGGCTCACTTCAGGTAAGGATTGGCCTGTGTCGAGGAAGCTACAGGCTTAGGACGTGACAACCCGCCATGACCTGCATTCAGTTGAGAGCTTCTACGTTCAGACCATCCCACGTGGTTACCGTCGGTCCCCGAGTTTGTGGGGCCCGCCATGCTGGCCTCCCCTCAGGTTCCGACTGGGGCCTCTCTTTCGTCCACACTATGTCGATTGTGGTGACGGTTTCACAGATGTATACATAGGCCAAAACTTAGAGAATCGTGTAACTCAAATATGCATAGTTCATAGTATGTCAATGATACCCCAATAAAGATTTAAAAAAAAAAATGCAGTCATTAAACCATTTAAAAATATTTAATAAAATGGCAAATGGCGTTGCAGTAACAAAGCGAGGGGTGGGGAGGATAATTTCATACAGCCTTATCGGAGAACAATATAGCAGTTGGCAGCTAACTTAGAAGTGCCCTTTACCTCGGATCCAGAAGTCTCCTTTCTAGGTGTTATCTTATCAAGCAAGCAGCCGTAAGGGTCTTACCTGCAGCTCTTCAATGCCATTAAACCCAAAATAAAGCCCTGCTCCACACGGTGACCTACAAGGCCCCGCAGGATCCGGCCGTTTCTTGGAAGCCGGCCCTATGCTCTGGGCCTCCCACCGCCTGCAGCCACCTGCTCTCGCCCCTCTTGGAACCCGCTGAGCTTCCTCCTACCTGCGGACCTTTGTAGCTACGGCCTTCGTCTGTGACGCTGGCCCGCTCTCGAGCAAGCTTCCTTTCCTGCAAATGTCACCCCCTCACACTGGCCTTCCTGACCATCTAATCGAAATCTCTCCCCCGCAGGGGTGCTGGGACACAGCACGGATTCTGGAGCCGGGGGAAAGAAGGAAGTTGATGCCTGTTTCACATTGCAGGGGAGCAGAATTTGTATCTTGTACCAAAATATGCCTTTTCGTTACAAGAATTATCTCGAGGTGATTATTTTTAAGAAACTGCACGAAAGAGGCTCTGAAAACTAAATAAAAGTTATCCTTTTGCAAGAGACACTTACATTTATAAGATAAATCTTCATTAACAAGCGTTTCTCCCTCTCTATACCAGGAAGAGAATGCCAACCAAATCTCTAGAAACTCTAATCAGTGGAGAAGGCCACTAACTTCAACCTGCAAAACAGATATTTGGTCAAACATTATCCCAGGTGTGTCTGTGGGGACATTTCTAGATAAAGTTAACCTTTGAATCGGTGGAAAAAATAAAGCAGACTGCTGTCCCCAGTGCAGGTGGGTCTCATGCAATCAGTCAAAGGTGTAAACAGAACAGGAAGGCCGACCCTCTGCTGAGTACCCTGGGTAAGAGAGAACTCTTACCTGCCTGACTTGGAACTGGGGTGCTGATTTTTTTTTCCTGCCTTTGGACTTGAACATGGGCTCTTTCTGGGTCTTGAGCCTGCCAGATTTAGCACTGGAATTACACCATCAGCAAACCTGGGTTTCTGGCTTGCCTACTGCAGGCTTTGGGACTTGTCAGCCTCCGTTACTGTGTGAGCCAATTCCTTATAATAAATCTCTTTGTAGTATAGTATATTATATGTAAAGTTAAACCTATCTATATAACATCACATTGGTTCTGTTTCTCTGGAGAAGCCTGACAATTCAGTAAGATACAGCGACACTGTATCCACACATGGCCTGGGAATCCACCCCATGGATAGACTTGCAGGACCTAGAACTGATCTTTGTCCAGTTATTCGCTGCAACAATATTTGTAGGGCAAAAGACAGGAAACACCCCAATGCCACAGAGGACAAACAAACCGCGGTAAAATAAACCATATGCTGGAACAGTGTGTGCCCTTGAACAATATCTAAACTTAAACAAAGACGCTTTCCATATAATGACAGGAAAAGAGCACCAAGACATATGAGTGAATTTTCAAAAAAGTAAACACAAGGCAGGGGCCTATAGCAAACTTCCTTTTATTTGAGAAAGAAGGAAATGTACACACCTCTTCAATTTTGCTTGTATTTTCATAAGGTAACTCAAAGGACAACACAAGAAACGAATGAATGGTTAACTGTGTGTCAGATGGGGCAGGGGCGAGAATAAGGCTTTCCCTAGATACCTGCTATACTGATTTGCTTTTTGGACCATATTAATGATTTGAACATTTTCCTTTTTCAAAAAATAAAATATCCCCTCCTCACCCGCCAGCAGGGGACTCGTCCATCGCCCTTGTGAAAATGAGCCCAGAGAGGGCGGCACCTTTTCTGTTCATTATTTTAGTTCCTGAACCCGGGAGAGGTTAGTGCCGCCGGTGCACCTTGGGGACGGACGGGGGAGTGGGGGGGCTAGAGAAATTGGAAACAAGCTAAAAACAAGAAACAACAGAAAACGAATGACGTAAATGAAGGCTCCGGCAAACTGGAACAGCGTAAGGCATTTAATTTAAGGAGGTAGGTCTAAGGCAGGTTCCAGAACTATGCGTACAACCCCATCTGATCTGTGTGAGAGACCCCTAGAATAAAGCTGCATGTCCACGTATGTATAAGGTGCGATGTAAAGTATGGAAAGGTCTGGAAGAATCTACAGCGAGCTAACGGTTGTGGGTTACGGCGGGAGGGGCGAGTTGGGTGGCGGTGGGGAGGGAGGTGACCAGGGGTCTTCTGCCTAGTTTCCATTTTATTCCTAAGAATGCACTTATGACCTTGGAAGAATTAATGGCGGTTAATCAAGAAAAACAGAATAGAATCACTTGGACACCATACGGCTTCCATTTTGTAAAAAAGCAGGAAATGAGAGTAAAGACACAAAGACCAGTAGGAGGCGCAGCCGAGTGTTATCGGGCAGTGAGATTTCGGGCAGTTTCTAAAAGCGTCTTGTTTTACGGTTCAGTGTTTCCTCTTTGTCCACAATGAATTCACCTTAATTGAATAATTTTAGGACTTAAGAAAGAGGGGCCTGAGCAGCCAGCTC
>NW_006435764.1:3506846-3507303 GCF_000325575.1 Pteropus alecto
GCAGGCGGGCACCCAGGCCGGCACCCGGGCCGGCACGGGAGGGGCCGCAGCGTCGGCCTCGTCCACCGAGCTTCCCGTAGGGGGAGACACAAAACCCGAGGCCAATCAGCGCCCAGCCAATTTCCCTCTTCTCCTTGCCGCGAACGTTTTGGCGCAGTTGGCCGAGCCCGGGTCATCAGAGGTGGGGACTTCCCCGCAGCCGCGGCTCTGGAGTGGGGCGGGGGAGGCCCCTCAGCTCTTAGAACAAGCGGGGTGTCCTGGAACCGGGGAAGGGCTTATCAGTCTATCTGGGGGTGATGTGGGAGGCTGCTTGGATCAGGTGGTCTCTGAATTGGACCTTGAAGGCTGGCTAAGTGGTAATTTTCTAGGTGGGAAAGGAGACAGCCATGGAGTTGTAGTTAAGGGTCAAGGTCAGAGTGAGAGCACTGCACCCCACTCCCACTCCCCCACAGGCAGA
>NW_006435764.1:3507353-3512265 GCF_000325575.1 Pteropus alecto
AAAGAGTTGTGGGCAACCCATCAAAGCAGGGGAGGGTAAACAAAACGCGATCCAGCCGTACGATGGCGGCAATGCTGAGCCATAAAAAGGGACGAGGCACTGACACAGGCTGCAGCTCCGGTGAGCCCGGAACACACGCTCAGTGAAGGAAGACCACCTACCGCGGGAGCTCCCTTACAGGGAATGTCCAGCATAGGGAAACCCGCAGAGACAGAAAGTAGATTGGTGGCGGCCAGGGTCTGGGGTCACGGTTTCTTTTAGGGGAGCATGTTTTGGGAAACCGTTCTGGGATTAGATGGTGCTGTTGGTTGTGCAACCTTGTGGATATAGCATATGCCACTAATTGTACGCTCTCAAGAGATGAGTTTGATGATATTCGTGAGTCATATCCTAGTAGATTTTCGAAAAGGGAGGAGGGCTGTAGGCAGAGCCCCGAGCAGATCTGCCACCATCCTGGTTGTCACCCATTTTGCAATAGAGAGAAGTTTAGCCGTTTGGGGCCTCACAGCTGGGCAGGGCTGCAGCCGAGCCAGATCCCAGATGCCCTCTGAGCCTCTGGGGAGTCAGGAGTGGGGTCCAGTCTATCCCATGTCTCTCCCTAGCATTTAGCCCACGGCTGGGCGTGAAGACAGGAGGTGAGCGGGAAGGCACTCCAGGCAGTGGGCGATGGCAAAGATCAGGTGCTCAGAGGCGGGAAGTGGGGTGAGATCTCAAGTGGAAGAAGCACAGAGTTCAGCGAGGCTTGTAAACACAGTGGTCCTTGGGGTGCAGATCTCTGGGTCTGCCTTGGAGACAGGGCCAGCTTCCCGGGTGTGCCGCGCGTACAGTGTTCTGCACACCTCCCATCAGACCCTCATGTCATCTTCCTTCAGACTCGCCAAGGCGGCTTCTGTTACTTACTCTCCCATTTTACAGGTGAGGCACAGAGAAGTTAAGCTCATTTGGCTGGTAAGTGGCAGAGTCAGGATGTGAACCCAGGCGAGCTGGCTCTGGCGTCACATCCCTAACCAACTAGAATGACTGCTTCTCCAAATCAATGAAAAACTGGTGAAAAGGTTACTGTCCTAGCCTCACGTCTTCATTTTTTTTTAAGCGAGGAAACTGAGGCACAGATGGGGGAGCGAGGAGCCATGCAGCCAGCCAGAGGCAGACCCCAGCCGGAGGCCAGGCGCACCCCCTCCTAGGCATGCTGCTCTCGCTTCTGGACTGTGATGCCCACCTAGGAAGGCGAACCTCTCTGCCTAGGACCGGCCCTCAGGTGCTGGACAGTGCGGCAGAAGCAGAGTGAAGGTCTTGCCCTGGAGAGGAGGCGGGGGGAGAGGGGCTGCGGGGTGCAGGCCTCCTATCCCGCTCCTGCCCAGGCTCCGGACCCTCTCTCACCCCTGCGCCAGCCCAGGGCTGGCAGCTGACCGCTTCTGTTCCCTTCCTCCCGACTCCGCTTCACCCCTTCCTCTTTCGTCTCATGACCATCCAGCTGGCCTCAGCCTCGCCACCAACAGTCCATGGCCCGCTCACCTCTCAATCACCTTTCATTTTTAATTTTACTAGTCAGGCCTAACACACAGGGAGCAAAGAGCGTAACCCATCTCCGGCAGACAGCGCCATGCATTGTCGTGGGCTTCTTCAGGCGGTGCTCCGTCTGTACCCAGCGCCGCCGTTAATCTGCATCGTTCGCCTTAGTGAACGTACGGTATTTCTATTTTCTGTGTGTATGTTCGACTCTCCTTGGCTCAGCGTAAGGTCTGCGACATTCATCCACGTCACGCGTGTCATTAGTTTACTCTTCTTTCTTGCTGCTAATTATTACACTGTATGGAGTAACCACCATTCTGCTGTCTGTTCGGGTCGTTTCTGGATTTCTGTCAGTTCGCATGAACTGTCTGTAAACATTCCCGTAGGAATGTCTCCGTGGACATGAGCCATCCTTCCTCTGGTATATATCCAAGAGTAGGATTACTGGGTCGTAGGGCAAACCTATGCAATTAGGAATACATTTTCACTGTTTCTGTGCATCCCTGGCACATCCTCCTGCCGATTCTGTTTGCTTACATCTGTATTATCTCATTTTGTCCTCATCAAACCCCAGTGATACTGGCTGAGCAAATGGTATCCGCACCCTGATGAGGACGGGCCATGTTTAGTCACCACCTTTCATGTCTGTGTGGGCTCAAGCTCCAAGTTCAGAGGGATTCGAAGCTCTGGAGAAGAGAGGGAAGCACAGAACTCTGAGATTATAAAAATTGTTTCCTATGGGAAATGGGAACTGACGAAAAATCTCACACCCTTTTGGATTGGCACCTGCTGGGAGCTGCCAGCAAGAAAGAGGCTAGCAAGGGAGACACAGCCTCAGCTGTGCCCTTGGCAGGCCGAGAGGGCTTTACAAGTTCCGTCTCACAGCTGCTTCTCCGCTTCAGCTTATACAATGGCATTGCGGTTATGTTTTTAAAAGAGTCCTTATCTTGTATAGAGTCATACCTGAGAACTCGCGGACAAACCAGTGGGATTTCTGGGTTTGCTTTAAAGAGATCAGAAGGGAGCAGGGGCACAAACACTCGGCCCTAGCTCGAGTTTGTGTTATAGAAGACTTTATTATACTATTCCCATTCATGTTTTAGGTTTGAATTTTTCCACAAAAAGATATTTTTAGAGTAAAAAAAGAGGAAATCCCTTAGTGATAATAAAAACATTAACTATGCATTAAAACAAATAAACACAAAGTTTCCTTATAGCCGTAATAGGCAGCTGCTAAAGTATGTTTGCTAGAATATGTCCTTTTCAAACCAGGGAAGAATTTGGGGGGGGAAAAAAAAAAAAAAAAGCTTAAGATAGATTTCTCTAGTTTCCGAGGCTGACTCTGGCATATTTTGGGCCTCCAGGGAACTCAGGATGGGCCCGTGCCCCGGAGCTGGCCAAGGGCCCAGTTCCTCTGTTCTGTACTAACAGCCGCCTCCAGCCGCCCCAGGAAGCTGCAATCCCGGGGAGCAGAGCTCGAGGGGGAAATGACGCCTCCTCCGCAGGGCTGGAGTTGCCAGTGGGCGTGGGCTCATTATCTCCGGGGCAGAGCCGGGTAACTGGGTCAAAGGTGAGCGCAACACCCGGGTGCTCGGATCCACCAGGGTCCCTGCTCTTGCCCTGCCCTGCCTGCAGGTGGCACAGAGGCGCGCAGGGAGCGATGCACGATCAAGGCCGAGAGCCCAGGGAACAGACCTGGCGCCGGGCCAATCCCAGCGGGTCGCATGACAGCACAGAGTGAGAAAGTGACCTTGGGATGGAGACCTGCCGGTGGCTGGGGTTCCAGGGAGAGGAGGAAAGGGTATTTGAGGTGAGGGTGACAGTCCACATTCCAGGAAATCCCACGTGCAGGGAGAGGCGCGCGGGGGACCCCGGAGCGGCCAGCGCAGGTGCAGTGCAGTCACGTGGGGCAGGCATGCCCTGGCCTTGACCACCTACTTTCTTGGCAGCGACATCTGCGGGGGTCAGGGCCAACTTCTAACCCACAAAGAAACTCATATTAAAATAAAGAGACAGATAGCTACCCGCAGCTTCAGGCCTGGCAAAGATTTATAGAAGGGGAAATGACAGCCAGCGCTGGTGAGCTCCTGGAGGCAAGGCCCGGCTCCCACGCGTCCCAAAAGTCTCACTTGCCTGCCCTTTGACCTGGTTGCTTCACTTCTAGGAATTTACAGAGAAAAACGGGTGCTCACTGACCCCTAGAGAAGGCCAACGCTGCTTTACTTACGCCGGCAATGGTGAAAAGGGCGTGCGTGTGCTGGGGGGAGCACCTAAATGTCCTTGGGATAGGTTAAATATTGCGAAAGGGACGGTCATCTTTGAGCCTGGACAGGGAACACCGTCCCCGACAGAAGCCAAGTGAAAACCAAAGAGCTTTACAAATAGCGCGGAAGCTATGACTTCACCGCAAACGGCCTGGACAGTGTGCGCCAACGGTTAGCTGTACCGGTGGCAGTGGTGGGGGCGGGAGCGAGAGAGAACTTTCATTTTCTCTTCCAAACCCTTCTGCGGTTAGGGCCAAATAATTCAAACAGAAAGATAGAGAGGCAAGAGCGGATTTTTCATAACGAAAAGGAGTGATTGACCTAAATTTAGGAGAGCCGGGTCTTTGTTCATAAAACTGGTGCATTTATGGAGCACCTACTGTACGCAGGACCTGCAGCTCGGGCCTGGGGTACTCTGCGGGCCAAGGCAGCGGAAGGGCGGCTCACCCCGCGGGAAGCACGGAGCCCCCGCCGCAGCCGCCGTGGGCCTAGACCCTGGGGTCCGCCGGTGCGCAGTTTCCACTTCCGCCCCACTCCCGAGTCAGTCACCGGCGCAAAGGGTCTCTCGGTCCCTCTGTCTCCACCTCCAGCCATTTTTTCCCCCCCTGGCATCTACTATGCGTTAGGTGCCTGTATGATTAGTTTACGAAATCATATCAAAGCCCTCAATGGAGCTATTTTTATCCCAATGAGAGGAGGAGGAGACCCAAAAAAAGGTCGCCGGAATCCCCATTAGCGTGTCGGCCCCACGAGACACACTGACTCCGAGTCGCATCAACACCCCCCCCCCTAGGGAAATCAGGTCGGATTTGGGGCGTGGGCCCTGGAGTCGCCCAGAGGCCAATGTCGCATCCATCTTCTTAGCTATGTGATCGTGCGCAACTCAGCCGCCTTTCTCCCGCCGGGCTGGGATCAACTATATATAGGGGTGCCGTGAGGATTTCAGAGGGCAATGCCTTCCAAACGGCGAGCACGAGCTGGGCGCTGCGCTAAGCGCTTTGACGGGCAGGGCCCTAATGAGTTGGCCCACGTCTCACCCTAGACCCTATGCAGACGGAGGCAGGAGCGGTGAGCACCCGTGGGAGCCTCGGTTTCCTCACCTGACACGCTCCCCTGGGCGCCCCGCGAGGCCCCGC